>NC_041391.1:475067780-475210232 GCF_002162155.2 Triticum dicoccoides | reverse complement strand
TATGGCGAAGAACTTCGTCGTTCTTGATGCCGGCTCCCAGCAAGATCGTTGCCGGAAAGGCTTATGGCGAAGAACTTCGTCGTTCTTGACACCGGCTCCCGGCAAGATTGTTGCCGGAAAGGCTTATGGCGAAGAACTTCGTCGTTCTTGACACCGGCTCCCGGCAAGATTGTTGCCGGAAAGGCTTATGGCGAAGAACTTCGTCGTTCTTGACGCCGGCTCCCGGTAAGATCGTTACCGGAAAGATTGGCCCTAGGGGCGTTGCCAGCCCCCGGGCCATAACTGCATTTAAACATGACAAGTGATTAGCATCTGAAGTGCACTTAACTCGCTTGTGAATTTTGACTTTTGCTGCATATTCCCTATGCCTGCTGGAATGCTTTCCGGTGCGTACGATCTAGCCAGCAGCGCTTGAGGGAACGGGCCCTTAGCGGCTATTCGAGAACATCGCCTCCCGGAAAGGTTTACCTTCTTGGTTCTAGCGCAACCGCACAAGTTGCCGAGCGGACTCGAGGCAACATGGAGCGCAACTAGCCCCGAGAAGGCTCCTTGGCATACAGGTCTACGTAGAAATCTCAAATAAATAGCGCACGCTATCTTCCTGTTCAACCTCTCTTTGTACGTCCACCCTACGCTTTCTAGGGAAACTTGCCGGTGCAGGCACCTTTGCCGCGAGCGCCGAGTGCGGAACTTCAGCAGCCTGCTGGCGAGGTCGCTACCGACAAGCAACCTTGTCGCGACTAGTTGCAGCTCGCTTAAGTTGTTGAGCGGACTCGAAACAAAGTAAGGGCGCTAGCGGCTCACTTAAGTTGCTGAGCGGACTCGAAGCAAAGTAAGGGCGCTAGCAGCTCACTTAAGTTGTTGAGCGGACTCGAAACAAAGTAAGGGCGCAACTAGTTACGAGTTGATTCCTCCGCGCACAGGTTTTCCGTACAAAGAACAAGATCTCCGAGGCGGATAACCTTATATAGAAAGGAAATATCTAAAGTTTCGCACGACTTAGCTTTTCTGTTGCCACACTGGCGTCGTTCTTTTGCTCGCCCGCTCCTTAGGAGCCATGACGATGAAGAACAGCTGAGCCTTGACGTGGACGGAACAGCTGCCGCCGAATCCTTCTTCTTCGGTGGCATGTCGATGAAGACGATGAAGATTTAGCTTGCGTGCACGCCGGATCGGGTTCGCACAATCTCGACGCCCCCTACCTGGCGCGCCAAAGATGTCGGGGGGTGCTGATCCACCAACACCTATGGGGACAGGGCCCCTTTCGGTTCGGTGGGAGGCGGAGAGCGCACAAAGAGCGGATCGAGGCAGTACACGCGGGCGATTTTACCCAGCTTCAGGCCGCACGGATGCGTAAAACCCTACTGCTGCTTGTTTGTGTGTATTGAATCTTTGCTCAGGAGCGATCGACGCTACCAGACTGAGCGTGGGAGTGTTTCTGGTGTGTCGAATGAGCCGAACCGGCCGAACCCCCCTCTACGTTGTGCCTGGGCCTCCTTTTATACTTTCAAGGGGTCACCGACAGGTGGCAACGTAGACTAGAAGGGTAAAAATGGAAAAGGATGCGGTAGGTGCAGCTACCGCTACAGATGTCGGGGGGTGTAGATCCACCAACACCTATGGGGACAGGGCCCCTTTCGGTTCGGTGGGAGGCGGAGAGCGCAGAAAGAGCGGATCGAGGCAGTACACGCGGGCGATTTTACCCAGCTTCGGGCCGCACGGATGCGTAAAACCCTACTGCTGCTTGTTTGTGTGTATTGAATCTTTGCTCAGGAGCGATCGACGCTACGAGACTGAGCGTGGGAGTGTTTCTGGTGTCTCGAATGAGCCAAACCGGCCGAACCCCCCTCTACGTTGCGCCTGGGCCTCCTTTTATACTTTCAAGGGGTCACCGACAGGTGGCAACGTAGACTAGAAGGGTAAAAATGGAAAAGGATGCGGTAGGTGCAGCTACCGCTACTGTGGATATAGTGCACCCTACCTAACTCTGACGGCAGGGGACAAGGGCATTAAATGCCTGTCTGAGTCTCCTAAACAGTGCAAAAGGTGACCGTTAGGAGCGCCACCGTTTGCCACGATGGCCTTCTCTTCATCTCTGCTTGCCACCACGTGCCCCTAGCTGCACGGCCTCCTGCCACGTGTGCTTGGGAGAGTCCTAGAGCGACACGTTAGCAGGTGTGCTGGAGCGCGGGCACGAAGTGGGGGTTTCCCGCGGCAAGCTTCTTGCCGCGACCGTCGTCTTGTCGCGTCCGGAAGCTTGTCGCTCACCGGATCTTGCCGGGACGCAGGGCGCGTCGCGGCAAGCTTTCTTGGTATGCCTTGAGTGGCCTTCCCGGCAAGCTCCTCTTGCCGGGGTCTTGTCTCTTCCCGGCAAGATCCTCTTGCCGGGGCCTTGGTTGGCCTTCACGGCAAGCTCCTCTTGCCGGGGCCTTGGTTGGCCTTCCCGGCAAGCTCCTCTTGCCGGGGCCTTGGTTTGAGTACTTTGTTCTTGAATGGTCTTCAAGGGAACCACGGAGGGTCTTGGCGGTCACCCGGCAAGCCTTGCCGCGGGGCGCCGCAACTGCCCGTGCACGAGTTCGGGATACTAGGGTACCCCTACTCTAGTACACCGACATCCCTAAACCTAGTTTTGCTATGAGAGGTCACCATACCTACCTATGGATTCAGTAAGATCCTTCAAATAAGTTGTCATCGGTGCAAGCAATAAAAATTGCTCTCTAAATATGTATGATCTATTAGTGTGAAGAAAATAAGCTTTATACGAACTTATGATATGGAAGAAATAAAAGTGGCATACTGCATAATAAAGTTCTTTATCACAAGCTGCAATATATAATGACGTTCTTTTGCATTAAGATTTTGTGCATCCAACCATAAAAGCGCATGACAACCTCTGCCTCCCTCTGCGAAGGGCCTATCTTTTACTTTTATCTTCTACCCTTATAGAAGAGTCATGGTGATCTTCACTTTCCTTTTTACACTTTCCTTCGGCAAGCACTATGTGTTGGAGAGATCTAGATATATATATATCCACTCGGATGTAGGTTATCATGAAGTATTATTGTTGACATTACCCTTGAGGTAAAATTTTGGGAGGCAAAACTATAAGCCCCTGTTTCTCGGTGTCCGACTGAAGCTTTGAACCCATAAGTATCGCGTGAGTGTTAGAAATTGTGAAAGACAAAATGATAGTTGAGTATGTGGGCTTGTTGAAAAGCTCTTGAATTGACTCTTTCCGATGTTATGATAAATTGCAATTCTCCAATGACTGAGATCATAGTATGTTAGTTTTCAATGAAGTTTTTTATTCATACTCTACCTTGTGAATAAATTTTTACTTTAGCACAAGAAATTATATGACAATGTATGTTGATGTTCTAAAGATGATCATGATGTCCTCATGTCCATATTTTATTCTATCGACACCTCTATCTCTAAAGGTGTGGACATATTTTTCAATTTCGCCTTTTGCTTGAGGACAAGCGAGGTCTGAGCTTGGGGGAGTTGATACGTCCATTTTGCATCATGCTTTTATATTGATATTTATTGCATTATGGGCTGTTATTACACATTATGGTACAATACTTATGCCTTTTCTCTCTTATTTTACAAGGTTTACATGAAGAGGGAGAAAGCCGCCAACTGTAATTCTGGACTGGAAAAGGAGCAAATATTAGAGACCTATTCTTCACAACTTCAAAAATCCTGAAACTTCACGGATAGTTGTTTTGGAATTAATAGATAATATTGGGCAAAGAAAGCACCACAGGGGGCCACCGGCCATCCACAAGGGTGGGGGCGCGCCCTACACCCCTAGGCGCGCCCCCTGCCTTACCGCCAGCCTGGCAGGCCCCTAGTGCCCTTCTTTTTCGATATGAAGGGTTTTTACCTGGAAAAAATCAAGAGGAAGTTGTCAGTATGAAGCGCCGCCATCTCGAGGCGGAACCTGGGCAGAACCAATCTAGGGCTTCGGTGGAGCTGTTCTGTCGGGGAAACATCCCTCTGGGAGGGGGAAATCGACACCATCAACATCAATGATCATCTCATCGAGAGGGGGTCAATATCCATCAACATCTTCACCAACACCATCTCCTCTCAAACCCTAGTTCATCTCTTGTATCCGATCTTTGTCTCAAAACCTTAGATTAGTACTTGTGGTTTGCTAGTAGTGTTAATTACTCCTTGTAGTTGATGCTGCTTGGTTCATTCGGTGGAAGATCATATGTTCAGATCCTTAATAATAATTAATACTCCTCTGACTAGGAACATGAATATGCTTTGTGAGTACTTACGTTTGTTCCTGAGGACAAGAGAGAAGTCTTGTTATAAGTAATCATGTGAATTTGGTATTCATTCGATATTTTGATGAGATGTATGTTGTCTTTCCTCTAGTGGTGTTATGTGAATGTTGACTACATGACACTTCACCATTATTTGGGCCTAGGGAAGGCATTGGGAAGTAATAAGTAGATTATGGATTGCTAGAGTGATAGAAGATTAAACCCTAGTTTATGCGTTGCTTTGTAAGGGGCTGATTTGGATCCATATGTTTCATGCTATGGTTAGATTTATCTTAATTCTTCTTTCGTAGTTGCGTATGCTTGTGAGAGGGGTTAATCATAAGTGGGAGGCTTGTCCAAGGAAGGACAACACCGAAGCACCGATCCACCCACATGTCAAATTATCAAAGTAACGAACGTGAATCATATGAGCATGATGAAAACTAGCTTGACAGTAATTCCCATGTGTCCCCGGGAGCGCTTTGCTTTATATAAGAGTTCGTCCAGGCTTGTCCTTTGCTACAAAAAGGATTGAGCCACCTTGCTACACCTTAGTTACTTTTGTTACTTGTTACGCATTATCAGTGCTTGCAGAGAATACCTTGCTGAAAACCGCTTGTCATTTCCTTCTGCTCCTCGTTGATTCGACACTCTTACTTATCGAAAGGACTATGATAGAACCCCTATACTAGTGGGTCATTAGTCATCATGCCTAGCTAAAAGGCATGGAGACAACCCAACACTATTAACTACTCTTTTTGTATGTCCACATGATTATTCTACTGTATTAATCATCATGTTTTATTGTGTTTGTTTTAATATGGTGCCAAGTAAAGCCTTTGGGATAGTGTGGATGATAGTTTACTTGATTCTGTGCAAAAACAGAAACTTTTGTGCCAAGTTCTAAAACTTTTTAAATTCACAGAAATGTGTTTTTGCTCTGAATTTTTTACAGATCATTTATATATAAATTCCCAACGTTTTCCTAATTTTTCTGAATTTTTAGAGTTGCAGAAGTATGGTCATTGTCTAGATCACTACAGACTGTTCTCTTTTTTGCAGATTCTGTTTGCAATGCATAGTTTGCTTGTTTCCTAGTTTCTATGGCTTATATTGATCAATATAAATTGTGGAATTGATAAGGTACACTAGTAATTATGTGAGAACAATTATGAATCTTGTCTTTGACAGTACCAAAGTGAATGATTTGCTTTATTATACTAATGCATCTCACGAAGTTTCGTTAAGTTTTGTGTGATTGAAGTTTTCAAGTATTGGGTGAGATATCGGTATGAGGAGAATAAGGAGCGGAAATACCCTAAGCTTGGGGATGCCCAAGGCACCCCCAAGGTAATATTCAAGTAATATTCAAGAAACTAAGCTTGGGATGCCCCGGAAGGCATCCCCTCTTTCGTCTCCAACATTATCGGTAACCTCACTTGGAGCTATATTTTCATTCGTCACATGATATGGGTTTTCCTTGGAGCGTCATTTTATCTTGTTTATTTTTGCTTGCTGTTATTTAGATAATGTTTTGCATATTTTATTTCAATAAAAATGTCAAGTCTAGCATTTTCCATGCTTATTTTGCAAGTCTATATGTGGCTGTTTGAATACAGAAAGTTGCACATTAGTGCGTGAATTCTTGAGAAAAGTCAGAATGTGATAAAATGTTGAGATTTTTGCACAATAAGCTATGAGAAGTATGGGTCTTCTTGCATTCTTTACAGACTATCCTGTTTTGGCGGATTGCTGTTATGTTTGCATATGTTTGCTTGTTTAATGATTCTGTTTGAGGATATGAGTGTTAAATAGGCAGAGGCATTTAGTATGCAATGATAAATAATAATTTTAGTGATTTGCTAAAGTTGATAATGATAAGGTTATTGCATTGACTTATACTAACTTATCTCATGAGTCCTTGTTGAGTTTTGTGTGGATGAAGTTTTTAAGATTTAGGGAAACCGTGATATAAAAGGATTAAGGAAACACAAAAGCTCAAGCTTGGGGATGCCCAAGGCATCCCAAGATAACATTTCAAGAAGTCTCATGCATATAAGCTTGAGGATGCCCCGGTAGGCATCCCACCTTTCTTCATCAACAATTATCGGTTAGTATCGGTTGAGCCTAAGTTTTTGGTTCTTCACATGATGTGTGCTATTCTTGGAATGTCAGTTTATTTTGTTTTGCTTTCTGTTTTAATAAAATACTTAGATCTGAAAGTTTTTAAATAAGAGAGAGTCCTCAAATAGCTACACATTTACTTAACTACTCATTTGATCTTCACTTATATCTTTTTGGAGTAGTTTGTTATTTACTCTTGTGCTTCACTTATTGAGTAAATTGTTGAATGAATTGAATATCATGAAGTTAAAATTATATGTTCATATCAGGCCTAGGAGTAGCTTCACATTGGGTTTAGAAAGTGAAATCTTTTGAAGCTCAACAATCACAATATTGGTCATACAAGCAATTCATGAATGATTAGTTTAAGAGAACTTTCACATCCAAATATATTATCTTGGACATCTTCTATGATTGTGAATACCAATTAATTGTTTTCAAACTTGAGAAAATTAGTTGAAGTTGGACAAGGAAGTGAGTTATGCTTGTGTATATTTGCGTAGAAGTTATATTGTTATGGATCCTCCGACATGTGGTGTTTGCTTAGGATCTTTTGCCAGCCAAAAATTCGTACTAAGTAGAGATATTACTTGTGCATCCAAAAACTCTTAAACCCAAATTCTTTCCATGAGTGTCCACCATACCTACCTATGGATTGAATAAGATCCTTCAAGTAAGTTGTCATCGGTGCATAAAGCAATAAAAATTGCTCCTAAATATGTTTGATCTTTTATTGTAAGGAAAAATAAGTGTTGTACAAACTTGTGATGGAAAAGTAATAAAAGCGACAGACTGCATAATAAAGGTTGCTATCATAAGGGGCAATATTATGTGACGTTCCCTTGCACTAAGAGATTGTGCATCCAAAAATAAAAAGTGCATGATAACCTCTGCTTCCCTCTGCGAAGGGCCTATATTTTACTTTTCAGTATTTACTTTTATGCAAGAGTCAATAGTATGCATTCTCATTTCAACCTCAACTATTCCCTATTTGGCAAGCATCATGTGGTGGGGAAATATCTAGGCACATATGGCCAGTCAAATATATTTGATCATGATTTATTATTATTGACAATTATCTCTATGATAAATGAGTTGGGAGGCGAAACATTAAGTCTCCATCTTTCTCTGTGTTCGATGGATGCCATTTGTTCTCAAAATATGCTTTGAATACTAGCAATCATAGAAGACTATATGATGATTGAGTATGTGGAGCTCTTACTTAGACTTTGTTGAGAATAAGTTGAATTGCAACTTTTTGGTGACTAATAACATAGGTTGTTAAGTCTCAATAGAATTCATTGTTTGATCCATAACATGTGAATGGGTTGCTAATTTAACATGAGAAGTTTTATGAGAAAGAGTTGTTGTTATGATGATAGGAAAAGTGGTTGAAATTATCATTGATCAAACTTACACACTATGCTAGCATTCACACTTCATAAATTGTTTCTTTTATCATTTACGTACTCGAGGCGAGCAGGAATTAACCTTGGGGATGCTGATATGTCTCCAACGTATCTATAATTTATGAAGTATTCTTGCCATGTTTATAACAATTTTATATGGTTTGGATATAAATTGAATGGAACAATCCCGGACTGACGCTGTTTTCAGCAGAACTTGATGTTGTTTTTTTGGGCAGAAATAGAAGTTCTCGGAATTGGACGAAACTTTTTGATTTTTTTGAAGAAAAGAGAAATAATGGAGCAAAGAACCAACAGAGGGGGCCCCTGCTGCCCACAAGACACCAGGGTGCGCCACCCCCTAGCGTGCCCTGGTGGGTGGTGTCCCCCCTCAGGCCCATCTTCGCGTGATTCCAACGCTAAAAAATCCTATATATTCAGAAAACCCCAAAAGTTAACCTAGATCAGAAGTTACACCGCCGCAAACCTCTGTACCAATGAAAAAACAATCTGGACCTTGTTCCGGCATCCTGCCGGAGGGGAAAATCATCAGCGGTGGCCATCTTCATCATCCCGGCGGCCACCATGATGAGGAGGGAGTAGTCCACCCTCGGGCCTAAGGGTTTGTACCATTAGCTATGTGTTTAATCTCTCTCTCTCTCTTGTGTTCTTGTTTTGGCATGATCTTGATGTATCGTGAGCTTTGTTAATATAGTTGGATGATATGGTGTTTTCCCTCTCTATCTTGTCGTGATGAATTGAGTTTTCCCTTTGAGAATTCATTATTATCGGATTGAATACTTTTATGGATTTGAGAACACTTGATGTATGTCTAGCTATGGATACCCATGGTGATAATGGGGTATCATATTGATTCACTTGATATGTGTTTTGGCACTCAACTCGTGGATTCCCGAGGTGACATTGGGGTAATCTATGCATAGGGGTTGATGCACGTTCTCGTCTTTGTTTCTCCGGTAGAAATCTTGGGGCACTCTTTGAGGTACTTTGTGTTGGATTGAGTATTATGAATCTAAAATTGTTTGATGCATATCGTATAATCAACTCACGGGTACTCGTGGTGACATTGGAGTATCTAGGTGACATTAGAGTTGGTTGATGTGTATCAGATGGTGTTATTTTTGTACAAACTATTGGGCTGTTTGTGACACTTATAGGGATAGCTCGGTAGATCTATCGAAAAGGATAACTGTGAGGTGGTTTTGTACCCTACAAACAATTTCGTCTTATGTTTTTGGCTAGATAAGAACTTTGGAGTGATTCTTCATCGCACGTTGAGGGATTGTTATGTGATCCAATTATATTAGCATTGTTGAGAGATTGCACTAGCAAAAGTACGGACCACATGCCTCATTTTCAAGCATTGCTACCTTGCTCACTTTTGTTACTTGCTACCTTGCTGTTTTTTATTGTTCCTGATACAAAAATCAATATCTACTATCATTACTACACTTGTAACACCATCTCTTCACGGAACTAGTGCACATATACAATTTACCATTGTATTTGGTGTGTTGGGGACACAAGAGACTTTTATTATTTGGTTGCAGGGTTTTCTGAGAGAGACCATCTTCGTCCTACACCTCCCACGGATTGATAAACCTTAGGTCATCCACTTGAGGGAAATTTGCTATTGTCCTACAAAACTCTGGGCTTGGAGGCCCAACACGAGTCTACAAGAACAAGTTGTGTAGTAGACATCAATGTTGCAACCTCTACATTCTCTTCAATTGGCATTGTATTGGACGACTTCCCTACTTCATGAGGCACCTTATGCTCTACTCTACTACATTTTTCGTTTTCTTCCTTACCAACTAGACACTCGACCAACCATGATTGATGCCTAGGTTTCATCCCCTTTCTTACATATATCTTATTTACTTCCTTGCCATATTTTATTGGAATGCTTAGGTGCTAATTCCTACTCTCGTTGTTGTGACTGCTAGGGATCATGCATGGCGGTGGTGTCGACGGGGGAGAGAGCGATGGCAATGGAGACAGGGGATAAGTCTGCAGAGGATGACGAGGATGATGTGATACAACAAAAAGGAGGTGGTGGGGAAATCTCTAGGCTTGTATCCTTGACGACGTACAAATCAAAAGCCACATCATCAAGTAAACCATAACCCTCGTGTTTCACCTTCCATTACTCTCTACGCCCTCATATTCCTTGTAATTCAGACTATGTTAATTACAAACTTATATATGTTTACTCTACCTTTTTAAAAGAAAATAATTCTTTGTTTAGGGAATTTTAAAAACCAAAGGTCACCCTAGACCCGCATGCACTTCTTTGTTGTGGCAATATTGGTGCAACATGTCTTCCACTAACCTAGGCTCGCGACCTGATCTGCGCTCGTCGGATCCTTCCTCCACTGCCATCACCGACACTACCCCACTTCCATGCAGTGCTGCCGCACTGCACCGGGGCATCCCCGCCGCCCTCCTCTGGTCCCCCACCACCACTCTCTCTCTCTCTGCCCGCCTGAGCAAAGCCTGAGCGGCTCAGCGGCGGCGGCCTTCTTCTCGCATGTCCATTGCCCAAGATCGCTGTGGCGGTTCCGATCCTGATCTCCTCGGCGGTGATGGCGACCAACGACGGGTCTGTAGCCGCATCGGCAGGTGTGAGCAGGTCTTTAGCCGCATCGGCATGTGGCGGCAACGACCATGTTGCAGCCGCTCAACCTCAGGTTTGTCTTCGGATCACGAAGCGCTCCTGCCCTTGATCGGCATCACGCGGGCGCCTTGGTGGCGACCGTGGGCTTGGCGGTGGTGGTCATCTCCTCCATTGGAGGTGGTCTGTGATATGTCCATATTGCATCATGCTTTTATATCGATATTTATTGCATTATGGGCTGTTACTACACATTATGTCACAATACTTATGCCTTTTCTCTCTTATTTTACGAGGTTTACATGAAGAGGGAGAATGTCGGCAGCTGGAATTCTGGGCTGGAAAAGGAGCAAATATTAGAGACCTATTCTGCACAACTCCAAAAGTCCTGAAACTGCACAAAAGCCCATTTTGGAATATATTAAAATATTGGGTGAAGAAAGCACCAGAGGGGGCCACCCACCATCCACGAGGGTGGAGGGCGCGCCCACCTGCCTCATGGCCACCTGGCAGGACCCCGATGCCCATCTTCTTCTATATGGTGTCTTTTGCCCTGGAAGAAATCATAAGGAAGCTTTCGGGACGAGGCGTCGCTGTCTCGAGGCGGAACCTGGGCAGGACCAATCTAGGGCTCCGGTGGAGCTGTTCTGCCGGGGAAACATCCCTTCGGGGGGAGGGGGGAATCGTCGCCATCGTCATCACCATCGATCCTCTCATCGAGAAGGGGTCAATCTCCATCAACATCTTCACCAGCACCATCTCCTCTCAAACCCTAGTTCATCTCTTGTATCTGATCTTTGTCTCAAAACCTCATATTGGTACTTGTGGGTTGCTAGTAGTGTTGATTACTCCTTGTAGTTGATGCTAGTTGGTTTATTCGGTGGAAGATCATATGTTCAGATCCTTAATGCATATTAATACCCCTCTGATTATGAACATGAATATGATTTGTGAGTAGATACGTTTGTTCCCGAGGACATGGGAGAAGTATGTTATAAGTAATCATGTGAATTTGGTATTCATTCGATATTTTGATGAGATGTATGTTGTCTCTCCTCTAGTAGTGTTATGTGAACGTCAACTACATGACAATTCACCATGATTTGGGCCTAGGGGAAGGCATTGGGAAGTAATAAATATATGATGGGTTGCTAGAGTGACAGAAGCTTAAACCTTAGTTTATGTGTTGCTTCATAAGAGGCTGATTTGGATCCATATGTTTCATGCTATGGTTAGTTTTACCTTAATTCTTCTTTAGTAGTTGCGGATGCTTGCGAGAGGGGTTAATCATAAGTGGGATGCTTGTCCAAGGAAGGGCAGTACCCAAGCACCGGTCCACCCACATGTCAAATTATCAATGTAACAAACGTGAATCATATGAGCATGATGAAAACTAGCTTGAAAAAAATTTCCATGTGTCCTCGGGAGCGCCTTTCTTTATATAAGAGTTTGTATAGGCTTGTCCTTTGCTACAAAAAGGATTGGGCCACCTTGCTGCACCTTAGTTACTTTTGTTACTTGTTACACGTTACGATTTACCTTATCACAAAATTATTTGTTACCGATAATTTCAGTGCTTGCAAAGATTACCTTACCGAAAACCGCTTGTCATTTCCTTCTGCTCCTCGTTGGGTTGGGCACTCTTACTTATCGAAAGGACTATGATAGATCCTCTATACTTGTGGGTAATCAAGACTCTTTTATGGCGCCGTTGCCGGGGAGTGAAGCTCCTTTGGTAGGTTTTTGGTAAGGAAATATTTATATAGTGTGCTGAAATTTACTATCACTTGTTACTATGGAAAATAATCCTTTGAAGGGCTTGTTCGGGGTATATTCACCCCGACCAGAAGAGCAAATAGTTGCTCCTCAACCTACTGAACCTATTGAAAACATTTATTTTAAAATTCCTTCGAGTATGATAGAGAAACTGCTAGCTGATCCCTATACAGGAGTTGGAACATTACATCCCAATATGCACCTAATCTATGTGGATGAAGTTTGTGGACTATTTAAGCTTGCAGGTATTCCTGAGGATGTTGTCAAGAAGAAGGTCTTCCCTTTATCTTTGAAGGGAAAGGCATTGACATGGTTTAGGCTATGTGATGATATTGAATCATGGAACTACAACTGATTGAAATTGGAGTTTCATCAGAAGTTTTATCCTATGCATCTGGTTCATCGTGATCTTAATTATATATATAATTTTTGGCCTCGTGAAGGAGAAAGCATCGCCCAAGCTTGGGGGAGGCTTCAGTCAATGTTATATTCATGCCCCGAATCATGAGCTCTCAAGAGAAATTTTTATTCAAAAATTTTATGCTCGGCTTTCTCTCAATAATCACTCCATGCTCGATACTTTTACTGGTTCTTTTATGATGAAGACCCTTTGGAAAGAATTAAACGCACTCTGAAGATTGGGAACTCAACGAAGGTAAGGAGTCAGGTATAACATCTTAGTTTGATTGTGTTAAATCTTTTATGGATACCGATGCTTTTCATGAATTTAGCACTAAATATGGACTTGACTCTGAGATAGTAGCTTCTTACTGTGAATCATTTGCTACTCATGTTGATCTCCCTGAGGAGAAGTGGTTTAAATATCATCCTCCCATTAAATTAAAAGTAGTAGAACCTATTAAAGTTGAACAAAAGACTATTACTTATAATGTTGATCCTATTGTTCCTACTCCTTATATTGAGAAACCACCTTTTCCTGTTAGAATAAAGTATCATGCTAAAGCTTCAATTGTGGTTCATAAGAGTAATGCTAGAACACCTACCACCCCTGAGCAAATTAAAGTTGAACCTAGTATTGCTCTGGTTAAAGATCTCTTGGTCAATAATATTGATGGGCATGCTATTTACTTCTGTGATGAAGCTGCTAGAATTTCTAGACCCGATACTTAAAATAAACATACACCTTTTGTTGGCATGCCTGTTGTTTCTGTTAAAATAGGAGATCATTCTTATCATGGCTTATGTGATATGGGTGCTAGTGTGAGTGCAATACCTCTTTCCTTATACAAAGAAATTCCGCATGATATTGCACCTGTTGAAATAGAAGATATTGATGTTACTATTAAGCTTGCCAATAGAGACACTATTTCACCAATTGGGATTGTTAGAGATGTTAAAGTCTTGTGTGGGGAAATTAAATATCCTACTGATTTTCTTGTTCTTGGTTCCCCACAAGATGACTTTTGTCCCATTATATTTGGTAGACCCTTCTTGAATATTGTTAATGCTAGGATAGACTGTGAAAAGGATATTGTTACTGTCGGTTTAGGGGATATGTCTCATGACTTTAATTTTGCTAAATTTCATAGACAACCCCATGATAAAGAATTGCCTAGTAAATATGAAATTATTGGTGTTGCTTCTATTGTCGTGCCTCCTAATGACCCTTAAGAACAATATTTGCTCGACCATGAAAATGACATGTTTATGAATGAAAGAAGGGAAATAGATGAAGTATTCTCTAAACAAGGACCTATTATGAAACACAACTTACCTGTTGAAATCCTAGGGGATCCTCCTCCACCCAAGGGAGATCCCGTGTTTGAGCTTAAACAATTACCTGATACTTTGAAATATGTTTATCTGGATGAAAAGGAGATATATCCTGTTACTATTAGTGCTAACCTTTCAGAGCATGAAGAAGAGAAATTATTGAAAACTCTGAAGAAGCACCATACTGCTATTGGATATACTCTTGATGATCTTAAGGGCATTAGTCCCACTCTGTGCCAGCACAAAATAAAGCTGGAGAAAGATGAAAAACCAGTTGTTGATCATCAATTACAGTTAAATCCTATGATGAAAGAAGTGGTAAGAAATGAAATACTAAAGCTTCTGGAGGCAGGTATAATTTATCATGTTGCTGATAGTCAGTGGGTAAGTCATGTCCACTGTGTCCCTAATAAGGGAGGTATTACTGTTGTTCCTAATGATAAGGATGAATTGATCCCACAAAGAATTGTTACAGGTTATAGAATGGTAATTGATTTCCGCATATTAAATAAAGCTACTAGAAAAGATCATTACCCTCTACATTATATCTCAAGTAATCCCATAAGTGTTGAAACCAATTTTATTGATACCGTAACCCGGAGGAGTACATAAGGGACACTTTCCAGAATGTTTCAGACTCCAGAAAGGAATAGTATGAGGTATGGTAAGTAAACTGACTACAAAACTATTCAAATAGCAATTTTTCTCCGTTTTGGAATATTTAAAAAATTAGGAAAATTAAAAGTAGTCCGAAAGAGACACGAGGCGTCCACGAGGGTGGAGGGCGCGCCCTACCCCCTAGGCACGCCCCCTGCCTCGTGGCCACCTCGTGTGCTCTCCGGACTCCGTTTTCTTGCATGATACTTCTTTTGGTCCATAAAAATTCATTATATAATCTCCCGGTTTTGACTACCGTACCAAGGCAAAATCCTCTGTTTTTGTTTTGAGTTGTTTCTGCAGCAGGTTTAGAGAAAGATGTCTTCTCAAGAGTCAGTCAGGGAGAGTCGGGTATCTCATCCGACACCAGGGCCAAGAGCAAACAGTGATGCTGACCAGTTTGGGACATCAACGGAGGAAGAGATGGAGGCCGACTTGAAAAGAGTGGATGCCATGGAGGAGGATCTAGAAGTTACTTCTCGTCTTCAAGCCAGATTCATACTGGAGGAACTTCAGAGCTCAGCAATCCCCAATTCGGTCACCCCTCCTAATGCTAGATTTCTTTCTTATGAAAATATGAAAAAGAGTGTTACTTGTTCTCCCGCAGCTATGCAACATCCATGGGTGAAAGGAGCTTTAGCCGTCACGGGTAAACTCCGTAAGGAAGTAATGGATCTTAAGAAGCAAGTCAATAAGATTGAGGAAGAGAATCATATCCTAAGGGGCATCATTGCCAAGAATATCACATCACCACTTCCGAAGAAAGAGACATAAACACATGGGTATGGGCACTCCCCTTGGCAACTACCAAGCTTGGAGGAGGTGCCCTGGTATCGTATCACCATCACACTTCTATCTTTACCGTTCTTCTTAGTTCGATCCTTTTAGTTATATCTTGATCTAGTAGAATAAAGTTCTAGTATGATATAGCTTTGAGTTTTGTTTCAATCTCTATCTATGTAATCGAGTCTGTGAGCTATATAAAATAAAGATTAGTTTTGAGTTGAGGGCCTTTGCTATCTTGCTATGATCTTGAGGGAATAAAAGAAAAAATAAAAATAAATAAAAAGATCATATTGATCTTATGGAGAGTAATGACTTCACATATAAAGAGTATGATGAATAAAAGTTGTTGAGAGTTGACAAACATAGTTTTGGTCATCGTTCCAATTAATAGGAAATAATAAAGAAAGAGAGGTTTTCACATATAAATATACTATCTTGGACATCTTTTATGATTGTGAGCACTCATTAAAATATGACATGCTAAAAACTTGATGTTGGGCAAGGAAGACAATGTAATGAGTTATGTTTTCGTATATCTGAACAAGTTATATTGTCATGGATCATCCAACATGTTGAGTTTGCCTTTTCCCCCTCATGCTAGCCAAACTCTTTGCACCAAGTAGAGATACTACTTGTGCTTCCAAACATCCCTAAACCCAGTTTTGCCATGAGAGTCCACCATACATACCTATGGATTTGTTGGGGAACGTAGCAGAAATTCAAAATTTTCCTACGTGTCACCAAGATCTATCTATGGAGAAACTAGCAACGAGGGGAAGGAGAGTGCATCTACATACCCTTGTAGATCGCTAAGCGGAAGCATTCAAGTGAACAGGGTTGATGGAGTCGTACTCGTCGTGATTCAGATCACCGATGATCCTAGTGCCGAACGGACGGCACCTCCGCATTCAACACACGTACAGCTCGACGATGTCTCCCACGCCTTGATCCAGCAAGGAGAGAGGGAGAGGTTGAGGAAGACTCCATCCAGCAGCAGCACAACGGCGTGGTGGTGATGGAGGAGCGTGGCAATCCTGCAGGGCTTCGCCAAGCACCTACGGGAGAGGAGGAGGTGTCACGGGAGGGAGGGAGGCGCCAAGGGCTCAGGTATGGATGCCCTCCCTCCCCTCCACTATATATAGGGGCAGGGGAGAGGGAGGAGGCGCAGCCTTGCCCCTTCCTCCAAGGAAGGGGTGCGGCTAAGAGGGGGGGAGGAGTCCATCCTCCCCAAGGCACCTCGGAGGTGCCTTCCCCCTTTAGGACTCTCCCCTTTTTCCTATATCTTGGCGCATGGGACTCTAGGGGCTGGTGCCCTTGGCCCATGTAGGCCAAGGCGCACCCCCTACAGCCCATGTGGCCCCCCGGGGCAGGTGGGCCCACCCGGTGGGCCCCCGGGACCCTTCCGGTGGTCCCGGTACAATACCGATGACCCCGAAACTTGTCCCGATGGCCGAAACAGGACTTCCTATATATAAATCTTTACCTCCGGACCATTCCGGAACTCCTCGTGACGTCCGGGATCTCATCCGGGACTCCGAACAACATTCGGTAACCACATACAAGCTTCCTTTATAACCCTAGCGTCATCGAACCTTAAGTGTGTAGACCCTACGGGTTCGGGAGACATGTAGTCATGACCGAGATGTTCTCCGGTCAATAACCAACAGCGGGATCTGGATACCCATGTTGGCTCCCACATGTTCCACGATGATCTCATCGGATGAACCACGATGTCAAGGACTCAATCAATCCCGTATACAATTCCCTTTGTCTAGCGGTATGGTTCTTGCCCGAGATTCGATCGTCGGTATACCGATACCTTGTTCAATCTCGTTACCGGCAAGTCTCTTTACTCGTTCCGTAACACATCATCCCGTGATCAACCCCTTGGTCACATTGTGCACATTATGATGATGTCCTACCGAGTGGGCCCAGAGATACCTCTCTGTTTACACGAAGTGACAAAATCCCAATCTCGATTCGTGCCAACGCAACAGACACTTTCAGAGATACCCGTAGTGTACCTTTATAGCCACCCAGTTACGTTGTGACGTTTGGCACACCCAAAGCACTCCTACGGTATCCGGGAGTTGCACAATCTCATGGTCTAAGGAAATGATACTTGACATTAGAAAAGCTTTAGCATACGAACTACATGATCTTATGCTAGGCTTAGGATTGGGTCTTGTCCATCACATCATTCTCCTAATGATGTGATCCCGTTATCAATGACATCCAATGTCCATGGTTAGGAAACCGTAACCATCTATTGATTAACGAGCTAGTCAACTAGAGGCTTACTAGGGACATGGTGTTGTCTATGTATCCACACATGTATCTGAGTTTCCTATCAATACAATTCTAGCATGGATAATAAACGATTATCATGAACAAGGAAATATAATAATAATCAATTTATTATTGCCTCTAGGGCATATTTCCAACAGTCTCCCACTTGCACTAGAGTCAATAATCTAGTTCACATCGATATGTGATTAACACTCAAGGTCACATCCCCATGTGACTAACACCCAAAGAGTTTACTAGAGTCAATAATCTAGTTCACATTTACCATGTGATTAACACTCGATGAGTTCTGGGTTTGATCATGTTATGCTTGTGAGAGAGGTTATAGTCAACGGGTCTAAACCTTTCAGATCCGTGTGTGCTTTACAAATCTCTATGTCATCTCCTAGATGCAGCTACCACGTTCTATTTGGTGCTATTCCAAATAACTGTTCTACTTGGAGCTATTCTAAATTGTTGCTCCATTATACGTATCCGGTATCTCTACTCAGAGCTATCCGGATAGGTGTTAAGCTTGCATCGACCTAACCCTTTACGACGAACCCCTATACCACCTCCATAATCGAGAAAATTCCTTAGTCCACTAGTTACTAAGGATAACTTTGACCGTTGTCCCGTGATCCATTCTTGGATCACTCTTGTACCCCCTGACTGACTCATGGTAAAGCACACTTCAGGTGCGGTACACAGCATAGCATACTGTAGAGCCTATGTCTTAAGCATAGGGGACGACCTTCGTTCCTTTCTCTCTATTCTGCCATGGTCGAGCTTTAAGTCTTAACTTCATACCTTACAACTCAGGCAAGAACTCCTTCTTTGACTGATCCATCTTGAACACCTTCAAGATCACGTCAAGGCATGTGCTCATTTGAAAGTACTATTAAGCGTTTTGATCTATCCTTATAGATCTTGATGCTCAATGTTCAAGCAGCTTAATCCAGGCTTTTCCATTGAAAAATACTTTCCAAATAACCCTTTATGCTTTCCAGAAATTCTACATCATTTCCGATCAACAACATGTTAACAACACATACTCATCAGAAATTTTATAGTGCTCCCACTCACTTATTTGGAAATACAAGTTTCTCATGAACTTTGTATAAACCCAAAATCTTTGATCATCATCAAAGCACACATTCCAACTCCGAGATGCTCACTCCAGTCCTCAGAAGGATTGCTGGAGCTTTGCATAGTTATTAGCATATTTCAGGATAGACAAAACCTTCCGGTTGTATCACATACAACCTTTCCTCAAGAATCGTCGAGGAAACAATGTTTTGACATCCAATCTGCAAGATTTCATAAATAATGCAGTAATTGCTAATATAATTCCAACAGACTCTTAGCATCGCTACGAGTGAGAAAGTCTCATCGTAGTCAACTCCTTGAACTTGTCGAAAAACATCTTAATGACAAGTCGAGCTTTCTCAATGGTGACACTTACCATCATTGTCTGTCTTCCTTTCAAAATCCATATGTACCTAACAGCCTTACGACCATCAAGTAGTTCTTCCAAAGTCTACACTTTGTTTTCATACATGGATCCTATCTCGGATTTTATGGCCTTGAGCCATTTATCGGAATCCGGGCCCACCATCGCTTCTCCATAGCTCGTAGGTTCATTGTTGTCTAGCAACATGACTTCCAAGACAGGATTACGTACCACTCTGAAGTAGTACGCATCCTTGTCATCCCACGAGGTTTGGTAGTGACTCGATCCGAAGTTTCATGATCACTATCATAAGCTTCCACTTCAGTTGGTGTACGTGCCACAGGAACAACTTCCTGTGCCCTGCTACACACTTGTTGAAGTGACGGTTCAATAACCTCATCAAGTCTCCACCATCCTCCCACTCAACTTTTCGAGAGAAACCTTTCCTCGAAAAAGGACCCGATTCAAGAAACAATCCCTATTGCTTTCGGATCTGAATTAGGAGGTATACCCAACTGTTTTTGGGTGTCCTATGAAGATGCATTTTATCTGCTTTGGGTTCGAGCTTATCAACCTGAAACCTTTTCACATAAGCGTCGCAGCCCCAAACTTTCAAGAAACGGCAACTTAGGTTTCTCCAAACCATAGTTCATACGGTGTCGTCTCAACGAAATTATGTGGTGCCCTATTTAAAGTGAATGTGGTTGTCTCTAATGCCTCACCCATGAACGATAGTGGTAACTCGATAAGAGACATCATGGTATGCACCATATCCAATAGGGTGCAACTATGACGTTTGGACACACCATCACACTATGGTGTTCCAGGCTGTATCAGTTGTGAAACAATTTCCACAATGTCTTAATTCTGTGCCAAACTCGTGATTCAGATATTCATCTCTATGATCATATCATAGATCTTTTATCCTCTTGTCACGACGATCTTTCAACTTCACACTGAAATTATTTGAACCTTTCAATAATTCAGACTCGTGATTCATCAAGTAAATATACTCAACATCTACTCGAATCATCTTTGAAGTAAGAACATAACGATATTCACTGCATGCCTCAGCACTCATTGGACTGCACACATCAAAATGTGTTACTTCCAACAAGTTGCTATCTTGTTCCATCTTACTGAAAACGAGGCTTTTCAGTCATCTTGCCCATGTGGTATGATTTGCATGTCCCAAGTGATTCAAAATCAAGTGAGTCAAAACGGTCCATTTGCATGGAGTTTCTTCATGCATATACACCAATAGACATGGTTCGCATGTCTCAAACTTTTCAAAAACGAGTGAGCCCAAAGATCCATCAATATGGAGCTTCTTCATGCGTTTTATACCGATATGACTTACGTGGCAGTGCCACAAGTAGGTGGTACTATCATTACTATCTTTTGGCATGAACATGTGTATCACTACGATCGAGATTTAATAAACCATTTATTTTAGGTGTAAGACCATTGAAGGTATTATTCAAATAAACAGAGTAACCATTATTCTCCTTAAATGAATAACCGTATTGCGATAGACGTAATCCAATCATGTCTATGCTCAACGCAAACACCAAATAACAATTATTTAGGTTTAACACCAATCTCTTTGGTAGAGGGAGCGTGCGATGCTTGATCATATCAAGCTTGGAAAAACTTCCAACACATATCGTCAGCTCACTTTTAGCTAGTCTCCGTTTTATTCCGTAGCTTTTATTTCGAGTTACTAACACTTAGCAACCGAACCGGTATCTAATACCCTGGTGCTACTAGGAGTACTAGCAAAGTACACATTAACACAATGTATATCCAATATACTTCTATCGACCTTGCCAGCCTTCTTATCTACCAAGTATCTAGGGTAATTCTGCTCTAGTGGTTGTTCCCCTTATTACAGAAGCACTTAGTCTCGGGTTTGGGTTTTACCTTGGGTTTCTTCACTAGAGCAGCAGCTGATTTGCCGTTTCATGAAGTATCCCTTCTTGCCCTTGCCCTTCTTGAAACTAGTGGTTTCACCAACCATCAACAATTGATGCTCCTTCTTGATTTCTACTTTCGCGGTGTCAAACATCGCGAATACCTCAAGGATCATCATATCTATCCCTGATATGTTATAGTTCATCACGAAGCTCTAACAGCTTGGTGGCAATGACTTTGGAGAACCATCACTGTCTTATCTGGAAGATCAACTCCCACTCGATTCAAATGATTGTTGTACTCATACAATCTGAGCACAAGCTCAACAATTGAGCTTTTCTCCTTAGTTTGCAGGTTAAGAAAGTCATCGGAGGTCTTATACCTCTTGACATGGGCACGAGCCTGAAATCCCAATTTCAGCCCTCAAAACATCTCATATGTTTCGCGATGTTTCAAAAAACGTCTTTGGTGCCTCAACTCTAAACCGTTTAACTGAACTATCACGTAGTTATCAAAACGTGTATGTCAGATGTTCGCAACAACCACAGACAACGTTCGAGGTTCAGCACACTGAGCGGTGCATTAAGGACATAAGCCTTCTATGAAGCAATGAGGACAATCCTCAGTTTACGGACCTAGTCCGCATAATTGCTACTATCAACTTTCAACTAATTTTTCTCTAGGAACATATCTAAACAGTAGAACTATAGCGTGAGCTACGACATAATTTGCAAAAACCTTTTGACTATGTTCAGGATAATTAAGTTCATCTTATGAACTCCCACTCAGATAGACATCCCTCTAGTCATCTAAGTGATTACATGATCCGAGTCAAACTAGGCCGTGTCCGATCATCACGTGAGACGGACTAGTCATCATCGGTGAACATCTTCATGTTGATCGTATCTTCTATACGACTCATGTTCGACCTTTAGGTCTCCGTGTTCCGAGGCCATGTCTGTACATGCTAGGCTCATCAAGTTAACCCTAAGTGTTTCGCGTGTGTAAATCTGTCTTACACCCGTTGTATGTGAACATTAGAATCTAACACCCGATCATCACGTGGTGCTTCGAAACACGAACTGTCGCAACGGTGCACAGTTAGGGGAGAACACTTCTTGAAATTGTTGTAAGGGATCATCTTATTTACTACCGTCGTTCTAAGCAAATAAGATGTATAAACATGATAAACATCACATGCAATCAAATAGTGACATGATATGGCCATCATCACTTTGCTCCTTTTGATCTCCATCTTCGGGGCTCCATGATCATCATCGTCACCGGCATGACACCATGATCTCCATCATCGTGTCTTCATGAAGTTGCCTCGCCAACTATTACTTCTACTACTATGGCTAACGGTTAGCAATAAAGTAAAGTAATTACATGACGTTTAAGTTGACACGCAGGTCACAAATAAATAAAGACAACTCCTATGGCTCCTGCCGGTTGTCATACTCATCGACATGCAAGTCGTGAATCCTATTACAAGAACATGATCAATCTCATACATCACATATCATTCATCACATTCTTCTTGGCCATATCACATCACATAGCATACCCTGCAAAAACAAGTTAGACGTCCTCTAATTGTTGTTTGCATGTTTTACGTGGCTGCTATGGGTTTCTAGCAAGAACGTTTCTTACCTATGCAAAACCACAACGTGATATGCCAATTGCTATTTACCCTTCATAAGGACCCTTTTCATCGAATCCGTTCCGACTAAAGTGGGAGAGACTGGCACCCGCTAGCCACCTTATGCACCAAGTGCATGTCAATCGGTGGAACCTGTCTCACGTAAGAGTACGTGTAAGGTCGGTCTGGGCCGCTTCATCCCACAATACCGTCGAAACAAGATTGGACTAGTAACGGTAAGCATATTGAACAACATCAACGCCCACAACTACTTTGTGTTCTACTCGTGCAAAGAATCTACGCAATAGACCTAGCTCATGATGCCACTGTTGGGGAACGTAGCAGAAATTCAAAATTTTCCTACGCGTCACCAAGATCTATCTATGGAGAGACCAGCAACGAGTAGAAGGAGAGTGCATCTACATACCCTTGTAGATCGCTAAGCGGAAGCGTTCAAGTGAACGGGGTTGATGGAGTCGTACTCGTCGTGATTCAGATCACCGATGATCAAGTGCCGAACGCACGGCACCTCCGCGTTCAACACACGTACAGCCCGGTGACGTCTCCCACGCCTTGATCCAGCAAGGAGAGAGGGAGAGGTTGAGGAAGACTCCATCCAGCAGCAGCACAACGGCATTGTGGTGATGGAGGAGCGTGGCAATCCTGCAGGGCTTCGTCAAGCACCTACGGGAGAGGAGGAGGTGTCACGGGAGGGAGGGAGGCGCCAAGGGCTCAGGTATGGATGCCCTCCCTCCCCTCCACTATATATAGGGGCAGGGGAGAGGGGGGAGGCGCAGCCTTGCCCCTTCCTCCAAGAAAGGGGTGCGGCTAAGAGGGGGGGAGGAGTCCATCCTCCCCAAGGCACCTCGGAGGTGCCTTCCCCCTTTAGGACTCTCCCCTTTTTCCTATATCTTGGCGCATGGGCCTCTAGGGGCTGGTGCCCTTGGCCCATGTAGGCCAAGGCGCACCCCCTACAGCCCATGTGGCCCCCCGGGGCAGGTGGCCCCACCCGGTGGGCCCCCGGGACCCTTCCGGTGGTCCCGGTACAATACCGATGACCCCGAAACTTGTCCCGATGGCCGAAACAGGACTTCCTATATATAAATCTTTACCTCCGGACCATTCCGGAACTCCTCGTGACGTCCGGGATCTCATCCGGGACTCCGAACAACATTCGGTAACCACATACAAGCTTCCTTTATAACCCTAGCGTCATCGAACCTTAAGTGTGTAGACGCTACGGGTTCGGGAGACATGTAGTCATGACCGAGATGTTCTCCGGTCAATAACCAACAGCGGGATATGGATACCCATGTTGGCTCCCACATGTTCCACGATGATCTCATCGGATGAACCACGATGTCAAGGACTCAATCAATCCCGTATACAATTCCCTTTGTCTAGCGGTATGGTACTTGCCCGAGATTCGATCGTCGGTATACCGATACCTTGTTCAATCTCGTTACCGGCAAGTCTCTTTACTCATTCCGTAACACATCATCCCGTGATCAACCCCTTGGTCACATTGTGCACATTATGATGATGTCCTACCGAGTGGGCCCAGAGATACCTCTCTGTTTACACGAAGTGACAAAATCCCAATCTCGATTCGTGCCAACGCAACAGACACTTTCAGAGATACCCGTAGTGTACCTTTATAGCCACCCAGTTACGTTGTGACGTTTGGCACACCCAAAGCACTCCTACGGTATCCGGGAGTTGCACAATCTCATGGTCTAAGGAAATGATACTTGACATTAGAAAAGCTTTAGCATACGAACTACATGATCTTGTGCTAGGCTTAGGATTGGGTCTTGTCCATCACATCATTCTCCTAATGATGTGATCCCGTTATCAACGACATCCAATGTCCATGGTTAGGAAACCGTAACCATCTATTGATTAACGAGCTAGTCAACTAGAGGCTTACTAGGGACATGGTGTTGTCTATGTATCCACACATGTATCTGAGTTTCCTATCAATACAATTCTAGCATGGATAATAAACGATTATCATGAACAAGGAAATATAATAATAATCAATTTATTATTGCCTCTAGGACATATTTCCAACAGGATTGAGTAAGATCCTTCAAGTAAGTTGTCATCGGTGCAAGCAATAAAATTTCTCTCTAAATATGTATGATCTATTAGTGTGAAGAAAATAAGCTTTATATGAGCTTGTGATATGGAAGAAATAAAAGCGACGGACTGCATAATAAAGGTCCTTATCACATGTGGCAATAAAAAGTGACGCTCTTTTGCATTAAGATTTTGTGCATCCAACCATAAAAGCGCATGACAACCTCTGCTTCCCTCTATGAAGGGCCTATCTTTTATTTTTACCTTCTACCCTTCATACAAGAGTAATGGTGATCTTCACCTTTCCTTTTTTACACTTTATCCTTTGGCAAGCACTATATGTTGGAAAGATCCTGATATAATATATATATATATATAGGTAAAATTGTGTCTATCATAGCTTGCCACATAACTAGTTAATGCTTGCTAAACATTTAGCGGTTTAAAAATAAGTAAAAAATATGAAAGAAATAGGGGAGCCTAACTCTAATATAATAAGATGATCCAACGGTGTGATTGTGAAAATATGCATTTATGTGTCCTCAGCGAAAAAACAAGCATTTCAGCTCACTGCAGGATCAATATATATTGAAACATTTGTTCTTTTTGTCCAGGACACATGCAAATAAATAGGAGAAGTTTATTTTGAAAATTAGAGATGGCACATACAAATTTGCTTAGAACAACAAAATAATACCGCATATAGGTAGATATAGTGTACTCATGTGGCAAAACTGGTTTAAAGGATTTTGGATGCACAAGTAGTGATCATACTTAGTGCAAAATGAAGGCTAGCAAAAGATTGAGAAGCGACCAACCAAGAAATGAATAATCTCATATGCGATCATTAAGCATAATTAACACAGAATAATGCACCACCAGTAGGATGTAATTTCGTTGCATGACTAGTGACTTTCGTGCTTGCATAGGGAATCACAAACCTTAACACCAATATTCTTACTAAAGCGCAATTACTCATCAACATGACTCACATATCACATCATCATATCTCAAAACTATTACAACTAATCAAGTTTATTTTGTCCAATGATCTTCATGAAAGTTTTTATTATATCCTTCTTGGATATCTATCACTTTGGAACTAATTTTCATGTGTTGCTTTTGATAAGCTCAAACAAATATAAGTGAAGATCATGAGCATAATATTTCTTTCTCTCAAATTAATTTAAGTGAGGCAAGAGAGAATTTCTTAAAAAATTACTAACTCTCGAATAAATCTAAGTGAATCAAGAGAGCATTTCTTCAAACAATACTAAAGCACACCGTGCTCAAAAAGATATAAGTGAAGCACTAGAGCAATTCCATAGCTCATAAAAATTTAAGTGAAGCATAGAGAGCAATTCTAACAAGTCATGGCATAATTTTGGCTCTCTCAAATTGGTGTGTCCAGCAAGGATTCATGGCTTAAAACACAACGCAAAACAAGAAAAGACTCATATCATACAAGACGCTCCAAGCAAAACTCATAGTATGTGACGAATAAAAATATAGTTCTGAGTAAAATACTGATGGTCATTAGAAGAAAGAGGGGATGCCACTCGGGGCATCCCCAAGCTTAGTTGCTTGCTTATCTTTGGATAATAGCTTGGGATGCCATGGGCATCCCCAAGCTTAGGTTCTTCTTACTCCTTATTCCTTCATCCATTGTAACATCACCCAAAACTTGAAAACTTCAATCACACGAAACTCAACAAAACCTCCATGAGATCCGTTAGTATAAGAAAGCAAATCACTACAACAAGTACTGTAGAAAAACAATTCATATTTTATTCTTGAATTATATATTACTGTATTCCAACTTTTCTATGGAAAAAACTCATCAAAGAAAACCATAGAATCATCAAAACAAGCACACAATGCAAAGAAAATAGAATCTGTCAAAAACAGAACAGTCTGTAGCAATCTGAAAACTTTGAATACTTATGTAACTCCAAAAATTCTGAAAAATTAGGTCAGCCTGAGCAATTTGAATATTAATCTTTTTTAGAAAATTCAGAGCAAAAGCACGTGTCTGTGATTTTTGAAAATTATTTTTCTGAGTGCAAAAATTTCTGTTTTTCAACAAGATCAAATCAACTATCACCCAAGAAGATCCTAAAGGCTTTGCTTGGAACAAACACTAACCAAAACACAAAAAACACAACCATAACAGTAGCATAATTGTGAAAACACTCAAGAAGCAAAAAGTAAAAATAAATTCTATTCATTGGGTTGCCTCCCAACAAGTGCTATTGTTTCACGCCCCTAGCTAGGCATAAAGCAAGGATCTAAGTTTTGTCATCTTTGTTTCTAGATCCATAAGATGCCCTCATGATTGATTCATATGGTGGCCTAATTATTTCTCTAGGGAAGTTCTCCATACCCTTCCTTAGTGGAAATTGCAATTTAATATTGCCTTCTTTCATATCAATCACGCCACCAATAGTACATAAAAACGGTCTACCAAGAATAATTGGACAAGACGGATTGCAATCAATATCAAGAACAATAAAATCTATGGGCACATAATTACTATTTGCAAGAATAAGAACATCATTAATTCTTCCCATAGGATTTTTAATAGTAGAACTCGCCAACTGCAAATTTAAAGAATATTCTTCAATATCGGTAAGACCAAGCACATCGCATAAAGATTTCGGGATTGTAGAAACACTAGCACCCAAGTCACATAAAGCAAAACACTCATAATTTTTAAACCTGTTTGATAGTAGGTTCCCACTCATCGTGTAATTTTCTAGGAATTGAAACTTGTAATTCCAACTTTTCTTCCAAAGCTTTCATCAAAGCATCAACAATATGTTTAGTAAAAGCTTTATTTTGTTCATAGGCATGGGGTGAATTTATCATGGATTGCAACAAAGAAATACAATCAATCAAAGAGCAACTATCATAATTAAAGTCTTTGTAATCAAAAAGAGTGGGCACATCACTATTTAAAGTCTTGACCTCTTCAAACCCACTTTTATCAATTTTCTCAACAAGATTTTCACCCTCCGAATTATCCAGACGCCTTCTAGCTAAAGTTGACTCTTATCCAGTCCCTTTTTCATCAATTTAATTTTACTAAACAAGCAATCAATAGAAGAAACACCAATCATTTTAAGATCTTCATCACTTTTATGAAAGCAATCACTAGAAAACGCTTTTCCTAAAAATTCTCATCTAGCTCTAAGCATAGCAGTTCTTTTCTTACTTTCATCCAGAGAAACATAAAGAGCTTTAATTGATTCCTCTACCTTAGGCACAAAAATTTTCATTTTGATATTTTCCACATCATGAGAAATTCTATCAACACTTCTAGACAAATAATCAATCTTATTCAACTTTTCTTCCATTGTAGTGTTAAAACTTTTTGAGTGTTGATAAATTCTTTAATATTATTATAAATATCAAAGGTGTTCCTATTATTATTATAAGAAGGATTTCCATAGGAATTACCATTATTATTAGAGGAATTACTAGGAAAAGGCCTGGGATTAAAATTACCCCTATAAGCATTGTTATTGATATTATTTCGCGAGATAAAATTCACATCTATGGCATCACTATTTTGCTAGATCAAAGTATACAAAGGGACATCATTAAAATCAATAGGAGCACTTTTACTAGCAACCAATTTCATAAGAGCATCAACTTTTTCGCTCAAAGAAGAAATTTCTTCAACCAAAATAACTTTTTTACTAGTAGGAGCTCTTTTGATATGCCATTGTGAATAATTTGCCATGGTATTATCAAGAAATTTGGTGGCTTCACCCAAAGTAATTTCCATAAAATTACCACCCATGGCAGAATCTAAAATATTATGAAAATAAAAATTCAACCCCGCATAACATTTTTGTATGATCATCCAAAGATTTAACCCAAGAGTTGGGCAATTCCTTAGCATCATTTTCATCCTTTTCCAAGATTGTGCAACATGCTCATGCTCAAGTTGCTTGAAATTCATGATCTGGGTTCTAAGGGAAATAATTTTTACGGGCGGAAAATACTTAGTGATGAAAGCATCTTTGCACTTATTCCAAGAATCGATACTATGGCGAGGCAACACAGAAAACCAAATTTTTGCATGATCTCCCAAAGAAAATGGACACAACATCGTTGTCCACATCTTTTTTCTTTTGCATATCGCATAATTCCACGAATGTGTTAATATGGGACGCGACATCCTCATTAGGAGTACCGGAAAATTGATCTTTCATAACAAGATTCAGCAAAGCAGTATTAATATCACAAGACTCCGCACTAGTGCCGGGAGGAGCAATCGGAGTACCAATAAAATCATTGTTGTTGGTATTCGAGAAATCACACAACTTGGTGTTCTCTTGAGTCATTGTGACTACGCAACAAGATTACACTCGAAAATAGATCCGGCAAAAAAGGGCAAACGAAAAAGAGGGCGAATAAAATGACAAATTTTTGTGAAGTGGGGGAGAGGAAAACAAGAGGCAAATGGAAAATAATGTGAATGCAAGAGGATGAGATTTGTGATTAGGAACCTGGTAGATGTTGATGATGTCTCCTCGGCAACGGCGCCAGAAATTCCTTTTGATGTTGGCTTGAACTACGTCGGTATTTCCCCAAAGAGGAAGGGATGATGCAACACAATAATGGTAGATATTTCCCTCAGTGATGAGATCAAGGTTATCGAACCAGTAGGAGAACCACGCAACACTACATAAACAACAGCTGCACACAAATAAAAAATACTCGCAACCCGACGTGTTAAAGGGGTTGTCAGTCCCTTTCGGGCAAAGGTGCCAGAAATTGGCAAACAGACGTGAGAGAGTTGTAAATATTGATAGATCGAATGCCAAATAAAATAAAGTATAGCAAGGTATTTTTGTATTTTTGCTTTAATAGATCTGAAAATAAAAGCAAAAGAAAATAGATCGCAAAGGAAAATATAATAAAGAAGAGACCCGGGGGCCGTAGATTTCACTAGTGGCTTCTCTCGAAAAAAATAGCAAATGGTGGGTGAACAAATTAATGTTGGGCAATTGACAGAACTTCAAATAATCATGACAATATCCAGGCAATGATCATTATATAGGCATCACGTCCAAGATTAGTAGACAGACTCCTACCCGCATCTACTACTATTACTCCACACATCGACCGCTATCCAGCATGCATCTAGTATATTAAGTTCATGGAGAAACGGAGTAATGCAATAAGAACGATGACATGATGTAGACAGGATCTATTTATGTAGAAATAGACCCCATCTTGTTATCCTTAATAGCAACGATACATACATGCCATTTCCCTTTCTGTCACTGGGATCAAGCACCATAAGATCAAACCCATCACAAAGCACCTCTTCCCATTGCAACATAAATAGATCAAGTTGGCCAAACAAAACCCAGATATGGGAGAAGAAATACGACGCTATAAGTAATCATGCATATAAGAGATCAAAGAAGACTCAAATAACTTTCATGGATAAAAAGATAGATCTGATCATAAACTCAAAGTTCATCGGATCCCAACAAACACACCGCAAAAAGAGTTACATCATATGGATCTCCAAGATACCATTGTATTGAGAATCAAACGAGAGAGAGGAAGCCATCTAGCTACTAACTACGGACCCGTAGGTCTAGAAAGAACTACTCAGCCATCATCGGAGAGGCGCCAATGGGCATGAGGAACCCCTCCATGATGGTGTCTAGATTGGATCTGGTGTTTCTGGAACTTCCGGCGGCTAGAATTTATTTTTGTCCACTCCCCAAGGGTTTCTGGAATATTGGGGTATTTATAGAGCAAAGAGGAGGTTCGGGGGGGGGGGGCACCGGAGGTGCACAACCCACCTGGGCGCGCTTAGGCCCCCAGGCGCGCCCTGGTGGGTTGTGCTCCCCTCGCACCCCCCCCCCCCAGGTGCTTCTCCGGCCCACTGGATGTCTTCTGGTCCAAAAAATCCACAAAAAGTTTCGCTACGTTTGGACTCCGTTTGGTATTGATTTCCTGTGATGTGAAAAACATGCAGAAAACAGCAACTGGCAATTGGCACTATGTCAATTGGTTAGTACCAAAAAATGATATAAAATGACTATAAATGATTGTAAAACATCCAAGAATGATAATATAACAGCATGGAACAATAAAAAATTATAGATACATTGGAGACGTATCACGTACCACGAAAAAAATCATTTGTTCTTGTTTCGAGTTGTTTTTCTAACAAATCTAGATAACCATGACGTCTCCAAGCTCTCCCAAGGACAAGTTTTCTGAGAAGGTCGTCAACCCCTACCTTGAGGAGGTGCTGCGACACCCTCAAACCATTGATATGCATGAGGGGGTGCTGCACATCCGCGATGTTGAGGGGCAGAAGAAGACTGTAAGCATGGAAACAAGACTTGAAGCAATGGAGCAGCAAGTTTTCAAGTGCCAACGGATGGTGGACCGTGGAATCGATGCCAATCACTTAATGGTCGCGGAGTTCACCAACAATCACAATCTGGATGCCAAGAACATCAGGGAGGCCATCTTTAAGCTTCATGAGAAAATCGAGCATCTCCAAGCCCAGATGTATGACCTGCAAAACCAAAACTGTGAGTATGAATACAAATTTAAGAGGATGAGTTTGGTTGCAGATTTGAGGATCCTGGAGACTCGTTCATCTTTCTATGATGGTGAGCCTATGCCTTAGAAGATGGATGACAAGCCTACTACATCAGCAACTCCATCATCACCACCTCCGGAGAAAGAGACATAAATACATGGGTATGGGCACTCCCCTTGGCAACTACCAAGCTTGGGGGAGGTTCCTCGGTATCGTATCACCATCACACCTTTACTTTTATCGTTTTTCTTAGTTCGATCCTTTTGGTTATATCTTGATCTAGTAGAATAAAGGTTTTTTAGTATGATCTAACTTTGAATTTTGTTTCGAGATCTATCTATGTAATCGAATCCGTGAGCTATATATAATAAAGAGTAGTTTTGAGTTATGGGCTTTGCTTTCTTGCCATGATCTTGAGGTAATAATATAAGACAAAGAATAAAAAGAAATAAAAAGATCATATAATGACCTTACGAAGAGTAATGACTTCACATATAAAGAGTGTGATGAATAAAATTTGTTGAGAGTTGACAAACATAGTTTTGGTCATTGTTGCAATTAATAGGAAGCAATAAAGAAGGAGAGGCTTCACATATAGATATACTATCTTGGACATCTTCTGTAATTGTGAGCACCCATGAAAATATGACATGTCTAAAAGTTGATGTTGGACAAGGAAGACAACATCATGGGTTATGTTTTCTTATATCCGAATAGAAGTTATATTGTCATGGATCCACTAGTGCAGGATGCTGCTACGCAACACTATGACCAGAGACCCTTTGACGAAACTATGTGCGATGCATTAATCGCAAACGGTGGTGTAAAAAACCGTCAAAAAGGTGCAAAATGTTTGCGATGACGGATGCATCAAACACAGTTCAGATTTTAGTTCTCTGTGTGATGTAGGGCATACGGTTCAATGCAATTAACTGTTTGCGATGAGGAGCAACAAAAGACACGGGCAACCAGATGAAGGTGTGTGCAATAAACATCATACCGTTCACTAGGATGAACTGTTTGTGATTAGGCAACACAAAAGAAATGGTTAGCCAGATCAAGGTGTGTGCGATATATGGCATGCAGTTCACTAGGATGATCTGTTTGTGTTGAGACAAGGGAACATAAACGGTTCAATATAACAAGATGTTTGTGATACGCGGCAAACAGGTCTGTAATCAGAAATATGTGCGAAGACCGATAATAACCCAGATGATTGCTGCTAATAAGACGTGTGTGTTGTGCGATGGGATTTCATACAGAACAACAACATATATATATATACACACTTATAGGGACATGGTTGCATAACCTAATTAAACATCCACTTACATAGGTGGCTACTAAAACCATGGCATTTGCACACACCAAAGTAAACTATTACATGCATAATTACATAGGTGGCTACTACACACATGCCATTTCCACACACCAAAGTAAACTATATATTACATGCATGGTTAACTAGCATAAACGATCATCTGATCATCATCTACTGCTTGTGATGCTTGCTCTGCTTGTGGCTCGATCCGGGCTAGTCAATTTGGGTAACGAGGCACTTCCTCATGTCAACTATCCGCCTGTGCATCTCGTAGCATGTGTACACGCTCTTGGCTGCGAACTTGAGGTGAGGTTCATCCAGTCGCCGCATCCAGGCCCTGTGCCAAGATACGGGACTTGTTCTCTAGGCATCCTGCTTCATCTTTTTGTAGTAGGGGTCGATGATGGCCGAGGCGAGTTCAAGCAGGGAGTCCTTCTTCCTGATGCCCCAGACCCTATAGTGCTCATGGATTTCGACAAGGTTCTTGCAGGCCAAGCCCGTAACCCTGAGCGCTTTTACATCATCAGTGGTTTCCACGGTGCTATTGACAAACCTGGCAAAACGGACACAAGTCTCTATGGCCATGCGGTAGTGGTAGATGAGGACATCATGGCACACGCACAACTGGGCGACGGCAACCTTTTTATCATTGTCGGGAAGACCGACGGTGTACTGGAGGTCGATGCCGACCACCTTGTACTTGTCTCCAGCAAGCAACTGCTCAACGGTGTTGTTGTAGTCGTCCACCAAGCCTGGGTCGATGGTGTACACCACCGAGAGATCTGTCTCCCCCGTTTGGTTCTCCACTTTATGCTTGCCGAACTCCATTGGAGCGCCACTAGACATCCCCTCTCTATGTGTCATCGTGGGTGTGCTTGTTGTGTTGTGGGGCGCGACCGAAAGGTTGAAGATACTAAGGTTATAATGGCCGTGGGAATTAAAGGGGAAGCCGAACGGCCTGGAATATCGATCGGCACGCACTGATGGCAGTTGTAATTCGCAGCGTGTAACTCCATCGTGCCGCACATAACTGCATCGTGTGGCAATGCGAGCAGCACAATTGCATGCATATGGGGCCCCCGACATGATCGTGCGCAGGCCCAACCGCTGGTAGAGTGCGCGCGGAGGGACGCGAGAAAACCGCTCCACGGTCGCCTCAACGGAGTAGTTGAATACGCAAGTTGAACACGCAAGGAAAAGCTATCCACAACCCGAGCTCACCGACAGACGCGAGAAGAGCATGCCGCGGCGCCTAAGGGCAAGCACAACGCGCTATGGTGCCTAACGGCGAGCAGAGCTTGCCAAGGGATGCGAGCAGAGGGCGGCACAGTGATACTTGGCAAATAAGACTAATTGTGTGAGCGATGTCGGAGACGTCAAGCACAAATCCGATTAGAGTTGCGTGTGCGATACGTGGCATACAGTTGATCCATCCTAGCTGCTTGTGAAATAATAAGCCGTGAGTGTTGTGGGAAAACGCTTGCTGGTATATAACCTCAAATTTAACCAACAAAATGTAAATGCATGTTACAAAAATTATATAACTGGAAACTATGTTCAAATACGAATCCAATGATATAATCTTTGGCGACATGCATTCGTATTTTATTAATTAAATCCTACTTATAAACTAGGACGGGGTATAGTAGGTAATTAAATCGCAAACGTTCTTTTTATTAAACATATGTGTACGTGTCCTTTCGTCCTCCTCTCGCACGTCTTGTCACCCCGCTGCCGCAGACGGTTCGAGCGCAAGCTTGAGCAGCACGCAAGGGCGTTCTTTTCGCCAAACAGTGGTGAGCCCGTTCCCACGCCGCCATGCAGGTTCCCGCGCAAGCTTCCCGCCTGACTCGGTGAAATTCCCCAAAATCCCAATGCTTACCAACCTAGTATATAAACCCTCATGGCCGGCGAGTCCTGTGTCGCATTTTCCCCTCGCTCCCTGTAGCTTATCTCGTCTGCTTCTCCCACAAACAAAAATGGCACCGGATCGTTGTTGTCGCTCAGCCACTCCTCCGACATTAGAGGACAGCTCCAGCTGGGAGGCTACACCGCGGCGACGATGCCCCGGCGTAGTGTAGTGCGCGTGGCGTCCCTGTTGGGTGTGCGCGGAAGACCCACCACACGCTCGGCGCCGGTGCACGTCGACAGCTTTTGCCGGCTGCCGTTGCCGCCACAGCTCCGTCGAACACCAGGGCCATCGCCCGCTCCGCCACCGCGGCCCAAAGGCGGGAGGTGGCCATCGTGGCCGCCACCCCACTGCCAGCCACTGCGGCCATCACCCTCTCAACCACCGCGGCCCAAAGGCAGGAGGTGGTGGTCGTGGCCACCACACCATCATCCACCGCCATGGCCGCCAGCCCACCATCGACCGCCGGGATCATCACCCGCTCCGCTACCACCGCCCAAAGGAGGGAGGCAGAGGTGGAGGCCCGTAGGTGCGGCATCGACCTTGTGCGCTACATCGAGTTCCCGCAGGAGGAGGAGGAGTGCCTCGCCGAGCATGCAAAGAGCCTTACCACCGCCATGGCCGCGGCACACGCCAACGCAGAGGCGAGGAATCAGGAGATCTACGAGCAGTCCGGCCGCTTCGAGAGGGGTCATCTAGAGCGGCAGAGGTTGTTCGAGGTGAGCATCCCTGAAGGTGGAGCAGTGGCAGACACCGTATTGCAGTTGTCCAGCTCGTTCGTAGGATCCTCCCCCTGTTCCTCTTACTGAGCGCGCTCGGCAGAGGAGAGGCTGCCAGAAGTAGTTCAAAGCCCCTCCATAGTAGTAGTATTACTTAGGGGCTATTTTGTTCATTTCATCTGACTATAGATGTGATGGAACTGTACAACATACTTAAAATTAGCTAGTATATATAGTTGAACTAGCTATTTCAGTATGTGGTTGGCAACAATTGGGGAAAAGTTTGGTCGGTTCAGCTGTCGAGTTGAACTGTTTGTATAAATTAAGCACGACTGCTTAATCTGTTAATGAAATCTATGCTTAATTACTGAATTTTAGTTGCAAAAATTAGATAGTGCTAGTGATTTTTAGCTGCATATTTTGACAGATCACAGTGTTACAAGAATTGACAAATGGCAATGTTACTAAATCAACAGATGTCAATCTTTCCAGTTTGACAAATGACAATATACCCAATATGACAGATGCAAATCTTACCGAATTGTCTATACGTGGTTGCACATGGGTCATCCAAAAAAACCATTTGCATTGAAGGGTGGTAGAAATCTTGCTTGCCAAATTTTCTCTTGGCTTAGAGCCGAAGTCTCGCTTTGCACACCTTATTCAATCTGAACCATTTGCGTTGAAGAGATGCACAAATCATGTGCAGCGAATTTTCCCTTGACTTACTACGGAAGACCATAGCTCTCACTTTGCATACATGTGTTCTATCTAAAACGTTTGCGATGAAGAGCTGCACAAATCCTACTCGACACATTTTCCCTTGGCTTGGGAAGCTGTCAATGTACATACGGGTGTTCTATCTAAAACATTTGCGATGTTAGAGTGGCAGCTAGTTGTTTCAAAATGCCTTTGTTGACTGTTATTCGAGTGCGCCTTCTCTCAAAATGGACACGAAAATTACCACAACATATCGGGTGCCATTCCATGATAGCATGCCAAGTTTCATGAAAATTTCACACGAGTTTTGGATTTACTAGAATTTAAAAACAAAGTATCTCAACATTTTTCCGGCAATCAGTAGTGCCCTGGTGTTTGAAATTCATTTCCCGTTTCTTGCATGGGACCTAAGCATGCACCCAAGGACACATATTTGTTTTTTCATCTAATTTATATGCACTGGAGCATGTGCATGTACTTTAAATTTTAATTATGCACATAAAATGCCTAGAAAACCCAGTTAATGTATAAAAATGTCCAAATGAACCCTGAAAAAATTCCAAAATTTAACACAACACTCCTGTTGTTCTATGTTGACACTAGAATTTTTTTGAAAGCAATAACAGGAAACGGGTATTGTTTCGTCCCCAAAGGTGGCATGTTCCCTACCGAAACCATCAGGCTTGTTGTGAGAAGCTATGGTTTGGGAGAAGCTTATACCCAAACCGACCCCAAATGGGACAAAAAAATTACCACGACATGTCGGGTGCCATTCGATGATAGCATGCCAGGTTTCATGAATTTCAAATGAGTTTTGGATTTACTAGGATTTAAAAACCAGGTATCTCAATGTTTGCGGCCGAGTGACGGTGGCAGGGTGTTTGACATTCATTCCCATTTCTTGCATGGGACCTCAGCATGCAACCGAGGACACATATTTGAATTTTCAACCAATTTATATGCATTAGAGCATGTGCATTTGTTCACATTTGAATTATGCACATAAATGCATTGAAAACTCAATTAATGCATAAGAATGTCCTAACAAACCCCGAAAAATTCCAAATTTAACTCAACACTCATGTTGTTCTATGTTGACACTAGAGAAAAAAATTGAAATCAAGAAGAGGCAACGGCTATCGTTTCGTCCAGAAAGGTGAAACGTTCCCTACCGCAACCATCAGGCTTATTGAGAGAAGCTCTGGTTTGTGAGAAGCTTATACCCAAACCTGCCCCAAATGGGACAAAAAATTTACGATGGCATGTTGACGCTGCTCCATGATAGCATGCCATGATTCATGAATTTCAGACGAGTTTTGACTTTACTAGAATTTAAAAATCAGGTATCTCAATGATTGTGGCCGAGTGACGGCGCTAGGGTGTTTGACATTCATTCCCATTTATTGCATGGGACCTAAGCATGCAAAAAAGGAGACAGCTTTGAATTTTCAACCAATTTATATGCATTAGAGCATGTGCATGTAGTTCAAATTTGAATTATGCACATAAATGCATTGAAAACTCAATTAATGCATAAAAATGTCCAAACGATCCCTGAAAAATTCCAAAATTTAACACAACACTCCTGTTGTTCTATGTTGACACTAGAGCAAAAATTTAAATCAAGAAGAGGTAACGGATATCGTTTCGTCCAGAAAAGTGAAACGTTCCCTATCGTAACCATGAGGCTTGTTGCAAGAAGCTCTGGTTTGTGAGAAGCTCATACCTCAACCTGCCCCAAATGGGAAAATATTTTTACCACTGCATGTTGCTTCCGTTCCATGCTAGCATGTCAAGTTTCATGAATTTTAGACGAGTTTTCGATTTACTAGAATTTTAAAACCATGTATCTCAATGTTAGCGGCCGAGCGATGGTGGCAAAGGTGTTTGACATTCATTCTCATTTCTTGCATGGGACCTAAGGTTGCAACCAAGGACACACATTTGATTTTTTTGACCCGTTTATATGCACTGGAGCAAGTGCATGTAGTTAAATTTGAATTACGCACATGAATGCATAGAAAACTCAGTTAATGTATAAAAATGTCCACGTGAACCCCGAAAAATCCCAAAAAAATTCACAATACCCCTATTGTTCTATGTTGACACAAGAATAAAATTTTAAAGTAAGAAGAGGCAACAGATATCGTTTCGTCCCCCAAGGTGGCATGTTCCCTACCAAAACCATCATGCTTTTTGTGAGAGAAGCTCTGGTTTGCGAGAAGCTTATACCATAACATGGCCCAATGGGACAATATTTTTTTACCCCAGCATCTTGATGCCATTCCATGATAGCATCGCAAGGTTCATGAACGTCTAACGAGTTTTGTATTTACTAGAATTATAAAATCAAGCACCTCAACGTTTGTCGGAGAGCCACGGTGTCGTGGTGTTTGAAATTCGTCCCCATTTCTTGAATGGGACGTAAGCATTAACCCATGGAGACATATAGCATTTTACAAACCATTTTGGTGCACCAGAGCATGTGCATGTAGTTTAATTTTGAATTGTGCACCTGAAATGCCTAGAAAATCAAGTTACTGTACAAAAATGTCCAAACGAACCCTGAATAATTCCTTTTTTCATGACACACCTATAGTTGCATGTTCACTATAGATAGAAGTTCTAGCAATTCAAACACCATCCTTTGCAGCTGTGACCCCATTATGTAATTCAAATTAAGATGAAAAATCAAGTAGATCGCACACAGTTTATTATCACCAACCATGTGAGATGCAGTACAAAATATCCTGGAGCTCCGTTGGTGTATAGTATGCTTATGGCTTACACGAGAAGGTGCATCGGCTAGAGTCCACAGCCGTCATTTCAAGCACAGCGGCTCGCTCCCAAAATATCATTTCCCTGTTCAATTGTCATCGATTAAAGATGGGGACGTGGACCTACGTCGTGAGGGCAACTTCGGCGGCCCACTCTGGCGAGAGCGTGGCCGTAGCTGCCATGCGCGTGCTAACAAGGTGCATGAGCGCGGCCGCAATCTGCGACTGGGTGGCCAAGGCAGCCCAAACGGCCACTGTTGCTTCTCACGTAGCGGCAGCAACATCTGCCTCGGGGATAGCAACTGGCGAGAGCAGCACATCAGCTGTCCGTTCCACAGCAGCGGCCTTAGCCCTGATGGAGGCCGCCCACGACCACGTTGAGGCTTCCCACGCCCACCTCATGGCGGTCACCGCACAAATCGAATGAAGCTTCTCCGACAACGGTCGGCAACCCACGACCAAAGAGTTGGCAATCCCGAGAGCATTCGAGCAGCCGTTCGTTCCTCCGCCGCATACCTTGCGACGACGAAGCCCGTCCAAGCCCAGATCGTGGCTGCCCACGCCCAGCTCGTGGCGGGATTTTCCAAAGATATGGCGGATGCGGATGGCGAGATGCTTGCTGAGTATGGTGCGATGGATGCCATGGAGCCCCTTCCCCAGGAAACCGTCGGGTGGGAGCTGGACATGGCGGAGGGGGCAGAGATCGACGAGCACCAGCCGTAGTAGTACTCTTTGTTTTGTTTAATTAAGAGCACCGGTCTTTAATTTGTTAGAGTAATGTTTAGGCCAGCTAGCTCTATTTAATTGATGAACTTGCTCGATTAAGAAGTGTGGGTGTGATGTAGTCTCCTTTGTGTACCCAAATTATGCAATGACGTGGATGACCACTGTAACGAGGGAGATTGGAACCAAATTTTTTGACGTTCAAACTCATCACACACGGGTTAATCTATATAAATTGTTTTTGATGTTCACATATCGTACACAATTCTGAATAAGGGCCCGTGTCTGATGACACTTTGTGTGCCAGCTTTTTCGCTGAACCAGTTCAAAAAATTTGGCTTCCGTGGAAATATCTAGCTCCCCGCCCCCTCCCCCTTACCAAAAGCCACATTTCCCCTATTTCCACCTTCCTTTCCAAGTTGAAACCTTCACTCCTTGCTTGCAGCGCCGCCCCCCTCGCCGGTGACGCTCCTTCACGCTGCTCGGCCTCGTCTATCCAGGTAGGTAATCCACACCAGACCCCCATCCTCCTCTTCCTTCCAGATCCCACATGCCTCGGCCGCCGGTGCGACACCTTCCACCCAAATCACTGACCCCTCCACCAAATAAGCGCCGCCCTAAGCCATGATGCACATAGTATAGCTAGGAGCTCAAGGAGCATTTGGCAGCGGAGAAGCAAATCGTGGTTGCACGCGTGGATGAGGTCGCGATGGCTGCCATTCGTGTCAACTCCCAGATCCTGGAGGAGCACCTCGCCATCGAGGCCACCATCGACGCCTCGCGCACCGATGCTGCAACACAATTGGCTGCTTTAAACGACAGTTCGTGGCGTTTTCTCGAGGCTACCCTTGGTGCCTTTGACGAAGACTACGAGGTGTATGTCTGATCTTCTATTAGGAGTATGTTATATTGTGCAATGTGGTGCTCAGTTAATGTTTTGTTCATTTGTTGTGGTGTTTAGTTAACTACTTGGTACAATTCTGCAATGCAATGTCCAATTGTCGCGGGTAGAATTTTGTATTGTTGTGCATGTGAGGAATAATCGAATTTGGCTGAACTTAATACATGGGAAACATATACAATTGCTATATTTCCTAGTTCTTAATCATGCTTGGTTTGGATAAATGGGTTTTCCATGTGGCTTGAATTAATCTGATGAATCTGCAATGTGCTTATTTTCATCAACATATTGTACTAATAGCATGCGAACCCTCACTTAACCTGATCACTAACTACCTTATATGTGTTGCGGGGAAACAATCGGAAGCACTGAGGTTTACAATCGAGGTTTGCACATGCATGGTCCTTTGTCTAATAACACATTATTGTGCAATTGCAGGAACCATTCTAATACTTAGGTTTTAAACAATTTGGTCTTGCACATAGGTCCTGCTATCAGAGGTCTTGCACAATGGGAAATGAATTGTCCATGAATATCAGTCAAGTCAAGAAACTCAGAAAGATTGTTAGGATAAAGAAATTAGCGACAAAAAACAACAAGATCATTGTCTGCACAATGAAGAAGACATCAGTTCACTACAGGATGGTACTGACTATTATACCTTGTCTTTTTTATCCCTTTGCCCAATTTCTAGTATAGAGAAGATATTTATGCACATCCTTGTTTTCAGGCCTTTCCAAAGAAGTTCATGGATGATTACCTCCCAAACCACATGTATGGTCAGGAGGCGAGGAAGGTATTCATACAACACCCAACATTGAAGTGTTCCTGAAGAGGACGAAGGATAGACAGTCAATCATCCACAGGCACTGGACTAAAGTTGTAAAGACCTTCAACATCAATGAAGGCTCAATATTCGCCTTCTGCTTCAGCAGTTTTCCAAATGAGATGCATCTGTCTATGTACCGTCTATGATGCTTAATTTGAAAGGGTATAGATGTTGCATGTGAAACTTGGTGCTGGTGTAGTTGTGTAATGGGGTAGCTGAGTGCTGAAGCTATATCATGTTGTATTCTGATTATTTCAATTATGAAATCATGCTTCCGTAATATTGGAGTGAAATATATTATGTGTTTAATATGACTGTCAATTAGATTAATAAATGGATTATTAATAATATGGCAATTAGCCTGCTATTGCAAACAGTTATTGAGAAAATATCGTGGGCGATGACCTAAGGCAACGCACATAGTTTCTAGGAATAAACCGTGTTGGATCGATGAACAATCGCACACGACATTCTCTTCAAAACTGTTTGTGTTAGGCCACCTTGCACAAACGTTTACTGCATAAAAACTGTGTGTGATGGACAACCTTTCCCACGCAATTTCTTCTATGCTCCGTGTGTGATGCATTCAATAATGCAAACAATAAAATTGTTAATATTGTGTGTGATGGCAACGCTATCACAAACGATTTAACGAGGAAAATTGTGTCTGATGTACCTATGAACGGAAACGTTTTCCTTGGAGCGACTGTGTGGGATGTATATACGAACGGAAACGTTTAGCGGGGACTGACTGTGTGGGATGTACTTATGACCGGAAATGATTTCGCCTGTATAATTGTAATTTTGTGAGCACTACTGTACGTATAACCGTATTTTCTCGCTCGTCGGTCTCACACGACCTCATTTTGCCGAGCATGTGTGCCAGGAGGGCATATCCCCGATGGTTTCTGGGTCGTGTGGGAAGGAAGCCCTATCGCCCACACTCACTTGGCGAAGGTTCCAAATGTTGCCGCGGAAAGGGGTTAAAAACCGTTTGTCTAGCACCGACGCATACCAGTGATCCTCCAACATGTTGAGCTTGCTTTGCCCTCTTATGCTAGCCAAATCCTTTGCACCGGGTAGAGATACTACTTGTGCATCCAAACATCCCTAAACCTAGTTTTGCCATGAGAGTCCACCATACCTACCTATGGATTGAGTAAGATCCTTCAAGTAAGTTGTCATTGGTGCAAGCAATAAAAATTGCTCTCTAAATATGTATGATCTATTAGTGTGAAGAAAATAAGCTTTATATGAACTTATGATATGGAAGAAATAAAAGTGACATACTGCATAATAAAGTTCTTTATCACCACCGGCAATATATAGTGTAGTTCTTTTGCATTGAGATTTTGTGCATCCAACCATAAAAGCGCATGACAACCTCTGCTTCCCTCTGCGAAGGGCCTATCTTTTACTTTTATCTTCTACCCTTATAGAAGAGTCATGGTGATCTTCACTTTCATTTTTACACTTTCCTTCGGCAAGCACTATGTGTTGGAGAGATCTAGATATATATATCCACTCGGATGTAGGTTGTCATGAAGTATTATTGTTGACATTACCCTTGAGGTAAAACTTTGGGAGGCGAAATTATAAGCCCCTATTTCTCGGTGTCCGACTGAAGCTTTGAACCCATAAGTATCGCGTGAGTGTTAGAAATTGTGAAAGACAAAATGATAGTTGAGTATGTGGGCTTATTGAAAAGCTCTAGAATTTACTCTTTCCGATGTTATGATAAATTGCAATTCTCCAATGACTGAGATCATAGTATGTTAGTTTTCAATGAAGTTTTTGATTCATACTCTACCTTGTGAATAAATTTTTAATTTAGCACAAGAAATTATATGACAATGTATGTTGTTGTTCTAAAGATGATCATGATGTCCTCATGTCCATATTTTATTCTATCAACACCTCTATCTCTAAACATGTGGACATATTTTTCAATTTCAGCTTTTGCTTGAGGACAAGCGAGGTCTGAGCTTGGGGGAGTTGATACGTCCATTTTGCATCATGCTTTTATATTGATATTTATTGCATTATGAGCTGTTATTACACATTATGGTACAATACTTATGCCTTTCTCTCTTATTTTACAAGGTTTACATGAAGAGGGAGAAAGCCGGCAGCTGTAATTCTGGACTGGAAAAGGAGCAAATATTAGAGACCTATTCTTCACAACTTCAAAACTCCTCAAACTTCACGGAGAGTTGTTTTGGAATTAATAGATAATATTGGGCAAAGAAAGCACCACAGGGGGCCACCGACCATCCACTAGGATGGGGGTGCGCCCTACCCCCTTAGGCGCGCCCCCTGCCTTACCGCCAGCCTGGCAGGCCCCCAGTGCCCTTCTTTTTCTATATGAAGGGTTTTTACCTGGAAAAAATCAAGAGGAAGTTGTCGGTACGAAGCGCCGCCATCTCGAGTCGGAACCTAGGCAGAACCAATCTAGGGCTCCGGCGGAGCTGTTCTGCTGGGGAAACATCCCTCCGGGAGGGGGAAATCGACACCATCGTCATCACCAATGATCATCTCATTGAGAGGGGGTCAATATCCATCAACATCTTCACCAACACCATCTCCTCTCAAACCCTAGCTCATCTCTTGTATCCGATCTTTGTCTCAAAACCTTAGATTAGTACTTGTGGTTGCTAGTAGTGTTGATTACTCCTTGTAGTTGATGCTACTTGGTTTATTCGGTGGAAGATCATATGTTCAGATCCTTAATGATAATTAATACTCCTCTGATTATGAACATGAATATGCTTTGTCAGTAGTTACGTTTGTTCCTGAGGACAAGAGAGAAGTCTTGTTATAAGTAATCATGTGAATTTGGTATTCATTTGATATTTTTATGAGATGTATGTTGTCTTTCCTCTAGTGGTGTTATGTGAACATCGACTACATGACACTTCACCATTATTTGGGCCTAGGGAAGGCATTGGGAAGTAATAAGTAGATTATGGGTTGCTAGAGTGATAGAAGATTAAACCCTAGTTTATCGTTGCTTTGTAAGGGGCTGATTTGGATCCATATGTTTCATGCTATGGTTAGATTTATCTTAATTCTTCTTTCATAGTTGTGTATGCTTGCGAGAGGGGTTAATCATAAGTGGGAGGCTTGTCCAAGGAAGGACAGCACGAAGCACCGATCCACCCACATATTAAATTATCAAAGTAAAGAACGTGAATCATATGAGCATGATGAAAACTAGCTTGACAGTAATTCCCATGTGTCCCCGGGAGCGCTTTCCTTTATATAAGAGTTCGTCCAGGCGTGTCCTTTGCTACAAAAAGGATTGTGCCACCTTGCTACACCTTAGTTACTTTTGTTACTTGTTACCCATTATCATTGCTTGCAGAGAATACCTCGCTGAAAACCGCTTGTCATTTCCTTCTGCTCCTCGTTGATTCGACACTCTTACTTATCAAAAGGACTGTGATAGAACCCCTATACTTGTGGGTCATTAGTCATCATGCCTAGCTAAAAGGCATGGAGAGAACCCAACACTATTAACTGCTCTTTTTGTATGTCCACATGATTATTCTACTATATTAATCATCATGTTTTAGTGCGTTTGTTTCAATAAGGTGCCAAGTAAATCCTTTGGGATAGTGTGGATGATAGTTTACTTGATTCTGTGCAAAAATAGAAACTTTTGTGCCAAGTTCTGAAATTTTTTAAATTCACATAAATGTGTTTTAGCTCTGAATTTTTTACAGATCATTTATATACAAATTCCCAATGTTCTCCTAATTTTTCCGAATTTTTGAGTTGCAGAAGTATGGTCATTGTCTAGATCACTACAGACTGTTCTCTTTTTGGCAGATTCTGTTTGCAATGCATAGTTTGCTTGTTTCCTAGTTTCTATGGCTTATATTGCTCAATATAAATTGTGGAATTGATAAGGTACAGTAGTAATTGTGTGAGAACAATTATGAATCTTGTCTTTGACAGTACCAAAGTGAATGATTTGCTTTATTATACTAACGCATCTCATGAAGTTCCGTTAAGTTTTGTGTGATTGAAGTTTTCAAGTATTGGGTGAGATATCGACATGAGGAGAATAAGGAGCGGAAATACCCTAAGCTTGGGGATGCCCAAGGCACCCCCAAGGTAATATTCAAGCAACTAAGCTTGGGATGCCCCGGAAGGCATCCCCTCTTTCGTCTCCAACATTATCGGTAACCTCACTTGGAGCTATATTTTCATTCGTCACATGATATGGGTTTTCCTTGGAGCTTAATTTTATCTTGTTTAGTTTTGATTGCTGTTATTTAGATAATGTTTTGCATATTTTATTTCAATAAAAATGTCAAGTCGAGCATTTGCCATGCTTATTTTGCAAGTCTATATGTGGCTGTTCGAATACAGAAAGTTGCACACTAGTGCGTGAATTCTTGAGAAAAGTCAGAATGTGATAAAATGTTGAGATTTTTGCACAATAAGATATGAGAAGTATGGGTCTTCTTGCATTCTTTACAGATTGTCCTGTTTTGGCAGACTGCTGTTATGTTTGCATATGTTTGCTTGTTTAATGATTCTATTTGAGGATATGAGTGTTAAATAGGCAGAGACGTTTAGTATGCAATGATAAATAATAATTTTAGTGATTTGCTAAAGTTGATAATGATAAGGTTATTGCATTGACTTATACTAACTTATCTCATGAGTCCTTGTTGAGTTTTGTGTGGATGAAGTTTTTAAGATTTAGGGAAACCGTGATATAAAAGGAATTAAGGAAACACAAAAGGTCAAGCTTGGGGATGCCCAAGGCATCCCAAGATAACATTTCAAGAAGTCTCAAGCATATAAGCTTGAGGATGCCCTGGTAGGCATCCCACCTTTCTTCATCAACAATTATCGGTTAGTATCGGTTGAGCCTAAGTTTTTGGTTCTTCACATGATGTGTGCTATTCTTGGCATGTCATTTTATTTTATTTTGCTTTCTGTTTTAATAAAATACTTAGATATGAAAGTTTCTAAATAAGAGAGAGTCCTCAAATAGCTACACATTTGAAGGAAATATGCCCTAGAGGCAATAATAAAGTTATTATTTATTTCCTTATATCATGATAAATGTTTATTATTCATGCTAGAATTGTATTAACCGGAAACATAATACATGTGTGAATACATAGACAAACATAGTGTCACTAGTATGCCTCTACTTGACTAGCTCGTTGAATCAAAGATGGTTAAGTTTCCTAGCCATGGACAAAAGAGTTGTCATTTGATTAACGGGATCACATCATTAGGAGAATGATGTGATTGACATGACCCATTCCGTTAGCCTAGCACTTGATCGTTTAGTATGTTGCTATTGCTTTCTTCATGACTTATACATGTTCCTGTAACTATGAGAATTATGCAACTCCCGTTTACCGGAGGAACACTTTGGGTACTACCAACCGTCACAACGTAACTGGGTGATTATAAAGGAGTACTACAGGTGTCTCCGAAGGTACATGTTGAGTTTGTGTATTTTGAGATTAGGTTTTGTCACTCCGATTGTCGGAGAGGTATCTCTGGGCCCTCTCGGTAATGCACATCATTATAAGCTTTGCAAGCAATGTGACCAAATGAGTTGGTTACGGGATGATGCATTACGTAACGAGTAAAGAGACTTGCCGGTAACGAGATTGAACTAGGTATTGGATACCGACGATCAAATCTCGGGCAAGTAACATACCGATGACAAAGGGAACAACGTATGTTGTTATGCGGTTTGACCGATAAAGATCTTCGTAGAATATATAGGAACCAATATGGGCATCCAGGTTCCGCTATTGGTTATTGACCGAGAATAGTTCTAGGTCATGTCTACATAGTTCTCGAACCCGTAGGGTCCACACGCTTAAGGTTTCGATGACAGTTATATTATGAGTTTATGAGTTTTGATGTACCGAAGGAGTTCGGAGTCCCGGATGAGATCGGGGACATGACGAGGAGTCTCGAAATGGTCGAGACGTAAAGATCGATATATTGGACGACTATATTCGGAGTTCGGAAAGGTTCCGAGTGATTCGGATATTTTTCGGAGTACCGGAGAGTTACGGGAATTCGCCGGGGAGTATATGGGCCTTATTGGGCCATACGGGAATAGAGGAGAGAGGCCGAAAGGAAGGAGGCGCGCAGCCCCCCTCTGGTCCGAATTGGACAAGGGGTGCGGCCCCCCTTTCCTTCCTCTTCTCCCCCTCTTTCCCCCCTTCTCCTACTCCAACAAGGAAGGAGGGAGTCCTACTCCCGGTGGGAGTAGGACTCCCCTTGGCGCGCCCCTCCTAGGCCGGCCGCCCCCTCCCCCCTTGCTCCTTTATATACGGGGGCAAGGGGGCACCTCTAGGCACGACAACACAAGTTGATCTACGGATTGTTCCTTAGCCGTGTGCGGTGCCCCCCTCCAGCATATTCCACCTCGGTCATATCGTCGCGGAGTTTAGGCGAAGCCCTGCGCTGGTAGAGCATCATCATCGTCACCACGCCTTCGTGCTGACAGAACTCATCCCCGAAGCTTTGCTGGATCGGAGCCCGGGGATCGTCATTGAGCTGAACGTGTGCTGAACTCGGAGGTGCCGTACGTTCGGTACTTGGATCGGTCGGATCGTGAAGACGTACGACTACATCAACCGTGTTGTCATAACGCTTCCGCTTACGGTCTACGAGGGTACGTGGACAACACTCTCCCCTCTCGTTGCTATGCCATCACGATGATCTTGCGTGTACGTAGGAATTTTTTTGAAATTACTACGTGCCCCAACAACATTTACTTAACTACTCATTTGATCTTCATTATATCTTTTTGGAGTAGTTTGTTATTTACTCTTGTGCTTCACTTATTGAGTAAATTGTTGAATGAATTGAATATCGTGAAGTTGAAATTATATGTTCATATCAGGCCGACAATCACAATATTGGTCATACAAGCAATTCATGAATGATTAGTATAAGAGATCTTTCACATCCAAATATATTATCTTGGACATCTTCTATGATTGTGAATACCCATTAATTATTTTCATACTTGAGAAAATTAGTTGAAGTTGGACAAGGAAGTGAGTTATGGTTGTATATATTTGCGTAGAAGTTATATTGTTATGGATCCTCCGACATGTGGTGTTTTCTTAGGATCTTTTGCGAGCCAAAAATTCGTACTAAGTAGAGATATTACTTGTGCATCCAAAAACCCTTAAACCCAATTTCTTGCCATGAGTGTCCACCATACCTACCTATGGATTGAATAAGATCCTTCAAGTAAGTTGTCATCGGTGCATAAAGCAATAAAAATTGCTCCTAAATATATTTGATCTTTTATTGTAAGGGAAAATAAGTGTTGTACAAACTTGTGATGGCAAAGTAATAAAAGTGACAGACTGCATAATAAAGGTTGCTATCATAAGTGGCAATATAATGTGACGTTCCTTTGCACTAAGAGATTGTGCATCCAAAAATAAAAAGTGCATGATAACCTCTGCTTCCCTCTGCGAAGGGCCTATATTTTACTTTTCAGTATTTACTTTTATGCAGGAGTCAATAGTATGCATTCTCATTTCAACCTCAACTATTCCCTAGTTGGCAAGCATCATGTGGTGGGGAAAGATCTAGGCACATATGGCCAGTCAAATATATTTGATCATGATTTATTATTATTGACAATTATCTCTATGATAAATGAGTTGGGAGGCAAAACATTAAGTCTCTATCTTTCTCTGTGTTCGATGGATGCCATTTGTTCTCAAAATATGCTTTGAATACTAGCAATCATAGAAGACTATATGATGATTGAGTATGTGGAGCTCTTACTTAGACTTTATTGAGAATAAGTTGAATTGCAATTTTTTGGTGACTAATAACATAGGTTGTTAAGTCTCAAGAGAATTCATTGTTTGATCCATAACATGTGAATGGGTTGATAATTTAACATGAGAAGTTTTATGAGAAAGAGTTGTTGTTATGATGCTAGGAAAAGTGGTTGAAATTATCATTGATCAAACTTACACACTATGCTAGCATTCACACTTCATAAATTGTTTCTTTTATCATTTACCTACTCGAGGGCGAGCAGGAATTAACCTTGGGGATGCTGATATGTCTCCAACGTATCTATAATTTATGAAGTATTCATGCCATGTTTATAACAATTTTATATGGTTTGGATATGAATTGAATGGAACAAACCCGGATTGACGCTGTTTTCAGCAGAACTACCGTGATGTTGTTTCTTTGGGCAGAAATAAAATTTTCGGAATTGGACGAAACTTTTTGAATTTTTTTTGAAGAAAAGAGAAATAATGGAGCAAAGAACCAACAGAGGGGGGGGCCTGCTGCCCACAAGACACCAGGGCGTGCCACCCCCTAGCGTGCCCTGGTGGGTGGTGTCCCCCCTGAGGCCCATCTTCGCGTGATTCCAACGCTAAAAAATCCTATATATTCAAAAAAAACCAAAAGTTAACCTAGATCAGAAGTTACACCACCGCAAACCTCTGTACCAATGAAAAAACAATCTGGACCTTGTTCCGGCACCCTGCCGGAGGGGAAAATCCCGGCGGCCACCATGATGAGGAGGGAGTAGTCCACCCTCGGGCCTAAGGGTTTGTACCATTAGCTATGTGTTTAATCTCTCTCTCTCGTGTTCTTGATTTGGCATGATCTTGATGTATCGTGAGCTTTGTTAATATAGTTGGATCATATGGTGTTTTCCCCTCTCTATCTTGTCGTGATGAATTGAGTTTTCCCTTTGAGAATTCGTTATTATCGGATTGAATACTTTTATGGATTTGAGAACACTTGATGTATGTCTATCTATGAATACCGATGGTGACAATGGGGTATCATATTGATTCACTTGATATGTGTTTTGGCACTCAACTTGTGGATTCCCGAGGTGACATTGGGGTAATCTATGCATAGGGGTTGATGCACGTTCTCGTCTTTGTTTCTCTGGTAGAAATCTTGGGGCACTCTTTGAGGTACTTTGTGTTGGATTGAGTATTATGAATCTAAAATTGTTTGATGCATATCGTATAATCAACTCACGGTTACTCGTGGTGACATTAGAGTATCTAGGTGACATTAGAGTTGGTTGATGTGTATAAGATGGTGTTATTTTAGTACAAACTCTTGGATTGTTTGTGACACTTATAGGGATAGCTCGATAGATCTATCGAAAAGGATAACTGTGAGGTGGTTTTGTACCCTACAAACAATTTCGTCTTATGTTTTTGGCTAGATAAGAACTTTGGAGTGATTCTTCATCGCACGTTGAGGGATTGTTATGTGATCCAATTATATTAGCATTGTTGAGAGATTGCACTAGCAAAAGTACGGACCACATGCCTCATTTTCAAGCATTGCAATACGGTTTATGTTCACTTTTGTTACTTGCTACCTTGCTATTTTTTATTGTTCCTGATACAAAAATCAATATCTACTATCATTACTACACTTGTATCACCATATCTTCACGGAACTAGTGCACATATACAATTTACCATTGTATTTGGTGTGTTGGGGACACAAGAGACTTTTATTATTTGGTTGCAGGGTTTTCTAAGAGAGACCATCTTCATCCTACGCCTCCCATGGATTGATAAACCTTAGGTCATCCACTTGAGGGAAATTTGCTACTGTCCTACAAAACTCTGGGCTTGGAGGCCCAACACGAGTCTACAAGAACAAGTTGTGTAGTAGACATCAATGTTGCAACCTCTACATTCTCTTCAATTGGGGTTGTATTGGACGACTTCCCTACTTCATGAGGCACCTTATGCTCGTGTTTCACCTTCCATTACTCTCTACGCCCTCATATTCCTTGTAATTTGCCTCTCTCTAGTTCATCTTTGTTGGGCACCTAGGTATGAGGGTGAGAGCAAGCATCCAAGGGCATAGGGGAAATGGTCAAGAGTGTGGGAGGGGTGGTTTGAACTCACGACCTCCCGAAGGAAGGAAGGAAGGAAGGGCTGACTACTTGAGCTAGAAGCAAGTTATGAGCATATCTCATTAAACTCTTTATTTATTGTTTATAGAAAAAATGATTTTTTGTATGAAAATTTTGGGTGACAAAATCTGTAAATTCTTCAACTTTTGGAAGAACAAAAAAATCCTAATTTTTGGCCACTTGCCCACTACAAATCCGAAAAATTGTCATGTTTTCAAAAAATACTTTGTTGTAAACCTACCATGTGCAATTTTATAATTGTTGCAATGTCCCATTATGGATCCCGAAAGTTGCCATGTTCTTTAGAGGAGAAATTATTTAAACTTGCGATGTGCAATTTTAAAATAGGTAGCTTGGCAATCATATTATTTAGATAATGCAATTTCATTAATTAGACCATGGTAGTTTTTCGTAGGTAGCATGGCAATTTTTCTAATTAAACCATGGCAATTTTACTAATTACACCATGATAGTTCTATTGTAGCTGCCATAGTATTTTAATTCTTTATACCATGATACTTTTTAAAGGTAGCATTCAGTAAAAATAAATAAACGTAGCATGGAAAATTGATTATTTAGACCATGGCAAAAAAATCAGTTAGATCATGGCACATTTATTAACTAGCGTGTGGTAGTTTTTTTGTTGGTAGCATGACGCTTTTATTATTTTTTAATCCATTACAATTTTTTTAGATACACCATGGCAAATTTATTGACAAGACCATGGTAATTTTATTGTAGGTACCATGGCAATTTATTTTTTAGACCTTGACATTATTATTATTTAGACAATGCCATGACAAGATCTGGATAAATACGAGACATTTATCTTGATTATACCATTTGTAATAAATTTATAAATTAGAGAAATGACACTTTTAGAAAGTATAACATGTTATTTTTATTATTCAGACTATGTTAATTACAAACTTATATATGTTTACTCTACCTTTTTAAAAGAAAATAATTCTTTGATTAGGGAATTGTAAAAACCGAAGGTCACCCTAGACCAGCATGCACTTCTTTGTTGTGGCAATATTGGTGCAACATGTCTTCCACTAACCAAGGCTCGCGACCCGATCTGCGCTCGCCGGATCCTTCCTCCACTGCCATCACCCGACACTACCCCGCTTCCATGTAGCGCTGCCGCACCGCACCGGGGCATCCCCGCCGCCCTCCTCTGGTCCCCCACCACCACTCTCTCTCTGCCACCGCCGACAATGCCGCTTGAGCAAATCCTGAGCGGCTCGGCGGTGGCGGCCTTCTTCTCGCATGTTCATTGCCCAAGATCGCTGTGGCAGTTCTGATCCTAATCTCCTCGGCGGTGATGGAGAACAACGATGGGTCTGTAGCCGCATCGGCGTGTGTGAGCAGGTCTTTAGCCGCATCGGCATGTGGCGGCAACGACCATGTTGCAGCCGCTCAACCTCCGGTTTGGCTTCGGATCACGAGGCGCTCCTGCCCTTGATCGGCATCATGCGGGCGCCTTGGCGGCGACCGTGGGCTTGGCCGTGGTGGTCATCTCCTCCATTGGAGGTGGTCTGTGATATGTCCATATTGCATCATGCTTTTATATCGATATTTATTGCATTATGGGCTGTTACTACACATTATGTCACAATACTTATGCCTTTTCTCTCTTATTTTACAAGGTTTGCATGAAGAGGGAGAATGTAGACAGCTGGAATTCTGGGCTGGAAAAGGAGCAAATATTAGAGACCTATTCTGCACAACTCCAAAAGTCCTAAAACTGCACGAAAGCCCGTTTTGGAATATATTAAAAATATTGGGCAAAGAAAGCACCAGAGGGGGCCACCCACCAGCCACGAGGGTGGAGGGCGCGCCCTACCCCCTTGGCGTGCCCCCCACCTCATGGGCCACCTGGCAGGCCCCCGATGCCCATCTTCTTTTATATGGTGTCTTTTTCCCTGGAAGAAATCATAAGGAAGCTTTCGGGACGAAGCGCCGCCGTCTCGAGGCGGAACATGGGCAGGACCAATCTAGGGCTCCGACGGGGCTGTTCTGCCGGGGAAACATCCCTTCGGGGGGGTTCGTCGCCATCCTCATCACCATCGATCCTCTCATCTAGAAGGGTTCAATCTCCATCAACATCTTCACCAGCACCATCTCCTCTCAAACCCTAGTTCATCTCTTGTATCCGATCTTTGTCTCAAAACCTCAGATTGGTACTTGTGGGTTGCTAGTAGTGTTGATTACTCCTTGTAGTTGATGCTAGTTGGTTTATTCGGTGGAAGATCATATGTTCAGATCCTTAATTCATATTAATACCCCTCTGATTATGAACATGAATATGATTTGTGAGTAGTTACGTTTGTTCCCGAGGACATGGGAGAAGCATGTTATAAGTAATCATGTGAATTTGCTATTCGTTCGATATTTTGATGAGATGTATGTTGTCTCTCCTCTAGTGGTGTTATGTGAACGTCAACTACATAACAATTCACCATGATTTGGGCCTAGGGGAAGGCATTGGGAAGTAATAAATAGATGATGGGTTTCTAGAGTGACAGAAGCTTAAACCTTAGTTTATGGGTTGCTTCATAAGGGGCTGATTTGGATCCATATGTTTCATGCTATGGTTAGTTTTACCTTAATTCTTCTTTAGTAGTTGCGGATGCTTGCGAGAGGGGTTAATCATAAGTGGGATGCTTGTCCAAGGAAGGGCAGTACCCAAGCACCGACCCACCCACATATCAAATTATCAAAGTAACGAACGCGAATCATATGAGCATGATGAAAACTAGCTTGACAAAAATTTCCATGTGTCCTCGGGAGCGCCTTGCTTTATATAAGAGTTTGTCCAGGCTTGTCCTTTGCTACAAAAAGGATTGGGCCACCTTGCTGCACCTTAGTTACTTTTGTTACTTGTTACCCATTATGATTTACCTTATCACAAAACTATTTGTTACCGATAATTTTAGTGCTTGCAGAGAATACCTTAACAAAAACTGCTTGTCATTTCCTTCCGCTCCTCGTTGGGTTCGGCACTCTTACTTATAGAAATGACTATGATAGATCCTCTATACTTATGGGTAATCAAGACTCTTTTATGGCACCGTTGCCGGGGAGTGAAGCTCCTTTGGTAGGTTTTTGGTAAGGAAACATTTATATAGTGTGCTGAAATTTACTATCACTTGTTACTATGGAAAATAATCCTTTGAGGGGCTTGCTCGGGGTATCTTCACCCCGACCAGAAGAGCAAAGAGTTGCTCCTCAACCTACTGAACCTAGTGAACATTTATTTTGAAATTCCTTCGAGTATGATTGAGAAATTGCTAGCTAATCCCTATACAGGAGGTGGAACATTACATCCTGATATGCACCTAATCTATGTGGATGAAGTTCGTGGACTATTTAAGCTTGCAGGTATTCCCGAGGATGTTGTCAAGAAGAAGGTCTTCCCTTTATCTTTGAAGGGAAAGGCATTGACATGGTTTAGGCTATGTGATGATTTTGAATCATGGAACTACAACCGATTGAAATTGGAGTTTCATCAGAAGTTTTATCCTATGCATCTGGTTCATCGTGATCGTAATTATATATATAATTTTTGGCCTCGTGAAGGAGAAAGCATCGATCAAGCTTGGGGGAGGCTTAAGTCAATGTTATATTCATGCCCCAAATCATGAGCTCTCAAGAGAAATTTGTATTCAAAAATTTTATGCTCGGCTTTCTCTCAATAATCGCTCCATGCTTGATACTTCTTTTACTGGTTCTTTTATGATGAAGACCCTTTGGAAAGAATTAAACGCAACTCTGAAGATTGGGAACTCAACGAAGGTAAGGAGTCAGGTATAACCCCTTAGTTTGATTGTGTTAAGCCTTTTATGGATACCGATGTTTTTCAGGAATTTAGCACTAAATATGGGCTTGACTCTGAGATAGTAGCTTCTTTTTGTGAATCATTTGCTATTCATGTTGATCTCCCTGAGGGGAAGTGGTTTAAATATCATCCTCCCATTAAAGTAAAAGTAGTAGAACCTATTAAAGTTGAAGAAAAGACTATTACTTGTAATGTTGATCTTATTGTTCCTACTCCTTATATTGAGAAACCACCTTTCCCTTTTAGAATAAAGGATCATGCTAAAGCTTCAACTGTGGTTCATAAGAGTAATGCTAGAACACCTACACCCCCTAAGCAAATTAAAGTTGAACCTAGTATTGTTGTGGTTAAAGATCTCTTGGTCGATAATATTGATGGGCATGTTATTTACTTCTGTGATGAAGCTGCTAGAATTTCTAGACCCGATAGTAAAAATAAACATACACCTTTTGTTGGCATGCCTGTTGTTTCTGTTAAAATAGGAGATCATTCTTATCATGGCTTATGCGATATGGGTGCTAGTGTGAGTGCAATACCTCTTTCCTTATACAAAGAAATTCTGCATGATATTGCACCTGTTGAAATAGAAGATATTGATGTTACTATTAAGCTTTCCAATAGAGACACTATTTCACCAATTGGGATTGTTAGAGATGTTAATGTCTTGTGTGGGAAAATTAAATATCCTACTCATTTTCTTGTTCTTGGTTCCCCACAAGATGACTTTTGTCCCATTATATTTGGTAGACCCTTCTTGAATACTATTAATGCTAGGATAGACTGTGAAAAGGATATTGTTACTGTCGGTTTAGGGGATATGTCTCATGACTTTAATTTTGCTAAATTTCATAGACAACCCCATGATAAAGAATTGCCTAGTAAATATGAAATTATTGGTCTTGCTTCTATTGCCGTGCCTCCTAATGATCCTTAAGAACAATATTTGCTCGACCATGAAAATGACATGTTTATGAATGAAAGAAGGGAAATAGATGAAGTATTCTCTAAACAAGGACCTGTTTTGAAACACAACTTACCTGTTGAAATCCTAGGGGGTCCTCCTCCACCCAAGGGAGATCCCGTGTTTGACCTTAAACAATTACCTGATACTTTGAAATATGTTTATCTGGATGAAAAGGAGATATATCATGTTACTATTAGTGCTAACCTTTCAGAGCATGAAGAAGAGAAATTATTGAAAACTCTGAAGAAGCACCATACTGCTATTGGATATACTCTTGATGATCTTAATGGCATTAGTCCCACTCTGTGCCAGCACAAAATAAAGCTGGAGAAAGATGTTAAACCAGTTGTTGATCATCAACTACAGTTAAATCCTAAGATGAAAGAAGTGGTAAGAAATGAAATACTAAAGCTTCTGGAGGCAGGTATAATTTATCATGTTGCTGATAGTTAGTGGGTAAGTCATGTCCACTGTGTCCCTAAGAAGGGAGGTATTACTGTTGTTCCTAATGATAAGGATGAATTGATCCCACAAAGAATTGTTACAGGTTATAGAATGGTAATTGATTTCCGCAAATTAAATAAAGCTACTAGAGAAGATCATTACCCTCTACATTATATCTCAAGTAATCCCATAAATGTTGAAACCAATTTTATTGATACCGTAACCCCGGAGGAGTACATAAGGGACACTTTCCAGAATGTTTCAGACACCAGAAAGGAATAGTATGAGGTACAGTAAGTAAACTGACTCCAAAACTATTCAAATAGCAATTTTTCTCCGTTTTGGAATATTTAAAAAAAATAGGAAAATTAAAAGTAGTCCGAAAGAGACACGAGGCGTCCACGAGGGTGGAGGGTGCGCCCTACCCCCTGTGCGTGCCCCCCTGCCTCGTGGCCACCTCGTGTGCTCTCCGGACTCCGTTTTCTTGCATGATACTTCTTTTGGTTCATAAAAAATCATTATATAATCTCCCAAAGGTTTTGACCACCGTACCAAGGCAAAATCCTCAGTTTTTGTTTTGAGCTGTTTCTACAGCAGGTTTAGAGCAAGATGTCTTCTCAAGAGTCAGTCGGGGAGAGTCGGGTATCTCATCCGACACCAGGGCCAAGAGCAAACAGTGATGCTGACCAGTTTGGGACATCAATGAAGGAAGAGATGGAGGCTGACTTGAAAAGAGTGGATGCCATGGAGGAGGATCTAGAAGTTACTTCTCGTCTTCAAGCCAGATTCATACTGGAGGAACTTCAGAGCTCAGCAATCCCCAATTCGGTCACCCCTCCTAATGCTAGATTTCTTTCTTATGAAAATATGAAAAAGAGTGTTACTTGTTCTCCCGCAACTATGCAACATCCATGGGTGAAAGGAGCTTTAGCCGTCACGGGTAAACTCCGTAAGGAAATAATGGATCTTAAGCAGCAAGTCAATATATATATATATATATATATATATATATGTGTGTGTGTGTGTGTGTGTGTGTGTATGTGTATATATATCCAGTGGATGTAGGTTTTCATAAACTATTATTGTTGACATTACTCTTGAGGTAAAAGGTTGGGAGGCAAAACTATAAGCCCCTATCTTTCTCTGTGTCCGATTGAAACTTCATACCCATAAGTATCGCGTGGGTGTTAGAAATTGTGAAAGACTAAATGATAGTTGAGTATGTGGACTTGCCGAAAAGCTCCTATATTGACTCTTTCCGATGTGATGATAAATGGCAATTGCTTCAATGACTGAGATCATCGTTTGTTAGTTTTCAATGAAGTTTTCTGATTCATACTTTACATTGTGAATAGATTGTTACATAGCATAAGAAATCATATGACAATATATATGTTGTTGTACTAAAGATGATCATGATGCCCTCATGTCCGTATTTTATTTTATCGACACCTCTATCTCTAAACATGTGGACATATTTTTCGATATCGGCTTTCGCTTGAGGACAAACGAGGTCTAAGCTTAGGGGAGTTGATACGTCCATTTTGGATCATGCTTTTTATATCAATATTTATTGCATTATGGGTTGTTACTACACGTTACGTCACAATACATATGCCTTTTCTCTCTTATTTTACAAGGTTTACATGAAGAGGGAGAATGCCGGCAGCTGGACTTCTAGGCTGGAAAAGGAGTAAATATTAGAGACCTATTCTGCACAACTCCAAAAGTCCTGAAACTCCACGAAAGTCCATTTTGGAATATATTAAAAATATTGGGCGAAGAAAGCACCAGAGGGGGGCCACCCACCAGCCACGAGGGTGGAGGGCGCGCCGCCTGCCTCGTGGGCCACCTGGCAGGCCCCCGATGCCCATCTTCATCTATATGGTGTCTTTTGCCCTGGAAAAAATCATAAGGAAGATTTCGGGATGAAGCGCCGCCGTCTCGAGGCGGAACCTGGGCAGGACCAATCTAGGGCTCCGGCGGAGCTGTTCTGTTAGGGAAACATCCCTTCGGGGGGGGGGGGGAATGTCGCCGTCGTCATCACCATCGATCCTCTCATCGAGAGGGGGTCAATATCCATCAACATCTTCACCAGCACCATCTCCTCCCAAACCCTAGTTCATCTCTTGTATCCGATCTTTGTCTCAAAACCACAGATTGGTACCTGTGGGTTGCTAGTAGTGTTGATTACTCCTTGTAGTTGATGCTAGTTGGTTTATTCGGTGGAAGATCATATGTTCAGATCCTTAATGCATATTAATACCCCTATGATTATGAACATGAATATGATTTGTGAGTAGTTACATTTGTTCCTGAGGACATGGGAGAAGTCTTGTTATAAGTAATCATGTGAATTTGGTATTCGTTCGATATTTTGATGAGATGTATGTTGTCTCTCCTCTAGTGGTGTTATGTGAACGTCGACTACATGAAACTTCACCATGATGTGGGACTAGGGGAAGGCATTGGGAAGTAATAAATAGATGATGGGTTGCTAGAGTGGTAGAAGCATAATCCCTAGTTCATGTCTTGCTTCGTAAGGGGCTGATTTGGATCTATTTGTTTCATGCTATGGCTAGGTTTACCTTAATTCCTCTCTCGTAGTTGCGGATGCTTGCGAGAGGGGTTAATCATAAGTGGGATGCTTGTCCAAGGAAGCGAAGTACCCAAGCATCGGTCCACCCACATATCAAATTACCAAAGTAACGTACGCGAATCGTATGAGCATGATGAAAACTAGCTTGACAGAAATTCTCATTTGTCCTCGGGAGCGCCTTGCTTTATATAAGAGTTTGTCCAGGATTGTCCTTTGCTACAAAAAGGATTGGGACACCTTGCTGCACCTTAGTTACTTTTTTTACTTGTTACCCGTTACGATTTACCTTATCACAAAAGTATCGGTTACCGATAATTTCAGTGCTTGCAGAGAACACCTTACTGAAAACCGCTTGTCATTTCCTTTTGCTCCTCATTGGGTTAGACACTCTTACTTATCGAAAGGACTATGATAGATCACCTATACTTGTGGGTCATCAGTCTGTGACGCTCCTGATTCAATCGTACACTAATCATACACGTAATTGTGTACGATCAAGATCAAGGACTCACTGGAAGATATCACAACACAACTCTAGACACAAATTAAAATAATACAAGCTTCATATTACAAGCTAGGGGCCTCGAGGGATCGAATACAGAAGCTCGAATACACAAGAGTCCGCAGAAGCAACAATATCTGAGTACATACATAAGTTAAACAAGTGTACCTTAAGAAGGCAAGCACAAACAAGATACAGATCAAAAAGGCACAGGCCTCCTGCCTGGGACCTCCTAACTACTCCTGGTCGTCGGTGGTCTCTGCGTAGTAGTATGCACCCTCGAGTAGTTGTCATCATCGGTAGTGGCATCTGGTTCCTGGGATCCACCATCTGATCACAACAATCGGGTATAGGGGAAAATAGGTAGCAAAGCAACCATGAGTACTCATCCAAAGTACTCGCAAGAATTACATCAGAACTATACTAAGTATGCATCAGTATCAAAGGAATGAGTTGTATCTATGGACTAAACTGCAGAATGCCGGAGGAGAAGGGAAAGCCTAGCCTATTGAAGACTAGCATCTTCAAGCATCTTGCAGGATTCAAAAGAGTACAAAATAGCATATTATAATAACAAGAATGTTGTAGTATTAACACCCAGAGATCCTTTCTCGACTCCCTGCGAGAAAGCAATCCTGGAGCAAACATATCCAACTCATGTCTCAAGTATCCATTTCTAGTTGTAATAGATCAGGATACAACTCTGAGCGTCCATTACCTGGACATGGCTATTCGAATAGATAACTTCCCTGCAGGGGTGCACCACATTACCCAACACACTTGAATACTCTGGCCGGACACACTATCCTAGGTCATGCCCGGCCTCGGAAGATCAACACGTCGTAGTCCTACCTAGGCTCTGCAGAGAGGTTTGAGGGAGTCCTGGACTAGGGGGTCCTCGGGCGTCTGGTCAATTCGATATGGGACGGACTAATGGGCCGTCAAGATACAAGGAAGATGACCTCCTCTCGTGTCCAGTTAGGACTCTAGTATGCGTGAACGGCAAGTTTAGGTGTCCGGATATGTTGTTTCCTTTTTGTTAAACCGACTTTGTACAACCCCAGGCCCCTCCAGTATCAATAAAAACTAGAGGGTTTAGACCATAGGCAGGATCAGAACATTGATAGGCTAGCCAAGCTAGGGTTTAGCCATTACAATCTCGAGGTAGATCAACTCTTGTAACCCCTATACTTGTCGAATATAATCAAACAGGAGTAGGGTTTTACCTCCATTAAGAGGGCCCGTACCTAGGTAAACATTGTGTCCCTTTAATCATTGTTACCATCGATCCTCGGACATACAGTTTGGTCCCCCCTTCCCGAGACCTTCCGGTTTTGACACCGACATTGGTGCTTTCATTGAGAGCTCTGCTGTATCGTCAACATAAGGATTGATGGCGCGCCTCTTCATCAACGATGACGTTGCATCTAGTGAAACCTTTCTTCCCAGACAGGTCTTTGTGTTCGGCGGCTTGTGCTTCATGCCAACTCGACCGGCCGTCTCGAGCAGGTCGACAGTTACGCCCCCGGACACCAGATCAGGTTTGGAAACCTGAACTATGTCGCCGATGTCCGAGGAGATCTAATCTTCGAGGGGTTCGCAGCCTCGGTTGCCAGCCCTTGCCCCCATGAAGGAAGCTCTTCGGATCCGCTCTTAGATCCCGTCCAGGGGTTGATGCTCACACCCGCCTCAGCCTTAGATCCGGCGGGTCGTATTGTCTGTAGACGGGAGGATCAGCCCCGCCGGACTCTTTTCTACCATGGAACTTCCGACCGGAGACCCAGATGCGGTTTTGGACTCACCTCTGGTAGACAACTCCAAACTGTTGAGGTCGGCATCGATCGGTCTCGATCAGGTGTCTGTCGCCGAACTCATCCCTACAGATCTGCAGGCTCCCACCTAGCTTTCGCCCTTAGATGAAGCACTGGCTTGATGCGATCTCTCGCCATTACGGAAGCTCTGCCTCCGAACTGCACCCAGCAAAGGCTGGGGGCTGGGAGCGGGGAATTTTATGACCCGCCCACCACCCACACGTCCGAAGACATCAACGGTATGGACGACGATGCCGACGCCTAATCAAGCCAAGTCCCATGAATCACAGGGCGTTGGACGGCCACTTCTCCCTATAACGTATACATGATGGACAATCCTGATGAAAAGGGCAACAAGGATAATTAGAACCCCGATAAGGACAAGCCCGTCGATGAACCACCAAAGCACCGGCGCCAATGGCGCCGCTAACGATCGCGTCAGGCAAGGGACAGCAATACTGGCACCAGAGACAATGAGACTCTGGATAATGCCGAAGACTCATAACACCTCGTTGAGCCCAAGTCCGAATAGGATGAAAGGGAGGAGGGTCAGTATAGCCCCGAACATGCCGATCATGAAGATTCGGAAGACAACAACTATATGCCAGTCTCTGAAGAGTATGCTAGCCTTGGTGACAAAGATTTTATCGTCCTAGAGGAACCCCTCAAACAAGAACGCTTCAAGCGACAGCTAATCGCCACTATGCGGAGCCTAAAAAGAAGCAGCAGCAGCTCAAAGCTGAACATGATACGCTCAATGAAAGGTGGACAAAGGTCCTAGACGCCAAGGAGTAAGGCCCCGAGCGACCCGTAAAAAGTTACCCCAAGCGCAACCTGTTGCCACAATTCCACGACGAAGCCCTTGATCGAATACCGTCGAAATACAATCAGGCAGATCAATCAGACCGGCCACCACGTGGACGGGATAAACGGCACATCAAGCCGGACACCAACCCACACCCCCTCACCGAAGAGGCAAGGAGACAACAGTTGTGGGCTATACATATGACTTGCACCAGGACCTGGCCAATAAAGCCGGTCAGACCAGATCGATCTACGGATCAAGAGGCCATGCACCGGCACGAGATAATGGCTATGAAGTCTGGTGTGATGAACATTACAATACTCGGGATCAGCACCAAACTCAGATGTCATCCGATCTCCGCAGTGATGTCTCATGGTATAGGGGTGCTGCACACCCTATGTGCTTTACCAATGAGGTAATGCAACACCAGTTTCCAGAAGGGTTCAAACCCATAAACATCAAGCAGTACGATGGAACGACGGATCCGGCCATCTGGATCGAGGATTTTCTTCTCCACATTCATATGGCTCATGGAGATGACCTTCACGCCATTAAATGTCTTCTTCTAAAGCTGAAAGGACCAGCACGGCACGGGCTGAACAGCCTCCCAAAGAACTCCATTGGAAGCTGGGAAGATTTAGAAGATGCTTTTCGGGCCAACTTTCAGGGCACTTATGTCCGGCCACCGGATGATGATGACCTAAGTCACATATTCCAGCAACCTGGTGAATCAGCTCGCAAGCTTTGGAATCGGTTCCTAACTAAAAAGAACCAAATCATGGACTGTCCGGACACCGAAGCCTTAGCGGCCTTCAAGCACAGCATCTGTGACAAATGGCTCGCCCGACACCTCGGGCAGGAAAAGCTGAAGACCATGGTAGCTTTAACTGCACTCATGACCCGTTTCTATGCGGGTGAAGATAGCTAGTTGGCTCATAGAAGCAACCGCTCTGGCGACCCCGGCACTTTTGAGGCCAGGGACAACAATGGTAAACCATGCCGCAATAAAAACAAACGTTGAAGCAATAAGAACAGCGTAGATGACACGGCAGTAAATGCCGGATTCAGTGGTTCTAAATCTGGTCAACGGAAGAAACCTTTTAAAGGCAACAGGGACGGTCCATCCAACCTAGACAAAATCCTTGAAAGGCCCTGTCAGATTCATGGCACACCCGACAAGCCTGCCAACCACACCAACAGAAACTGTTGGGTTTTCAAACAGGCCAGTAAGATAAATACCGAACACAAGGGAAAGGGACCTCCAAGCGAGGACGATGATGAGCCCCATCAGCCGAACACTGGGGGCCAAAAGTAGTTTTCCCCCGAGGTAAAAACAGTGAACATGATTTATGTCACCCACATTCCTAAAAGGGAGCGCAAGCGCGCACTAAGAGACGTCTATGCCGTAGATCCTATCGCCCCAAAATTCAATCGATGGGCATCTTGTCTGATCACCTTTGATCACAGGGATCACCCAACCAGTGTCCGTCACGGGGGTTCGACCACCCTGGTACTCGATCCAATCATCGACTGATACCATCTCACTAGAGTCCTTATGGACGACGGCGGCAGTCTCAACTTGATTTATCAAGACACTGTCCGCAAGATGGGCATTGACCCATCAAGAATCAAGCCTAGTAATACCCCCTTTAATGGTGTGATACCCGGCGTGGAGGCCCGCTACACGGGCTCATTAACACTGGAGGTAGTATTCAGCTCCTCGGACAATTTCCAAAGTATAGAGCTGATCTTCAACATCGTCGCCTTTCGCAGTGGTTATCACGCACTGCTCGGACAAACTGCTTTTGCTCGCTTTAATGTAGTCCTGCACTATGCTTATTTCAATCTTAAAATGCCTAGACCTCGTGGCGTTATCACAGTCAATGGAAACATGGAGCGCTCCCTCTGTACTGAATACCACACCGAGGCCCTTGCAGCCGAGTTGTACGGCGGCCTTATCAAGCCGAATAATTCATCGGACATTAAAGCCAATGACATTTCTAAACGAGCTTGGTTCGCACCGCACCGCGATGACTTGGCGGATCCAGACCTCGATTAGCAGTGTGGCCTCCGCCGACTGCCCTATAAGGTTGCGGCTTATGTATCGCGCATACATAACTACTCACTCAAAATACCTTGGGCAACGCCAGAGGCACATTGCGGAAAAAGTCCATATTATGGCTTGACCCTATTTGGACATTATACATTTTTTCGCCGCAGGTTCATTAAGAACTCTATCCGTTGTATGGTTGCATCAGGGACCCTTTCAAGGCTGGTTTTCCCCTCCTTTACGGGCAACCATCAAATACCCTTGTCAAAGGATTCTCACTAAGGAGAAACAGTGCAGATGTGCGGCAGGGAATCACTGGAGTCTTCAAACCAACACGTGTTAGACTTTCCCTTATGTAAATTTTTAGGCATGTAACATGACCTTTGTATTTACGGCATTATCTGTCGAAACACGCCTCGACGTGCTGATAAGGATATAAAGGAAGTAGATGATCACCACCTTTTTTAGGTTCTTATCTTGTCTTATCATCCACATTCCCTCCTTGCTTTGGACTGACGTTCGCTATACTAGGGGCTGCATTCGGCCCCACAAACATTTAAGTCCGAACACATATAGGGAACTCTTCGGCGTCCCCGATTTGCACTATATGCATCGGCTCCAAATCATGTCTTTGGTCTATAGTTGGGTTGACCGGATCCTGTGTTTACCACCTTACGTTTCACAAGTTTGGCTAAGGTAGTAAAGGGATAACTACTGCGATTGTATTTCCGGTTCGTTCGGTCAAGTACCTAAGTAGAGAAAGCCAAAAACCAACTATCATGATATGCGAGAGTTGGTCAGTGATCCGGTGACTTGGTGTCATTCTACGAATCGTTCGCGATTTATGTCGTGTTATATGAGGGGCTGGGATTCGACCAAGCCATGTTGTAAAGGCGTCATACTCCGGACTGCCGTTCACGCAACAGGGGCTAGTATTACCAATGGACTCCTATGGCTAAGTGAGGATAATAAAGTCGCATAGTCTGATTCCCTTGTCCATCTAGCGAACGCCTCCTCCACGGACCAAGACGTTGGATAAAGAGCAGACACGTGTTTGTGAACACCCCGGAAATACTTTCACGGGGGCGGAAGCTGATGACTGGCAATCTTCAGATATAAAACGGCCGAACAGGAGGATAAACTGACTAAATCATAAGGCGCAAGCATAAATATTTAACATCATGAGTTCATTACATGGTCTTGGCAAACCTAACTCCACTACTCAAATATGATATCCTTTGAACATTGGCCCTCTACAATTCGGGCTCCCTCGAGGACCTCGCCGAAGTACCTCTCCGGCCTTCGGTGGTCCTTGCCTTCGAGCGGCCCTGAGATAGCAATTTCGGTGGCCTTCATCTTCACCCATTGCACCTTGACACGGGCAAAGGCCATCCGGGCACCTTCTATGCAGGCCGACCGCTTTATGGCATCGATTCGGGGCACACTTCGACCAACCGCTTCACAAGTCTGAAGTAGCTGCTGGGTATGGGCTTGGCTGGCCAAAGCCGGACTATTACATCCTTCAAGGCCAACCCGACCACCCTATGCAGCTCGGTCAGTTGTTTCAGCTGATCACTGAGGGGCACCGGATGCTCTGGCGCAAGGTACTGTGACCAGAACAGCTTCTCTGTCGAGCTCCCCTCTTCGGCTCAGAAGAACTCCGCGGCATCAGCGAAACTCTGGGCAGATCTGCAAACGCGCCTAGAGAACTCCAAATTCGGGTCAGCAAGATGTATCTCCTACTTACAAATTTGCTCTGCAGAAGAAAGGCCTTACCAGCCACTATCTGCCTCGCCTCCTGGATCTCCTGACAAGTGCCATGGGCTTCAACTCGGGCCTCCTTCACGCTCTGGAGAGCTTTGGCGAGCTCGGAGGCTTGATCCGAAGTCTTCTGCTCCAAGGACTCACACTTAGTTATGGCATCCTTGAGCTCTTGTTCGACCTCGCCCACCCACACCTCATGTTTTTGGCGGGCAGTTCGCTCCACCTCCAACTCATTCGCTGCTTTGTCAGCAGCTGCCCTGCTCACCTCCGCCTCTTTTTTGTCTTAGGCAAGCGCACTCTTGAGGGACTCGACCTCGGCTGCACCAACTATGAGTATAGTCATAAAACTTAGTAAGTTTAAAGAATTATCACACATATCACTTCAGGTATGTAATAGTGCCACATACCTTGCGTTTCATCAAACCCCTTGTTGACGCGGTCGAGGTCCTCATCGGCTAGTCGAAGCTTCCGATTGAGCTCGGAAACCTCTGCGTCTTGGGAAGTAGCCGCCAACATGGATGCCTGTCTCACACATCAACACAGCATGTTAATAATTTAACTTGGGATTCTCTGTCCGGATTGTTCTAATTCGGGCAGAGTCTCAGGGGCTACTGTCCATACATGGGCTTAACCTTTCATACAAAAAGTTTATTAGAGAGTTACATCGCATACCTCAAAGCCCGTCAGTAGGCTGTTGAAGGCTTCGTTCAGTCCGCTTTTCGCAGACTAAACCTTCTTCATTACTGCACCCATCAGGGTGTGGTGCTCTTCCACAATGGAAGTGCGTTGCAGCGCTTCCTCCAAAGCAGGAGTGGCCTCCGGATCAATAGAGGCCGCCGATGGAGCTGTTGCTCTGCCCCCCTCCGTTGAAGGGGGAAGCTGATCCGAACCCGGAGCCACATTGGTATCCGTGATGGTGTTCAGCGGGGCCCGAACTGTTGAGACTCTCCACCCTCGATGGTCGGGGGGTCGCCGTCCCCCGATATGCAACATCTGAGGTATTAACCTCGGGTGCCTTCTAGACGAACTCATCCGCCCCTCCTCGGCCAGGAGAGGTCCTTTGGGATGACACCTTGGTGTCCTCCATGGTAGGGAGGGGGAGAGGGCTCACGATGGTTCGTCGCTCTCCGCCTCTTCAGGCGCTAGAGAATTCCTCGACAAAGACAACGGGTTCGGGATATCGCGTGGAGGGCTGAAAAGCAGGCAAAGATAAAATTTACATAACAAAGGTGGGTAGGCGGATACTTACGTTCAGCCAGGGGCTTAACCCTGGGGGCTCTCCTTGGGCTGTGTTCGGACTCCGAGTTCGAACTTACCGAGAGGGTAACCTTCTTCCTCTTTGGTGATTCTCGGGGGCCGTCGTCTTCTTCCTCCTCGTGTTGCGAGGGGAGTCGCTCTCCATGACCTCCTCCTCCTCTTGTTCATACTCGTCTTCCTCGTGAGAGGAGACATCCTTGGTTTCTCCGGACACAGCATCCGAAGGACCTTTGTAGTGGGGCCCGCCCTTGGGCTCCTTTCCCTTCTTCTTGCCCTTCTTCTTTGCGCTTGGTAGGGCGCCGGGGCCAGCATCTCCTCCAGCTGGGGAGTGACTGGATCTTCGGGCAACGGAGCCGGACTATTGATTCGCTCCGCCTTCTTTGTCCAGCCCTATAAAGAGGTGGGCTGATCAGATTCATATTGATTGAAAATATAGACCAGACATATCTTCGGAAAACTAACACTTACCGGAGTGGCCGGATTCTCAGCGTCAAGACCGGCGTCTTCGGTCTCCATGGGCCAGCTCTTTTGGGCCTTGAAAAGTAGCTTCCATATTCCTGCGTGTGTCGTGCCGAGGAAGTGTTGCAGGGTCCGCGACTCCTCTGGATTGAACTCCCACATGGGGGAGGTCCGACATTGGTAGGGGAGGATGCGGCGGAAGAGCATGATCTGCACCACATTGGTGAGACCGACATTCTTGCCCAGCACGTTGGTGATGCGTGTTTGCAGCGTCTGCACCTCCGTCTGGGACCCCCAATTGAGGCCTTTGGCGTTCCACGAAGTGAGCCTCGTGGGGGGTTCGGATCTGAACTCCGAAATTGCCGCCCAGTTGGTGCGGCCCGACTCGGTCATATAAAACTACTCTTGCTGCCAGACCTTGACGGTCTCGACGAAGGCCCCCTTGGGCCATGTGGCGTTGGGAAGCTTGCTTATTATTGCCCCACCGCAGTCCGCGTGCTGCCCCTCGACCACTTTACCTTCACATTGAAGATTTTTAGTCATAGGTCGAAGTGTGGGGGATGCGGAGTAAAGCCTCGCACACGGCGATAAACGCCGAGATGTGGAGGAAAGAGTTTGGGGCTAGATCATGGAAATCTAGCCCGTAATAGAACATGAGTCCCCGGACGAAGGGATGGAGTGGAAAACCTATCCCTCTAAGGAAATGGGGGAGGAAAACGTCCCTTTCACGGGGCTCCAGAGTGGGGATGATTTGACCTTTGGTGGGGAACCTGTGCGCGATGTCTGCGGCTAGGTACCCCGTGCTCCAAAGATACTTAACCTCCTTCTCCGTAATGGAGGAGGCCTCCCACTTTCCCTTGGAACCGGATCCGGCCATGGCTGGAGAGGGTGGTGGCGGTGGGGAAGAAGGAAGCTTTTTTCGGGCGCTGAGAGCTTGGGAGATTGGAAGGCTGAGGCTGGAAGAAGGCGCGAGGAGGAAAGGAGGAATCTATTACCCTCTTATAGGCGGTAAAAATTCCAACCATCCCCCCACTTATGCCTTGAAACTCGCATGTTCCCAACGTAAGCATGGGTCATAAACGGTTGGATTACCCAAATCTTATTGATGAGAAATCTCGTAATAAGTGGGCACAATCTCTGTTTTGACAAGATGGGCCAAGGGGGCTCGGCCTCGAAACACGGAACACGGGGTGTGAAAACGGTTCAAAACACTAAAAGGTCAAGTCTGACGCTTCGGCAGAAAAAGTTGTCAGTAAAGACACTGCTCCTGTTTTTTATATATCCTGCCTTCGCGGCTAAGGGTTGTGTTAATTATGCAAGGCCGAATACAGTTCTTTTATGGAGGAAAGTTGATGTATATTTTTCAGGGAACCCGCCTCGCAATGCCGAAGACAATCCGAACGTCGAACACGTCATCATTGAAGACTGGTTCAGGGGCTACTGAGGGAGTCCTGGACTAGGGGGTCCTCGGGCGTTCGGTCTATTCGATATGGGCCAGACTAATGGGCCGTCAAGATACAAGGAAGATGACCTCCTCTCGTGTCCGGTTAGGACTCCCGTATGCGTGAACGGCAAGTTTAGGTGTCTGGATATGTTTTTCCTTTCTGTTAAACCAACTTTGTACAACCCCAGGCCCCTTCGGTATCTATATAAACTGGAGGGTTTAAAATAGACCAAAGGCAGGATCAGAACATTGATAGGCTAGCCAAGCTAGGGTTTAGCCATTACGATCTCGAGGTAGATCAACTCTTGTAACCCCTATACTCATCGAATATAATCAAGTAGGAGTAGGGTTTACCTCCATTAAGAGGGCCCAAACAGGGGTAAGCATTGTGTCCCTTTGATCATTGTTACCATCGATCCTCAGACATACAACTTGGGCCCCCTACTCGAGATCTGCTGATTTTGACACCGACAAGGTCCCCGTTGGTCTACATCCTAAGCACTCCGCGGTCTTGGGCACATCGCCCTTTGCACCGCGAGTCGTTGTGAGCAGGGTGGATACCAGCGCCACCTCTGTCATGGATGGCATGATCCGACCATGCAATAATACTGAACTGGACGTCTGACAGAGCTTTCGGACGAAACGTATGATGCTGAGTGCCCATAACTGTTCCCGCGTGGCGGTTAGTGCATATAGGCCAGTGGCCAACTCAGATCAAATACCAAAATCCTTAGTGTATTGGGAGCTCGTGGAGGCGAGCGGATACTCACAATCATGTGACCCCATCGCCCCATCTCAAGGAAATACGGCAAGGGCTAGGCCCAACCCTCTCACTAGGGCGGTCTACCAGCCCGGTCATGTCTCGTCTTTATCTCGCAGGTTCCCTCCAAGTCAACCTGACTATCCAGAGATTGTCGGGAACTCAGGTCCACCCCTACCGGGTTGGTACCGCCTGTCCCTGAAGTCCAACAGTAACAATAACTCTCTCGGTTACGCCCACGGTCAACCCAACTTCACATATCTCGCGGGTACCCCTTGGGGCCGACCCGACTTTAACATGGGCCTCGAGTAAAGCCAAGGTAACCGTGCGTCCTTAACATCAAGGGGGAATCTGAGGAATCACCCTCGATGGAATCCACTTGATGTAATCGTCAACGTGAACATATGTGGAATCACCCTCGAGGTTAACACTTGAAGTGTTGCACGACAGAGTCGTATTGGGAGTGGTGAAGGAGGAATCACCCTCAATAGACCATGCCCGATTAGCTATGCTACAGAGTTATCATCGGGAGTGTATTACGAGGTATCACCCTCGACACTTGATAGTAGCTCTGCATAGTCGTACAACTAAAGGGGGTGAGGTGATGTGTCGGGCTCTAGACATTGATCACGTTAATCGAGTCATCAATGATGAAGCAGGGGCAACAGGGACAAGGTGAGGGGTCACTGATGGATCACTAACCAACCTATACTAGATAGTTTAGGATAAGTAGGTAAGGTACAATAGTAGGTTACAAAAGCAGGCCATGCATTAGAATAGGAGCAAACAATAACAGTAGAAAAATCTAATGCAATAATGAGAGAGAATGGAATGGGCGATATAGAAATGATCAAGGGGGGTTTGCTTGCCTGGAAGCTCTACTGAAAAGGAAGAAGGGTTGTCGTCGACGTAGTTGATCACAGTGGCAACATCAGTCTCAGGGTCTACCAAAGAGAAGAGGGGGAAGAAACAGTAAATATAAAGCAAACAGATGCACGACATGAACAGGCAGAGTTAGGGGTGTTCTATCGCAGTGCTACATGATACTGACGAAGGGGGGAAACATCCGGGAATGTTTTCCCGAAGTTTGGCATTTTCGGATAGATGAAACAGAGGGGGATGGTTCCATGTTCATCATGCTAGGGGCACGTGACAGACGAACGGAGTGTGTATTCAGATTCTTCATGTTTTTCTGAGCAACTTTCATGTACAAAGTATTTTCATCCAAGTTACGAATAATTTTATATTAATTTTCTAAATTTTAAACATTTTCCGAAATTATTTTAATTTAAAAAATGAAAGCAAATTGCTAGGCGTACCCACAAAATGTACCCAGCTGGGTACATTGTAGCTGATAGTGGGTCCAGGAGGGTCCCAGTTGACCAGTCAGAGTTGACTGGTCAATAGGGGGTGGGGCCCCCTTGTCATTATCCGTTTACTTAACTAACATAAGTAATTAGACTAATTAAGTTTAGTTAATTAAGTTAATTAATGGTTTAATTAATTAATTTATTATTAGTTATTATTATTCTCTCTTTTTTAAACAGGGTGGCCCACATGTTAGGGGCACAAGTTCTGCCCCTGCTGTGGCCATGTACACACGGGGGGGAGAAGGGGGGCAGAGGGCGCGACAGCCAGGCTCGGCCCTCGCGGCGGGTGCCAACACTAGGCGCCGAAGGAGGCATGCGCGAGCAACGACGGGTGGAGGCGGAGGGCTCCGGCAAGCGCGTGTTTGAGGCGAAGGCGGGCACACGTGACGTGGGAGGTGCAGGACGACACGGGTGGGTGATACGTCTCCATCGTATCTATAATTTTTGATTGTTCCATGCTAATATTCTACAACTTTCATATACTTTTGGCAACTTTTTATACTATTTTTTGGCACTAACATATTGATCCAGTGCCCAGTGCCAGTTCCTGTCTGTTGCATGTTTTATGTTTCGCAGAAACCCCATATCAAACGGAGTCCAAATGGGATAAAAACGGACGGAGAATTATTTTGGAATATTTGTGATTTTTGGGAACTAAAATCAATGCGAGACGGTGCCCGAGGTGGCCACGAGACAGGGACCCACGCTCACTCCAGGTGGGCGTGCCCCCACCCTCCTGGGCCCCTCGTAAGGCGGTTGATGCCCTTCTTTGGCTGCAAGAAAGCTAATTTTTGGAAAAAGATCTAGGCGAAGGTTTCAATCCAATCGGAGTTATGGATCTCAAGATATAAAAGAAACGGTGCCAGGGCAGAATCCTAGAAAGCGGAAACAGAGAGAGAGAGAGAGAGAGAGAGAGAGAGAGAGAGAGAGAGAGAGAGAGAGAGAGAGATCCAATCTCGGAGGGGCTCTCGCCCCTCCCACGCCATGGGAGCCGAGGACCTGAGGGGAAACCCTTCTCCCATCTAGGGAGAAGGCCAAGGAAGAAGAAGAAGAAGAAGGGGGGGCTCTCTCCCCCTTGCTTCTGGTGGCGCTGAAGTGCTGCCGGGGGCCATCATCATCACCGCGATCTTCACCAACACCTCTGCCATCTTCACCAACATCTCCATCACCTTCCCCCTTCTATCTACAGCGGTCCACTCTCCCGCAACCCGCTGTACCCTCTACTTGAACATGGTGCTTTATGCTTCATATTATTATCCAATGATGTGTTGCCATCCTATGATGTCTAAGTAGATTTTCGTTGTTCTAACGGTGATTGATGAATTGCTATGATTGGTTTGAATTGCATGTTTTATTATTGGTGCTGTCCTATTGTGCCCTCCGTGTATCGCAAGCGTGAGGGATTCTCGTTGTAGGGTTTGCAATATGTTCATCATTTGCTTATGGTGGGTGGCATGAGTGAGAGAAGCACAAACCCGAGTAAGTAGGTTGTTTGTGTATGGGATAAAGGCGACTTGATACTTTAATGCTATGGTTGGGTTTTACCTTAATGATCTTTAGTAGTTGCGGATGCTTGCTAGAGTTCCAATCATAAGTGCATATGATCCAAAAAGAGAAAGTATGTTAGCTTATGCCTCTCCCTCAAATAGAATTGCGATAGTGATTACCAGTCTAGTAAAGTAGTCAGTTGCTTAGGAACAATTTCACAACTCCTACCACCACTTTTCCACACTCGCTATATTTACTTTATTGCTTCTTCATCTAAACAGCCCCTACTTTTTGTTTACATGTTCTTTATTAACTTGCAAACCTATCCTATCACACCTACAAAGTACTTCTAGTTTCATACTTGTTCTAGGTAAAGCGAACACTAAGCATGCATAGAGTCGTATCAATGGCAGATAGAGCTTGGGAGAATATTTGTTCTACCTTTAGCTCCTCGTTGGGTTCGACACTATTACTTATCGAAAGAGGCTACATTGATCCCGTATACTTGCGGGTTATCAAGACCTTTTTCTAGCGCCGTTGCCGGGGAGTCATAGCGTGGGGTGAATATTCTCGTTTGTGCTTGTTTGCTTTATCACTAAGTAATTTTTATTTGCTGTTCTAAGTTGTTCTCTATATTTAGTTATGGGTAGGAAACGCAAAATACCAAAAAAATTAGTTGTACCTACTGAACCAATGGTTGAAGAACCACTCAAAATCTATCACACTCCTGAAGCTTTTTACTTGGATCATCTTCAATCCCATTGTGCTCGTGCTGAAACCCCCACTAGCTTAGTTGAGGGCAAACCTTTAGATGAGCATGCTTGTTATGTGCGACACCGTCTATCTGAAAAAGGGAAAGTTTTACTGGATCAAATTCATTGTTTGCAATGTTATGCTTGGACTTTATGTGAAATATATGATGTTACTTGTTGTTCTGAAAACCATAAGAAACACCCTCCCTACCAATGTGAGTTTATTGATAATGGAATCGTACGTTCGTATGCTAAGGGTGTTTATAATTACTATGATGTTCAACAAATTGAAGAATTTGTTGCTTTTAAGGGTTCATATGAAATTGCTTCTTTGATTGAAAAGTATGATGCCACTCTTTACAAATCTGAAAATTTTGCCATACTTGAATATTGTGATGATAATTATGCTTCTAAGGCCTATGTTAAACCATATATTGAGAAATTCTCTGTTGTCCAAGAAGAGACTAATATTTGCAGGAAGCTATGGAAGAAGAAATTGATGAAACTGTGAGCTCATTGGATGAAAAAGATTATGAGGAGAGCGAAGAACAAAAGGAGAAAGAGTGGATTAGCAACCCGTGCCCACCTTGTAATGAGAGTAACTCTTCAACTCATACATTGTTTAATTCCCCTTCGTGATTACCGAAGGATGATTGCTATGATGATTGTTATGATCCCGTTGATTCTCTTGAAATATCCCTTTTTGATGATGCTTGCTATGCTTGTGGCCAAGATGCCAATATGAATTATGCTTATGGAGATGAACTTGCTATAGTTCCTTATATTAAACATGAAATTGTTGCTATTGCACCCACGTATGATAGTCCTATTATCTTTTTGAATTCTCCCGACTACACTATATCGGAGAAGTTTGTGCTTATTAAGGATTATATTGATGGGTTGCCTTTTACCATTCCACATGATAATTTTGATGAATGTGATATGCATCTGCTTGCTTCTCCTACTTGCAATTATTATGAGAGAGGAACTATATCTCCACCTCTCTATGTTTCCAATATGATAAAATTGCAAGAAACTGTCTATACTATGCATTGGCCTTTACTATGTGTGCATGAATTGTTCTTTCATGACATGCTGATGCATAGGAAGAGAGTTAGACTTCGTTGTTACATGATATATATTACTTTGTGCTCACTACTAAATTACAAATCGTTGTTAATTAAAATTGGCTTTGATATACCTTGGGATCCGGGTGGATCCATTACTTGAGCACTATATGCCTAGCTTAATGGCTTTAAATAAAGAACTGCCAGGGAGACAACCCGGAAGTTTTAGAGAGTCATTTATTTCTGCTGAGTGCTTTTATATAGTTTAAAAACAAAAAAATAAAGAGGGTAACCCAAAACTTTTCAAAAAGGAAAGTGAAAGTGAGAAAGACAAGCATTGTTGAAGTGGGAGCTAGCCTTGAACTTTGTTCATGCTCACGGAAACTTTGTGAATCTTGATTACAGAAACTTTTCATCAAAAATAATTATCCCCTTGTGCAATTCCATTGTATTATAAAAATAATGTGCCAAGGTTTGCCTTTAGGATGTTTACAATGCTTGTTGGTTTGTACGGTGCAGGACAGAAACTTTGGCTGTAGTGCGCGATTTTACATTTTTTACTGGAATGTCAAAAGGTTCTGATTCTTTTTGTACTATATTTCTGTACAAATTTTTTATTTTTCCTAATTCTGGTAGAATTTTTGGGGTACCAGAAGTATGGTGAATGTTCATATTTCTACAGACTGTTCTGTTTTTGATGCATAGTTTGCTTGTTTTGATGAATCTATCAATTTATATCAGTGGATTAAGCCATGAAAAAGCTATATTATAGTAGACACAATGTAAAAGCAAAATATGAATTGTTTTGCAACAGTACTTAGAGTAGTGATTTGCTTTATTATACTAACGGATCTTACCAAGTTTTATGTTGAAGTTTTGTGTGGATGAAGTGTTTGATCGAGGAGGTCTCGATATGAGGAAAAGGAAGAGAGGCAAGGGCTCAAGCTTGGGATTCCCAAGGCACCCCAAGTAAATATTCAAGGATACTCAGGCGTCTAAGCTTGGGGATGCCCCGGAAGGCATCCCCTCTTTCTTCAACAAGTATCGTTATGTTTTCGTATTCGTTTCGTTCATGCGATATGTGCATGTCTTGGAGCGTCTTTTGCATTTAGTTTTCCTTTTTCTTTTATGCACCATGCTGGTATGAGATAGTCCTTGGTTGATTTATAGAATGCTCATTGCACTTCACTTAAATCTTTTGAGTATGGATTTATAGAATGCTTCATGTGCTTTACTTATATCATTTGAAGTTTGGATTGCCTATTTCTCTTCATATAGAAAACCGCCATTTGTAGAATGCTCTTTTGCTTCACTTATATTTGTTAGAGCGTGGGCATATCTTTTATAGAAAGAATTAAACTCTCTTGCTTCACTTATATCTATTTAGAGAGATGACAGGAATTGGTCATTCACATGGTTAGTCATAAAATCCTACATAAACTTATAGATCGTTGAATATGATAAGTTTGATTCCTTGCAATAGTTTTGCGATATAGAGATGATAATATGTGGGATGTACTAGTAGATGGTTGTGTTTAGTAAGGATATTGGTGTTAAGGTTTGTGATTCCCAAAGCATGCACGTATGGTCTACTAACTATGTAACCAAATTGGCGTGCATTGTATTTTGATTGTTTATCTTTGCGTGAAGGTCGGGGGCGCGCGATGGTTAACTCCTACCAACCTCCCCCCTAGGGGCATGCGTGTAGTACTTTGTATCAAGGGCTAATAAATTTTTGCAATAAGTATGTGAGTTCTTTATGACTAATGTTGAGTCCATGGATTATACGCACTCTCACCCTTCCATCATTGCTAGCCTCTTCGGTACCGTGCATTGCCCTTTCTCACCTCGAGAATTGGTGCAAACTTCGCCGGTGCATCCAAACCCCGTGATACGATACGCTCTATCACACATAAGCCTCCTTATATCTTCCTCAAAACAGCCATCATACCTACCTATCATGGCATTTCCATAGCCATTCCGAGATATATTGCCATGCAACTTCCATCATCATCATATACATGACTTGAGCATTCACTATCATATTGCTTTGCATGATCGTAAGATAGCTAGCTTGATGTTTTCACGGCTTGTTCGTTTTTTGATGTTATTGCTATGCTAGATCATTGCACATCCCGGTACACCACCGGAGGCATTCATATAGAGTCATATCTTTGTTCCAGTATCGAGTTGTAATATTGAGTTGTAAGTAAATAAAAGTGTGATGATCATTGTCGGTGTCAAAACCGGCGGATCTCGGGTAGGGGGTCCCGAACTATGCGTCTAGGCGGATGGTAACAGGAGACAAGGGACACGATGTTTTACCCAGGTTTGGGCCCCCTACCCGAGATCCGCCGGTTTTGACACCGACATTGGTGCTTTCATTGAGAGTTCCTCTGTGTCGTCACCGATAGGCTTGATGGCCTCTTCAATCGACAACGACGCAGTCCTGGGTGAGACTTTTCTCCCCGGACAGATCTTCGTATTCGGCGGCTTCGCACTGCGGGCCAACTCACTTGGCCATCTGGAGCAGATCGAAAGCTATGCCCCTGGCCGTCAGGTCAGGTTTGGAAGCCTAAACTTCACGGCCGATATCCGCCGAGACTTGATCTTCGATGGATCTGAGCCACAGCCGAGCGTGTCGCGCTGTCACAATGGGCATGACCTAACTCTACCGCCGGACAGCACCTTGGAGGCCGCACACGAATCCGCTCCGACCCATAGTTCGGAGCCGATCGCTCAGATCGAGGACGGATGGGTGGACACCGCCTCGGGAGCTGCAACTTCTACGGCGATGGAGCCGAACACTTACCTTGTCCCGCATAAAGCTCATGACTCCAAGGTGCCGGACTCTCTGCCAGACTCCGAACCTCCTGCGCCCCTGCCAGTCAAATCCGATTGGGCGCCAATCATGGAATTCACCGCTGCGGACATCTTTCAGCACTCACCCTTTGGCGATATCTTAAATTCGCTGAAGCATCTCTCGCTATCCGGAGAGCCCTGGCCGAACTACGGCCAAGATGGTTGGGACACGGACGACGAAGAAATTCAGAGCCCACCCACCACCCACTTCGTAGCCACCGTCGACGATCTAACCGACGTACTCGACTACGACTCCGAAGACATCGACGGTATGGACGACGATGCCGGAGACTATCAAGAACCAGTGCCTACAGGACACTGGAAGACCACCTCGTCATACGACATATACATGGTGGACACCCCAAAAGAAGGGGGCGGCGAAGAAGCAACGGAGGCCGATTCCTTAAAGAAACAGCCCAAGCGCCAACGTCAGCGGTGCCGCTCTAAATCCCGCCACAGCAAGAATGGAGATTCCGGCACAGGAGATAATAACACCCCAGAAAGTGCCGAAGACAACCCCCTCCAACACGATCCAGTGCAGGAGGAGGCAGAAGCAAGCCCTCACGAGAGGGCGGCAGACGAAGAGGTCGAGGATGATAATTACTTACCTCCCTCCGGAGACGAGGCAAGCCTCGACGACGACGAATTCGTTGTGCCCGAGGATCCCGTCGAACAAGAGCGTTTCAGATGCAGGCTAATGGCCACGGCAAACAGCCTAAAGAAAAAGCAGCAACAGCTTCAAGCTGATCAAGACCTACTGGCCGACAAATGGACCGAGGTCCTCGCGGCCGAAGAGTATGAACTCGAATGCCCCTCCAAAAGTTACCCAAAAGGCAAGTTGCTCCCCCGATTAGAGGAGGAAGCGTACAAACCTGCATCACCAGCGCACAATACGGCAGACCGACCACCTCGTGGCCGCGACAGAGAGGCGTGCAAGCCCTCCACCAAAACCGTACCCCGGCATCGCTCAAAAAGCATGAAGCCACGGGGGAACGCGCCGGACTTGCGGGATATATTGGAGGACAAGGCAATATATTGGAGGACAAGGCAAGACAATCCAGATCTATCTATGGATCACGTGGGCGCCCCAAGACCCACGACGAGTACCGTCGCGCCGGATACAACTACTCCGGCCGGGCCGAACAAAGCAGACAACGCTCTCTCGAGCTACGTCGCGATATTGCTCAATACAGAGGCGCCGTGCACCCACTATGCTTCACTGACGAAGTAATGGATCATCAAATCCCTGAAGGGTTTAAACCCGTTAATATCGAATCCTACGATGGCACAACAGACCCCGCGGTTTGGATTGAGGATTATCTCCTCCATATACATATGGCCCGCGGCGACGATCTTCACGCCATCAAATATCTCCCGCTCAAGCTTAAAGGACCAGCTCGGCATTGGCTTAACAGCCTGCCCGCAGAGTCAATTGGATGCTGGGAAGACCTGGAAGCAGCATTCCTCGACAATTTCCAGGGCACGTACGTGCGACCACCGGACGCAGATGACCTAAGCCACATAATCCAGCAGCCAGACGAATCGGCCAGGCAATTCTGGACACGGTTCTTAACAAAGAAAAATCAAATCGTCGACTGTCCGGATGCAGAGGCCCTCGCTGCCTTCAAACATAACATCAGCGACGAGTGGCTAGCCCGGCACCTAGGACAGGAAAAGCCAAAATCCATGGCAGCCCTCACATCACTCATGACCCGCTTCTGTGCGGGAGAGGATAGCTGGCTAGCTCGCAGCAACAACCTCAGCAAAAACGCTGGCAGTCCGGATACCAAGGACCGCAATGGCGGGTCGCGTCGAAACTAAAACAAACGCCGCATTAACGGCGACAGCAATGAGGATACGGCAGTCAACGCCGGATTCCGAGGCTCCAAGCCCGGTCAACGGAAGAAGCCATTCAAAAGAACCACTCCGGGCCTGTCCAATTTGGACCGAATACTCGACCGCTCCTGTCAAATACATGGAACCCCCGAAAAGCCAGCTAACCACACCAACAGAGATTGTTGGGTATTCAAGCAGGCAGGCAAATTAATCACCGAAAACAGTGACAAGGGGCTACACAGCGATGACGAGGAAGAGACCCGGCCGCCGAACAACAGAGGACAAAAGGGATTCCCCCCTCAAGTTCGGACGGTAAACATGATATACGCAACGCATATACCCAAGAGGGAACGGAAGCGTGCACTAAGGGACGTATACGCGATGGAGCCAGTCGCCCCAAAATTCAACCCATGGTCCTCTTGCCCGATCACTTTCGATCGAAGAGACCATCCGACCAGTATCCGCCATGGCGGATTCGCCGCATTGGTCTTAGACCCAATCGTCGATGGATTTCACCTCACGAGAGTCCTGATGGACGGCGGCAGTAGCCTGAACCTGCTTTATCAGGATACAGTGCGCAAGATGGGCATAGACCCTTCAAGGATTAAACCTACAAAGACAACCTTCAAAGGCGTCATACCAGGTGTCGAGGCCAGTTGTACAGGCTCAGTTACACAGGAAGTGGTCTTCGGATCCCCGGATAATTTCCGAAGCGAGGAGTTAATCTTCGACATAGTCCCATTCCGCAGTGGCTATCACGCTCTGCTCGGACGAACCGCGTTCGCAAAATTCAATGCAGTGCCGCATTATGCATACCTCAAGCTCAAGATGCCAGGCCCTCGTGGAGTCATCACAGTCAATGGAAACACGGAACGCTCCCTCCGAACGGAGGAACATACAGCGGCTCTCGCGGCAGAAGTACAGAGCAGCCTTTTAAGGCAATTTTCGAGTCCGGCCGTTAAACGACCGAACACGGCCAAACGCGCCCGGAGCAACATCAACCAAGACCACCTGGCATGTTCCGAGCATGCGTAGCAATGCGGCCTCAACCCCAGCCCTCGCACAATTGTAAGACAAACTCTCCGCGTACATAATTACGCCCTGGAGATACCATGGGCATAGGGGGAGAGGCACAACCACAACAGACCCAGAGTGCGGTTCGACCACACCAGGGGCTCCCAAGTGTGTCGCTCTTTTTATCTTTTATTTCTCTCTTTTTTTATACAGAACTCTGTCCGACGGCGAACCTGCCGAACTCATGATGCAACAGCCAGGGAGGGACAAAGGCTGCGACGAACACTCAGGTGGTCTCCATTACGAGCATTAAATTTGTTAAATACACCATTCCGCGGCCTACCCCTGGAGGGAGACGCCTTTAATTCGTCCAATCCCTTGCTTTCCGCACTATTTGTATCATTCCGCACTCATAGCAGATCTTCTCGAATAAAATGCAGCACTTTTTGCCCATAATTGCATTACCTTATATATATATGTTCATTTACGACATGTTGCATCCGTACATTTTGGTACGGCCAAATACACCAGGGGCTTATGTTCCCCGCATTATGGTGTGATAAAGTCCGAACACTTTCACAAGTGCGGCACCCCGAACTTATAGCATTATATGAATCGGCTCCGAATCATGTCTTGGGTCAATATTTGGGTTTGCCCGGCTCCCAAGTTTGGCACCTTACGTTCCGTTCTATCGGCTAAGGTAGCAATGGGAGAACCACTGCGATTGCGCCCCGGTTGAGCCGGTTAACGCCTCAGTGGAGAAAGCTAAAACTGACTGTCATGATAAGGCGAGAGACTGGTCGCTGTTCGAGAGGTCTTTTCGGGTCCTTAAGGACCTACGCCGCTTCGAGCGAAGTACCGGATAATGTCCGACGAAGGCATGGATAGCGCCCCGAATTCGGTCTTCCGAATACTAGGGGCTTCGCCGAAATTTAAAATTATAGAATTCTATGGCTAAGTGAGAGTGTTCAAGCACTATAAGTCTGGTTGCCTTGTTCGTTGTGTTGAGCGCCTCCCTAGATGGACCCAAAAATGGGAACAAGAGTGATCAAGTTTATCCCGAACACCCCAGCACTCGTGGCATGGGGGCTGAAGCCGATGACTTGCCATCTCTCAGATTTAATAAACGGCTGCACAGAAGGTAATATTTTAAATTAACAAGCGTTGCTTAGCGCATATGAACAAAGTTTTCAGCGCACAGGATAACACATTGCGAATTTACTCAATAATTACATCCCTGGGGCACTCATCCGCAATCTTGCGGGCACCCTTCAGGACAGTCTTATAGTACATCTCGGGCGTACGATATTCCTTGCCCGCTGGTGGCGCGTCAGTGATTAGCTTCTCCGCATCCAGCTTGCGCCAATGCACCTTTGCGCGGGCAAGGGCCCGACGAGCACCTTCAATACAGGCGGAGCGCTTGATAACCTCCACCCAGGGGGCACGCATCCACCAACCGTCGCACGAGGCCGAAATAGCTCCCAGGCATGGCCTCTCCAGGCCACAGCCGGACTATGAGGCCCTTCATGGCCTGCTCGGCCACCTTGTGGAGCTCGACCAGCTGCTTCAGCTGGTCGCTAGGGGGCACCGGATGGCCGGCCTCAACATACTGAGACCAGAAGACCTTCTCCGTTGAGCTCCCCTCCTCGGCTCGGTAGAATGCGGCGGCATCAGACACGCTGCGAGGCAGATCTGCAAACGCCCCTGGAGAGCTCCGAATTCGGGTAAGTAACACGTAATTTACATTCACATGCTTGCTTTGCATGAAAAATGCCTTACCCGCCGCTATCTTCCTCACCAACTCAATCTCCTGAAGGGACTTATGGGCATCGGCCTTGGCAGTTTTGGCACTTTCGAGAGCCGAGGCAAGCTCGGACTCTCGAGTCTTTGAGTCACGCTCCAAACTCTCATGCTTTTCCATGAGAGCCTGGAGCTCTTGCCGAACAACCGCCACCTGCGCCTCCTGCTTTTCTCGCTCTGCCCGTTCCGCGGCCGCATTGCGTTCGGCCGCAGACACGGCCTCCTTCAGGGTCGCCACCTCGTTCGTGGCCCCTGCAGTACCCATGTTATCCTTGTTATTTTTTGTTGCAACCTAAATCCTTTTCTGTAAGGTACAAGTTCAAAGTGGTGTTACTCACCTTCTTTGTCCTGGAGCTGCTTCTTGGCACGGCCGAGCTCTTGCTCGGACCGCTCGAGCTCCTGCTTCAATGCACCGACCTCCGCAGTCAGTGCGGCAGAGGTCAGCAGCGCAGCCTGCAACCCATATTGACATAATTTTTTAGCAACCCTGCGTATATCTTCTTTTTTTCAGATCCTCAGTCCGGCTTTTCTTTCCGAACACCGAATCGAGCATCAGGGGCTACTGTCTATGCGGTATTACATTGCATATTTTTAACTTCTTACCTCAAAGCCTGATAGAAGGCTACTGCAGGCTTCGGTCAGCCCGCTCTTGGCAAGCTGTACCTTCTGAATCACCGCACTCATAATAGTGTGGTGTTCTTCCTCGATGGAAGTGCTCTGCAGCGCCTCCAACAAATTGTCCGGCGCCTCCGGTTGGACGGAAGCTGCCGGCGTCATGGTCTTGCCCTTCGTGCGAAGGGGCCGCCGGCCGGACTCCGGAACCACTGCGGTTTTTGATGTGGAGTCCGGCGCAAAGTCCGGGAGGCCGCGTTGTGGCGCCTCCGGAGCCTCCCCCTGATGGGTCCCTTCTTGGGATCCCACCTCGGCGTCCTCGATGTCGCGAGGGGTGGAGGCAGTCGGGATGGAGTCTACATCCGACGGAGCCAACGACCCGCTCGATGAAGCGGGGAGATCATCATTGGCCGGACTACGGGCAGCATGCGGCATCAGAATGACACTATGTGACGCGGAAAAAGAAATTATAAATCATTCAGGAATCCGGATACTTACGATCTCGCCGGAGGCCTGGCCCTTGAAGGCCATTCTTCCTCGCCAACGTTGATGTTGGCGGAGCTGTCCGGGGGAATAGTCCTTCCCCTCTTGGACCCTTCGGCCTCCCCTGTTGGGGAAGCCTTCCTCTTCCTCTCTCCCTCCTCTGGGAGAGAGTCCTCTTTCCCCTCCTCGTTTTCGGGGGAGGAGTCCGCCCCGGAGTCGTCGGACACCTGAAAACGGGAACTCTTTCGAGCACCCGTGGCCTCCTTCTTGGCCTTCTTCTCCGGCACCACGTGCGGTGCCGGAACCAGCAGCCTCGCTAGATGGGCGTCTACTGGGTTTTCTGGCATAGGAGCCGGGCAGATAATCTGCTCCGCCTTCCTCATCCAGTCCTGTCAAAGGAAAAGGGGAAATTAAAACCCGCATAGAGTCAAACTATGAAAAGCAAGTGTCCCGTAAAGGGGTAGAATCACTTACCTCGTCGGCTTGGTGCTGCGAGCGAAATCCGCGATCTTCAGTCGCGGATGCGGGGGCTTCGGCGCCCTTGAACAGCACCCTCCAGGCGCCTTCGTACGTCGTGTCGAAGAGCCCGCTCAGCGCCTGGTGCTGTTCCGGATTGAACTCCCACAGATTGAATGCCCGCTCTTGGCATGGGAGAATCTGGCGGACGAGCATGACTTGGACCATGTTAACCAGCCTGAGCTTCACCAGCTTCTGGATATAGGCTTGGAGTCCCGTCAGCTCCTCCGAACTACCCCACAGCAAGCCCTTCTCTTTCCAGGAGGTGAGCTGCGTGGGGATACCAGATCTGAACTCGGGGGCCGCCGCCCACGTAGGGTCGCGCGGCTCGGTGATATAGAACCACTCCGATTGCCACCCCTTGACGGATTCCATGAAGGCCCCTTCGAATCAAAGGACGTTGGGCATCTTGCCCAACATGGCGCCTCCGCACTCCGCTTGAGTGCCCTTCACTACCTTCGGCTTGACATTGAAGGTCTTGAGCCACAAGCCGAAGTGGGGCCGGATGCAGAGGAAGGACTCGCACATGACGATAAACGCCGAGATGTTGAGGATGAAGTTCGGCGCCAGATCATGGAAATCCAGGCCGTAGTAGAACATGAGCCCCCTGACAAAGGGGTGAAGTGGAAAGCCCAGTCCGCGGAGGAAGTGGGGAAGAAAAACAACCCTCTCATGGGGCCTGGGGGTGGGGATGAGCTGCCCCTCGTCGGGCAGCCGGTGCGCGATGTCGCCGGACAGGTAGTCGGCGCTGCATAGTCTTTCGATGTGCTCCTCCGTAACGGAGGAGGTCATCCACTTGCCTCCCGCTCCAGACATGACTGGGGAAGGTTGAGACGAGATGTGCGGGCTTGGGCGCTGGAGCTCGAGTGCGCGGAGATGGATAAGCAAAGGAGGAAGAAGGCGTAGGTGAAAAGGTGAATCCTTATCCCTTATATGGGCGGGCAAGTCTACGCGTCCCCCACCGGCCTGGTAAAACTCGCTTATCCCCCAAGCGTCACCATCAATGGCGCGGTTGGGTTACCCACGTCCGTATTGATGAGAATCCCGGATTAAGGGGGAACACGATCTCTGCTTCGACAAGACGTGCCAAGGAAACCGCTTCGCTAAATGCGCTGAGGTGGTAGAGTAAAAAATGATTCAAGCAATGGCTTGGTAGTGGCGTGACGTCATGCCGCAAAAAACGTCAGCAGATTGAACTTGTGTATATATTATTCTCTGTACGGTGGAATGTGGAATTTATTTTGCAGAGCCGGACACTATCCTGGTGTTCACAATCTTCAATCATTCGGAGGAGGAACCCGCCTTGCAATGCCAAGCAATATACGCGCCGGACTTATCGTCATTGAAGCCTGGTTCAGGGGCTACTGAGGGAGTCCTGGATTAGGGGGTGTCCGGATAGCCGGACTACCATCATCAGCCGAACTATCATCGGCCGGACTATCATCATCGACCGGACTCCAAGACTATGAAGATACAAGATTGAAGACTTCGTCCCGTGTCCGGATGGGACTTTCCTTGGCGTGGAAGACAATCTTGGCGATACGGATACGTAGATCTCCTACCATTGTAACCGACTCTATGTAACCCTAGCCCTCTCTGGTGTCTATATAAACCGGATGGCTCTAGTCCGTAGGACACAACAACAACCCTTACAATCATACCATAGGCTAGCTTCTAGGGTTTAGCCTTCTTGATCTCGTGGTAGATCCACTCTTGTAAACATCCACAATATCAATATCAATCAAGGTGGACGTAGGGTTTTACCTCCATCAAGAGGGCCCGAACCTGGGTAAAACATCGTGTCCCCTGTCTCATGTTACCATCCGCCTAGACGCACAGTTCGAGACCCCCTACCCGAGATCCGCCGGTTTTGACACCGACAATCATCATTATAGAGCATTGCCCCATGAAAAAAAATGAAAGGCCAAAGAAGCCTAAATAAAAAAGGGGGCCAAAGAAGCCCACCAAGAAAAAAAAAGGAAAAAAAAGAAAAGAAAAGGGGCAATGTTACTATCCTTTTTCCACACTTGTGCTTCAAAGTAGCACCATATTCTTCATATAGAGAGTCTCCTATGTTATCACTTTCATATACTAGTGGGAATTTTCATTATAGAACTTGGCTTGTATATTCCAACGATGGGCTTCCTCAAATGCCCTAGGTCTTCATGAGCAAGCAAGTTGGATGCACACCCACTTAGTTTTCAGTTTGAGCTTTCATACACTTATAGCTCTAGTGCATACGTTGCATGGCAATCCCTACTCCTCGCATTGACATCAATTGATGGGCATCTCCATAGCCCGTTGATTAGCCGCGTCGATGTGAGACTTTCTCCCTTTTTGTCTTCTCCACATGACCTCCACCATCATATTCTATTCCACCCATAGTGCTATATCCATGGCTCATGCTCATGTATTGCATGAAAGTTGAAAAAGTTTGAGAATACTAAAGTATGAAACAATTGCTTGGCTGACACCGGGATAGGCATGAGGGGTACCTTGTGTTAAGAAAAGGGAGCATACGAGACTATATGATTTTGTAGGGATAACGTTCTGGAAGCATTGATATTTTGAAAGACATGATTGTTTGTTGGGATGCCCTAAGTATTATTGTTTTTATGTCAAATGATAGACTATTGCTTTGAACCACTCGTGTCTTAATATTCATGCCATGATTAGACATATGATCAAGATTATGCTAGGTAGCATTCCACATCAAAAATTATCTTTTTATCATTTACCTACTCGAGGACGAGCAGGAATTAAGCTTGGGGATGCTGATACGTCTCCATCGTATCTATAATTTTTGATTGTTCCATGCCAATATTCTACAAGTTTCATATACTTTTGGCAACTTTTTATACTATTTTTTGGGACTAACATATTGATCCAGTGCCCAGTGCCAGTTCCTGTCTGTTGCATGTTTTATGTTTGGCAGAAACCCCATATCAAACGGAGTCCAAACGGGATAAAAACGGACGGAAAATTATTTTGGAATATTTGTGATTTTTGGGAAGTAAAATCAACGCGAGACGGTGCCCGAGGTGTCCATGAGACAGGGGCCCACGCCCACTCCAGGTGGACGCGCTCCCACCCTCCTGGGCCCCTCGTAAGGCGGTTGATGCCCTTCTTTGGCCGCAAGAAGCTAATTTTTGGAAAAATGTCTGGGCGAAGGTTTCAATCCAGTCAGAGTTACGGATCTCCGGATATAAAAGAAACGGTGCCAGGGCAGAATCCCAGAATGCAAAAACAGAGAGAGACAGAGAGATAGATCCAATCTCGGAGGGGAAACCCTTCTCCCATCTAGGGAGAAGGTCGAGGAAGAATAAGAAGAAGGGGGCTCTCTCCCCCTTGCTTCCGGTGGTGCTAGAGCGCTGCTGGGGGCCATCATCATCACCGCGATCTTCACCAACACCTCCGCCATCTTCACCAACATCTCCATCACCTTCCCCCTTTTATCTACAGCAGTCTACTCTCCCGCAACCCATTGTACCCTCTACTTGAACATGGTGCTTTATGCTTCATATTATTATCCAATGATGTGTTGCCATCCTATGATGTCTGAGTAGATTTTCGTTGTCCTACCGATGATTGATGAATTGCTATGATTGGTTTGAATTGCGTGTTTTATTATTGGTGTTGTCCTATTGTGCCCTGCGTGTCGCGCAAGCGTGAGGGATTCCCGTTGTAGGGTTTGCAATATGTTCATGATTTGCTTATGGTGGGTGGCGTGAGTGACAGAAGCACAGACCCGAGTAAGTAGGTTGTTTGCGTATGGGATAAAGGGTACTTGATACTCTAATGCTATGGTTGGGTTTTACCTTAATGATCTTTAGTAGTTGCGGATGCTTGCTAGAGTTCCAATCATAAGTGCATATGATCCAAGAAGAGAAAGTATGTTAGCTTATGCCTCTCCCTCAAATAGAATTGCGATAGTGATTACCAGTCTAGTAAAGTAGTCAGTTGCTTAGAGACAATTTTACAACTCCTACCAACACTTTTCCACACTCGCTATATTTACTTTATTGCTTCTTCATCTAAACAGCCCCTACTTTTTGTTTACGTGTTCTTTATTAACTTGCAAACTTATCCTATCACACCTACAAAGTACTTCTAGTTTCATACTTGTTCTAGATAAAGCGAACACTAAGCGTGCGTAGAGTCGTATCAGTGGCAGATAGGACTTGAGAGAATATTTATTCTACCTTTAGCTCCTCGTTTGGTTCGACACTCTTACTTATCGAAAGAGGCTACATTGATCCCGTATACTTGCGGGTTATCAGTGGGTGCAAGCGAGGGCGGCAGTTGGCGGCGAGACCACAGCGGGTGGTCACGCGCGCGGGGCACCGACGACCAAGGTAGCAGGCACAGTGGCAGTGGCATAGTGACGCGAGTGGGGGGTTGCAGCGGTCATCAGCGGCGGGAGCAGCTAGCGGCGCCCACAGATGCAGCGGCAGCGGGGCGACGAGGCAGCAGCAGTGCGTGGTTGTGGCGGACAGGGGTGGAGTGCGGGACGAAGGGGCAACGGGCGCGCACGGGAGCAGTCCAGGGCGAGTAAGTGCGCGACTTGGGGTGTGGTGAGCTCAGCATCGTGCGCGGTGGCTAAAGCCCGGTTGCGTGCGAGCACGGCAGAATGTCAAAGGAAACGAGAGGGGAAATGGGAGAGAAGGGTCGGGTGCTCACAGTGAATGCAGAGGAGAACTTGAGAAGGCCGGAGAGACGGCAGGGCGGCGGCATTCGGAAAGGATTGACGGCGACCGAGACGGCAAGGAACGGCTCGATGCCGACGTATCAGCGCGGCTTTGCTTGAACCACGGCCCGCAATGGATGAAGACGAGGATGTAGCTCCTTCCGGACAAGGCGAGATCACACAGGAACGTTGGTCGCCGCGGTGGTCGTAGACGGGCGGCGAAAGCAGCGGTCTGGTGCGGGGCGGCTCTAGCGAGGGGAGCGCCTGGGAGAGGGGGAGGAGCATGGGGAAGTGGGCAGAGGCGGGGAAGTGGGAGAGGGGCCCGAGACGACGCCCTTATCCTCTCGCCGGCGGGGACGGTGAGGTAGTCTGGCGGGGCATCGCCCCTGTTGCGACCCCAGTCGAGGGAACAGGGGGAAGGCGACCGTGTGGTGGTGGGCTGGGCCTGGGGGGGAGGCGGGGGCCTTTCTCTTTCTTTTCTATTGCATTTCCTTTTCCTTTTAATCTTTTATGTTTTCTTTTTAGTTTAAATTTATTTTTTTGTTTTGTAAAATATAAACCTAGTCCCTAAATTAGTATTATTAATTATGCCACTGCCACAAACAATTTGGCACTTTAACAAAATAGGTTTAGAATTTTTTTTTAATTATTTAAAAGCATTAATAATTCTTTTTAGCCCCTATTTTAATTAGTTTAGGGCGTTAAACCACTTTATAAATTTTTGGTTCACCACCATAATTAGTTATGGAATATTTACCACTTTGAACATTTTTGTTTGCATGTTTGAGAAATTTGAGTTTTTGCCTTTAATTTGAATTATGTCTTTGATCAAATGAGGATTAGCAACAGTAATGTGATGACATGGCACCACTAACTTGGGGATTACTGTAGCTTAATTATCCGAGTGTTACATCATCGTCCTGAGGTTGGATGGTCGGTTCTCGAGACCCGTCATCTAGTCCCGGCCGCGAGTGGCGGGGAGACATAGTTGCTGGTGAAAACCGAGCCGACGGTGTTCTACGTTGTTGCCTTGATGAAGGCATCATTGTGTAACTACTGTCAACCCACTCGTGCTGCTCCGAGGGAAATCCTAGGATCTGGTCTTCCAGATCGGATGATGACGACAATGCCGTGTCGTTTCTCTCTTAGGAGCATCATTTATGGAGCAGCGCTGAAAGACAGAGGCGGGAGGTGGAGCGGCTTCATCCTGCAAGGAGCTTCGATGAAGATGTTAAGTTATGTCTGGCCGACAAATGTTATGCATGACAGATCCTCCAGAGACTTCAAGCTATGTCGGCTGGTGCCTGCTGGTACTTGGCGGCATGGTGCTGCGGTGTACCGGCGGCGACCGTGACGTGCTCATTAGTTTGCGCGCAGGGAGATGGTGCCATTGGGCACCATCGTTGACGGATGGCTGGACTAACAAGGATGATGCGGATCTTTTTTCTGAAGATGGATCAGCGGTCCGATGATAATGACGGCTTCTAAAACATGTGTGGTGTATGTTTTAGGATTGCTGCACCGGCTGTATGTTTCGATACGTTATGTGGATGGATTGAGCGCGACACCGGTTTTAGATATTGGAAATGAGAGCACTCTACATTATTAAGTTTGTAGGTGTGAGTGATGGCTTCGATTGATGTATATTTTTGTAATATTTGTTGAACAGTTAATAAAGATGTTTATATGCATCGATTGATGCAGAGGCCAGGAAGTTTTAACTTCTTTTTGGAAGAAAAAAACTGGACCGGCTACAGCGAACGATCGAGGGAAATGGAAATGTTCGATGGACAGTTTCGCAGGAAAGAATCGTTCGCTGGAGGCAACCCCTAGCTGACTTACCCCAGCTAGTTGGGTCTACATTAAATTATTGTGCATGCATTCCGTGCTCCTCTGAAAATTAGGCACGTAAGCTGACAAAGAAACTGTAGGTCGAGTCAATGATTGCAAGCAGTAAGTGAAATTTAAGGTGACGCGTTTTACATACTCCCTCCTTCCATTTATATAAGGCCTAACGTGTTTTTTAAGGTTAACTTTGACCAAATATTAAAATAATAATATATGATATGCAACTTACACAAAGCACATCGTTAAATTCGTGTGTAAAAAAAGATTTCAATGATATGATTTTCACATTGTGCATGTCATGTACTATTAATCTTGTCAATAGTCAAAGGCGGTCTTAAAAAATGCATTAGGCCCTATATAGATGAAAGGAGGGAGTACAAAATTTTCAGGTCGACAAGTTGAACTGTTTATAACATATAAAAACATCTCTTGGGATTAGCCAGTCGTACTCGTACAGCGATAACCACATCATATGCCAGCAAGGTTCTATACTTCTATAGTCACATGGACTGATGGTTCCATTCTTCGTGGAAATACAGCCTCAGCCTCAGGGTCAAAACCAGTACACTCACGGCACATTAGGTGCGGAAGCCAACCAACCATGAGCGTCCTTCATCTGCTCCTTTTCTTGCTTCTTCATGTCCTTCCCCTCGCATCTCCGGCCGTCGACGTCGACCAGTTCACGTTCGATGGCTTTGCCGGCGCGAACTTCTCGCTCGACGGCACGGCCACGGTCACCCCGGACGGCCTCCTCATGCTCACCAACGGCACGACTCAGCTAAAAGGACACGCCTTCTACCCTCTCCCCGTGCGGTTCCACAAGGCCGCCAACGGCAACGCCTCCTCGCGCTCCTTCTCGACAGCCTTCGTGTTCGGCATCGTCAGCGAGTACGACGACTTCAGCAGCCCCGGCCTGGCCTTCGTCGTCTCCAAGAGCAAAAACTTCTCCACGGCGCTCCAGAGCCAGTACATGGGCCTGGCCAACGCGGCCAACAACGGCAACTCCAGCAACCACTTCCTGGCCGTCGAGCTCGACACCATCGTCAACGCCGAGTTCGGGGACATGAGCAACAACCACGTCGGGGTCGACGTCGACGGCCTCTCATCCATCGTCGCCGACAACGCGGGGTACTACGAGGACGGCACAGGCGCGTTCATGAACATGAGCCTGTTGAACCGCACGGCTACGCAGGTGTGGGTGGACTTCGACGCGCGCACCTCTCTCGTCAGCGTCACCATGGCACCCCTTGAGCTGCCCAAGCCCAAGAAGCCTCTGCTCTCCGCCACCGTGAACCTCTCGTCGGTGATCCAGGACAAAGCCTACGTTGGCTTCTCGTCATCCACCGGCGTCGTGTCGAGCCGCCACTACGTGCTTGCCTGGAGCTTCAAGATGGACGGTGGACAAGCCCCGCCGCTAAACATACAGAAGCTGCCGGCCCTGCCGTTCACGACCCCCAAGCGCCGGTCGAAGACGCTGTATATCGTGTTGCCGATAGCATCGGCAGCGTTGGTGTTAGCACTGGCCATCGCTGTCGTCCTGATTGAGCGGAGGCGGCGCAGGTATGCGGAAGTAAAAGAGGAGTGGGAGACGGAGTTCGGTCCGCACCGTTTCTCATACAAGGATTTGTTCCACGCCACCAAGGGGTTCTCCGACGAGCGGCTGCTTGGCATCGGCGGATTCGGGAGGGTGTACAAGGGCGTGCTTCCGACGTCCGGGGCGGAGATTGCAGTGAAGAAGGTGTCGCACGAATCGAGGCAAGGAATGAAGGAGTTCATCTCTGAGGTGGTGAGCATCGGCCAGATCCGGCACCGGAACCTCGTCCGGTTGCTCGGATACTGCCGGCGGAAGCGCGAGCTCCTGCTAGTCTACGACTACATGCCAAATGGCAGTCTCGACAAGCTTCTGCACGACCACAACACGATGGTCTTGAGCTGGAGCCAGAGGTTGGGGATCATCAACGACGTTGCTTCCAGCATACTGTACCTCCACGAGGACTGGGAGAAGGTGGTTCTGCATCGCGACGTCAAGGCGAGCAACGTGCTTCTGGACGCCGACATGAACGGGCGGCTAGGCGACTTCGGCCTCGCGAGGCTGTACGATCACGGCACCGACCCGCACACCACGCACGTGGTCGGCACCATGGGCTACCTGGCCCCGGAACTCGGGCACACCGGCAGGGCCTCCAAGGCGTCCGACATCTTCGCCTTCGGCGTGTTCATGCTGGAGGTCGCGTGCGGGCGGCGGCCCGTCTCCCAGGACGAGCACGACGGCCACCTCCTGCTGGCGGACAGGGTGATCGAGCACTGGCGCGAAGGAGCGATCACCGACGCCGTGGACCCGCGACTCCGAGGCGACTTCCCTGCCGAAGAAGCGAGCTTCGTTCTGAAGCTGTGCTTGCTGTGCTCACACCCTCTGCCCAGCGCACGCCCGGGCATTCGGCAGATCATGCAGTTCCTGAGCGGTGACACGCGGCTCCCGGAGGTGTCGGTAGAGCACGTAAGTGTCGACGTGCTAGCGCTCAGGCAAAACCAGGTGGTTCCCTCGCACTCTTCTTTGCCGTCCACGGAAGCCGGTAATATTTCTGATATTCCTGCAGCGAGGTAGTAATAAACACAAGATAAGGGAGCGACTAGATGTCAATTGACTGGATATAATATTTTGATCAGTCAGCTTGGTATTTTTATGGCGCCGCTCAAGAGGAGTATGGTCGCTGTTTATGACGCCGCTCAAAGAACTCGTCAATACCTGCCTAGAGAATCCCCACCCTGTGTTAATCGGGGGATTTCAATATTCTTCGATATGAGCAGGAAAAAAACAATGAGGGGTTTGACACTAGATGGCCGTTTCTTTTTGTTATTGATAGTCTCGATTTACCGGAACTCAGTATATCTTGTCGTCAATACACTTGGGCCAATAACAGAGCAATCGCAACCTTTAAGAAACTTGACCGGGTACTAATTATCACCGACTAGGAATTTAAGTACCCCCTAGCTTTGGTACGGGCACTAGAGAGAATCGAAGCCTTATCGGATCACGCTCCATTGCTTACCGATTTTGGTCAGGCGGCTCCAGGTGCGAACCGTCATCAGTTCAAATTTGAACTGGGTTGGCTCACTAGGGAGGGTTTCCATGAGTTGGTTAAAAAAGTGTGGCAGCGCCAACCTCATGGTGACACGCCAATTCAATAATGGAATAATCGTATCCGTGCACTGCGCCGATTCCTTCGTGGTTGGGCCAAACACACCGCTGGCATCTATAAGAAAGAGAAGTTGTGACTTTCTTCCTTAACTGATACTCTCAATAAATTCGCGGAGGCGAGGCCCCTCTCTGCCATGGAGATTGAGCAAAAAAGTCATCTCAATGAGCAGTTAGCCCGTCTCTTACGCGAGGAGGAAATTAAATGGTACCAAAGGTGTAAGACGGACTCGCTTGTCCTAGGTGATGATAATACGAAATACTTTCAAATATTGGCCAACGGCAGACATAGAAAGGAACATATCTTCGCTCTAGATCAGGAGGAGAGTCGGATTGAGTGGGATGCCTCACTAAAGAACTTCATTACTAAGTATTACAAAGAACTTTTTGGTCCATCAGCGGATACAACGCTCGAGATGGATGAGTCTATTTGTCATGACATTCATCAAGTTTCAGCTGCGGAAAATGATTTCCTAACCTCTCCATTCTCCGAGGGGGAAATTTAGACTATGGTGTTTCGGCTGAAACATAGCAAGTCTCCGGGTACGGATGGTTTTCCGGCGGAGTTTTATCAAAGTTTTTGGGAAATGATAAAATCAGTTTTGGTTCAGCTATTTAATGAACTGCATGCTCACAAACTTGACATCTCCCGTTTAAATTTTGGGAAATTATTCCTCTACCTAAGACGAAAGATGCTAGTCGGATTCAACAATATAGACTGATTTGCTTACTAAAAGTAAGTTTTAAAATCTTCACCAAGGTTGCGACTAACCGGCTGAACGGGGTGGCAGACCATGTCGTCAAACCCAAACAACTTTCATGCAAGGACGGAACATATTGGATGGTGTTGCTGTTCTACATGAAACAGTCCATGAGCTTCATCATAAAAAGTTGAATGGGGTTATATTTAAATTGACTCCGAAAAATCTTATGATAAAGTGAAATGGCCATTTCTGTTGCAAACTTTACGCATGAAGGGGTTTTCTGAGACATGGTGTCGATGGGTAGAGAGTTTCGTATCTGGAGGTAGTGTGGCCATCAAGGTAAATGGTGATGTGGGCAACTACTTTCAGACTAAGAAGGGGCTTCGTTAAGGGAACCCTGCATTCCCGATTGTGTTCAACATTGTGGCTGATATGCTAGCTACTCTTGTTGAGAGGGCCAAGATAGCTGGTCAAGTCACCGGTGTCATTCCTCATTCGGTAGAAGGAGGCCTATCTATTTTACCATATGCAGATGATACCATTCTGTTCTTCGATCATGATTTAGAAAAAGCCAGAAACCTTAAATTGTTGTTATGTGCTTTTGAGGAACTCTCTGGACTCAAAATCAATTTTCATAAGAGTGAACTCTTCTGCTTCGGCGAGGCCACAGAAGTAGCACAAGATTATGCTGAAATCTTTGGCTGTCATCTCAGAAAATTTCTGATTCGTTACATGGGTATCCCCATCCATCATCGGCGCTTGACTATAGCTGAATGGAAGCATGTAGAAGAGAGACTGGAGAAACGCCTGACCAGTTGGAAGGCCAAACTCTTGTCCTATGGGGGTCGATTAATTTTGATCAACTCAGTCCTCACCAATATGGTTCTTTACATGCTATCATTCTTCCATCTACCAAAAGGAGTGCTTTAGCGTCTAGATTACTTTAGATCAAGATTTTTTTGTAGAGTGGTAATGAAACCAAGAAATATCGTCTGGCTAGGTGGAACATATTATGTCGTCCTAAAAGCGAAGGGAGACTTGGAATCCAGGACCTTGAGATCAAAAACATTGCACTTCTCAGCAAATGGGTGTATAAACTACTCACTAAGGATGGTGTTTGGCAGGAAATAATTCTTAATAAATATGTGGGTTCCAAAGCAATATCCCAAGTGTATTGGAAACCTGGCGATTCTCATTTCTGGAGTGGGGTGATGAAAGCTAAAAAATTCTTTTTCCAATTTGGAACATTCTCGGTTAGGGACGGCTCCCAAATCCGTTTCTGGGAAGATACCTGGTTGGGGACTAATCCCTTAAGTGTGCAATACCCAAGCTTGTACCGGATATCTAGACATAAGTTTGTCACGATCAAACAAGTTTTGGGTCAGGAAAATCTGGATATTTCTTTTCGTAGGGACCTTATAGGACCTCGTTTGGCGGCATGGAATGAATTTCTCATCCGTCTGGGGGCCATCCAGTTGTCGGAGGAACTGAATATCTTTAGATGGAAATTGCCTCAAAATGGCAAGTTTTCGGTCAAGTCCATGTATAATGCAATGGACCATGACGAGGTTCCGATAGATAACAGGAAATTGTGAAAGCTAAAAATCCCTCTAAAAGTGAAGATATTCCTATGGTTTCTCAATAGAGGGGTGATCTTAACTAGGGACAATTTGGCACGACGAAACTGGCAAAGGTGCAAAAAATGTGTTTTCTGCCATCATGATGAGTCCATTAAACACTTATTTTTTTTGAATGCAAGTTTGCTCGGTCTGTCTGGGCCATTGTCCAAATAGCTTCGAATCTTTATCCCCCATGTAGTGCACGGAATATGTTCGGCAACTGGTTGAGGGGAATAGATAAACAATTTTCTGCACACATTCTTGTGTGGGCGGCCGCCTTATGTTGGGCTTTGTTGCTCACCAGGAATGGCATTGTTTTTAACCATAAATGTGTTTTATCTCCTATGCAGGTTATTCATATATATTCGCGATGGCTCCGTATGTTGTCTATCCTGCAGAGGCCGAAAGACAGAGACCTTTTTATGATGGCGTCTACTCGGCTGGAGCGTTCAATCAGGGAGGTTTTCTACCCCCATGGATGGCGGTGTGATCTTCGGATAGGATCGGCCACATCATAGGCTGGCTTTATTTTGAGTTTGTCGTAGTAGCTATTTGAGCCTTCTCTTTTTCCTTTTTGACTTTTTGGACTTGTTGGCTGTATGCATCTTGTTATGTAGAGGCCGGGCGTTTTATGATGAGATTGTATCAACTCGATATTTCAATTCAATGAAAAACCCTTTATCAAAGAAAAGCTTTGTATTTTTATGATTCTTTGGGTCGGGATCATTCGCAACGCGTAACGCCACAGCCGTAAGAGCTGATGCATGCAACGATGATTCTCCTACATGTTGCGGCGTCAATGCCTAAGCAACTCGTACATCAACTTAATTGTGGTTTACAGGTGCATGCATACACGGACGACAGCTCCATATAAATACAATACTCCCATCGACGTATATATGTATGTACGCATATGTATGTAAACAAAAAGAGGCAAATACAAAAAAATTGTCATTGGTATTACCCAGTAAAATAAATACAGAATTACACACAAATGTTTTATAATACCCAAAAATAAGCATATAATAGTGGTATTTTCACAGAAAAGGAAAATTCCTAGGAAGGAATGAATTAGTGGGAATGGTATTATCATTAAAGAATAAAAAATGAAATAAAGCCAAATTAACATAACAAGCTTTTCTAAGAATAAAGAAAAAGAAAATAATAAAACAAATAATGAAAAACTGCACATAATTTATATAGAATTTGCACATTTTTATAATATGCATGAATAAGCATATAATAGTGAAATTGTCGCAAAAAGAAATTTTCTAAGCAGGAATGAATTAGGGGCATTGATATTAATCTTAAAGGAAAAGAAAATAAAAAACTAAAACAAATTCAAAATATGATTTTTTTTTAAGAAAGAATAAATTAGTGGAATTGGTATTACCTTTTCAAGATAAAGAAAATGAAATAAAATCAAAATAATGAAGTTTTCTAAGAAAGAATGAATTAGTGTCATACCCTTTCAGAAGAAAGAAGATGAGATGATAACTTAAAAAATCAAAATAGTGAAGGTTTATAAAGAAGAATGAATTGCTTGCATTGGTATTAACCTTTCAAAAGAAAGAAAATAAAAACTAAAGTGAAATAAAAACTAAAACAAAATTATAATAATGAAGTTTTCTAAGGAAGACCAAATTAGTGGCATCGGTACTACCCATTCATAAGAAACGAAATGAAAAAACTATAAAACAAAGTTAAATAGTCAAGTTTTTAAACAAACGATGAATTAGTGGCATTTGGTATTACTCACAAAAAGAAAGAATATAAAATAAAAACTAAAAATTACGACAAAATTTGCACACAATTTACACAGGAATTGAGCTTTGTTAAAATATGCAAGAATAAAGATACAGTAATGTTTTTTTTTTGCAAAAAACAAAGTTTTCTAAAGAAAGAATGAATAGTTGCATTGGTATTTAATCCATGGTGTCTATACTTTTTCAAATCGTAATAATGAAGTTTTCTACTCCCTCCAACCTTAGTTCAAAACCGTGACAGTTATTTCCTATCGGAGGGAGTAAGTAATAATGAATTACTAGCAAAGGAACTACCCTATAAGAATACAGAAAATAATGATTAAATTCATGCACACTTTAATGTTGAACTTGCGCTTTTTTAAAATATGAAATTTTCGCAAAAAATAAGGCATGAATAAGCGTCACTAGTACTACCCTTCAAGAGGAAAAAAATGAAAATAAAACAAAACAAAATAAAAAATACTAAAGTTTCTAAGAGAATGAATTAGTAGCATCAGTATTACCTAGGGGCCTGTAAAACTAAAGAAAGGCAAAAAGCAAAGAATGAAAAAATTTGCGCACGGTTGCACATAAATTGTTCTTTTTAATAATATGCAATCATATACATATAATAGTGGAATTTTGTAGAAATAATTCTTAAGGAATGAATTAGTGGCATTGGTTTTACCATTGTAGAAGGAAGAAAATAAAATAATAAATATAAAATTCTAAATAGGGAACAATTACTTAGTAGCAATAGTATTGATGTTTAAGGAAGAAAGATAACAAAAAGGTTTCAGAAAACTTGCACACAACTTCGTTCTAAGCTTGCACTTTTTGTAGCATGCAATAATCACAAAGTAGTGTAATTTTCACACATATTGCATAGTATTTATGTGAGTACATTTCCACTCACCAACATTCCAAAAATACCCACACACAAAAATAAAAATCAACTAACAAAAAAACAAAAACAAAAGCAAAGCCCACACACACACACGCACACGGTAACACACACACGCACACATATAAACATTGTAAAAGCAGAAAAAAAATAAAGAACACACCAAAAGATGGCATAAGAAACACATTTGAACTATATATATTTACACTGCAATTCAAAAATATCTTTAAATTCAAACCAAAATTAGCTAGCTGATTGATCTCAATGAGTTTGCACCAACACGCCGCATTAATGCTCTCGGCGGCTGCGTCACCCCTCATGCAAGTTGCATGCATGCAGATGTGTAGGTGTGTACGTAGATTGGAAAAAAGAATTCGACTGACCATAATTGATTTTTTAGTCGACTGATGTATAGCTAAAGCGCAAGAATAAACCATGTGGTTCATGGGAGGAAGAGGAACCGAGGAAACTCGACTCCTAAAATGTTTTTTCTCCCAGTCTTGCTAAGTCTCAGTCAACTGAGACCAAGTCTCAGTCGACTGAGACCAAGTCTCAATCGATGCTCTATCTGTGAGATCTTACATTGAGATTAGTGCAAAATTTTCTTCAGATTTTCTTTTTCTTTTTTACATGTTATGTCACTTGAGTGAGACTTGGTTAAATCTCAGTCGACTAAGTCCTAACCCTTTTTCTCCATGTACAGTCCCATGAGAAGATGGGTCTTCTGATCGTAACATCAACTTGTTTTTTCAAGTGCGTGCTAATGTTCTTCTATCGCATGGTTGAAATTTCTAAGTTATCCTACTATTTATCAATTATATCTAAAAATATATTGCATCTGTCACTTCTCATCTAGACCGTCAGATCTTCATCCAACGGCTCAGAACTAGCCACATATTGTTCATCTTCTTCCTTTGCACGCGACGATTCATTCCCCTCCCCCGCGGACTACGCAGGCCTAACTGCCTACCCCCACCCCCTCGCAGCAGGCGTTTTTTACTGCCTTGTTGCTTTCCCTCCCCTCGACCTACTCCCGCCGTTCTGGCCGCCGCCTCGGCCATCCCACTAAGCCCCGTACACCAATGAATAAACTCTGGCAATCCTCTACACCCCCACCCCACCCCTAAGATGGATAATAGGGTTGTGGCTTCCCTCTAAGATAGATAATGAGGTTATGGCTTCCGCCTAAGATAGGTAGTAGTGGTTCTCTGGCGAGGTGCGCTCAAGAAGAAGGAAGAAAGAAGAAAAAGGTGACTAGTACACCAAAAAAAAACAGGTACCAAAAAAATAGCAAAACTATATTTGTTTTTTCTTCTGAAAGTTAGCAGGAGAACTACTGAGATTCCATTTAAGAAGTGATAGCTGATGGCAAAGTACAGATAAAGGCACAAGATACTAGAAAAAACAGCCGAAGCCAAAGAAAGAACAACGGGAAGAAGAAGAAGAAGAAGAAGAAGAAGAAGAAGAAGAAGAAGAAGAAGAAGAATCACCCCAAAACGCGTCGACACATCCTCAGCCTGGGTCAAAAGGTAAGGGCATCTCCAATGCGGACCTTTAAACCGCCCTCATTCCTCCGGGCAATTTTGTTCAGAAGTGTTTTGCCATCCAACACGGCCCTGTATCCATCCGCCGACCGGTTCGGGCGTCGTTTTTCCCACAAAATGGAGGCAAACTTGGAGGGTCTTTGCGGGAGTCAGGACACCAGCCACATAGGACTCCTATGCTCCCGACCCAATGAAATTATCGTCCCAGTCCCTTTTTCTTCCACTCCACCCAGCTTCCCCTTCTTTTCATCCGCACCCTCATTGTCCGACGCGGCTGTTGTACCTCTTCAGGCACCGCCCAGACATCGTCGGACGTCTGTAGACCTCATTCACGTTACAGCCCGCCTTGGACTACGTCATTGTCCACCCAGGAATCCCTCCGCAGCGAGGTACCCTCTGCACTGCTGCCGACGCCGTCCATGGCGTACACCGTGCCCAGGAGGTGGTTGGTCAAATGCCATTGAACTTGTTGTTGGTTTCTAGAGGAGTATGATGGCTGCGTATGCGACGTTCGAGAATGAGTTAAGGGATATCAGTAGAACTTCTTGTTGAGTGCTACTGCGTGGATTCGGACCCCAGCTATACTGATATTTCTGTGCTACAGTACATGTTAAACCTACTTTGGGATTTAGTATACTGTATACTTGATTGTGAAATGGTATGGACAACGGTTTGCTACTGATACAATCTTCATTGCTTCACCGAAATGCAAATATTAGTCAAGTCTCCCCAATTATTGTTATTTGTAAACATTCGGCGTGTCGACCTGCCGCTTCCAAACAGTACTAGAACGACAGAACACGACCACCCTGCTCACCAGAGGTAACGTCACTTTGTTCTGCCAGAGACCAAGTACAACATACAAATGCACGGTCAATTCATGTTACTCGTAACTCCTTGAAATAGACTTTGCTTCCATTTTATAAATAAAATCATCACGTCAATACAGAAGGCACAAACAGATCGAAAAAAGCATAAAAACGAGGGGAAAAAGACCTCGAGGTGGCCATAGTCTTAGGGGGCTCGCAGCGAGATAAAGGCGGTGTCGGCGTGCGGTAGCAATTATAGCATCCAGCACGCTAACATCGCAAACAGCAGCCAGAAAAGGGTCTCCTCCTCTGGACGGGAGCATTTGGTTCTTGGGTGTATATACACCCTATATGAAAAAATAAATTAGCATTTTAACAAAAAGTCAAAACAATCTGAAAATATTTTTGAAATAAATTTTACCTTCTATTATACTTGTGAGAAAATTTAAAAAAAAAATTAAAATCGCCCTTTGACTTCTTTTCAAAAAGACAAGTTTTTGGTCAAAATAGTGTGAATAGTGACCTATAATAGCAAATAAATTTTGTCTTTTTTGCCCTGAAGTCAACGTTGATTTTTTTCTGAAAAATGTATATACTAGTGCAAAACAAAGTCAAGTTTAATCTAAAAATACTTTTGAGCTATTTTGATTTTTTTATTTAATTATTAAAATAACGTCTCCATATAGGATGCATATACAACCAGGAACCATTGGGTATTTCACCTCCTCCCGGTTTGGTTGGCATGAAGACCTGGGCCTCCCAAACATCCTTTTGTTTTCCTGAGTGGTGACACGCGGCTCCCGAAGGTGTCGGTAGAGCACGTAAGTGTCGGCGTGCTAGAGCGAAGGTGTTGGTAGAGCACGTAAGTGTCGACGTGCTAGATCTGATGCAAAACCAGATGGTTCACTCGCATTCTTATTTTTTCTCGAATATGCACGAGTGTGCATATCATTCATTAAAGAAGGGAGGGGAGAGAACCCCAAATCCACGTTACAAGCTTATTTACATGCGGACTTCGTCGGACACCACCTCACAATACACAAAACTACTCGCTAGTACCCCACGCTTCCTGCTCTACTTCGAACCCTACATTGTTTCCTTTGAACAATCCCGCCTTCACCCATAATCTACCTTCCTCCTGTATGCGTTGTATGGTTCGTGGTGTCGACGGCCTCTCCCCATTAAAGATCACGTCATTCCGCTGTTTCCAGATCATCCACATCCCAAGAAGGCATTTTGCTTTGTGCGCACGCCCGTTGTCTGAGTTTCCGTCTTGCCTTATCGACCATTCTTCTAGCGGTTCATTTTGCCTCGGCTCGATGTCCACCCTCTCCGTAAGTCGGCCCATTGTCGACCAAATCTGCCTCGCGAATACACACTCCATCAACAAGTGCTGCATGGTCTCATCATGTTGGTTGCACAACGGGCATGTGTCCTGGTGGGGTAGTCCACGTCGAGCGAGTCTATCTGAAGTCCAGCATCTGTTCCTTATCGCCAGCCAGGAGAAGAACCGGCATCGCCTTGGCGCCTTAGTCTGCCAGGTAAACGCAGCAGTTGGGGACACCTCTCTCCCCATGTATCGAGCCGCATATGCCGTACGCGCCGAGAACTCTCCATTCTGCTCCCACATCCACCTCACCGTGTCTTCCATATCATCAGCAAGTTGCACTTCCACAACCCTTGGCCAAAGATTCAAGAATTCATCCAGAGCCTCCGGTGGTAGGTCGGTTCCAACATCGTTGGCCCAGTTGTTGTTTCGTGTTGCATCCGCCACCAGCTTAGACTGGCGCACTCTCTTCGTGACTCGGCTGTAGATTCGCGGGGCAAGCTCAGACACCCGAAAACCGTCGATCCATCTATCCTCCCAAAAAAGTGTGTTTCTGCCATTGCCGATCACTGTCCGCGCAACTGCTTGCACCAAAGCTTGCCAGTCAGCTGGCACCATGATGGAGAATTCTGCCCAGGGCCTTCCCTTGTCAACCTTTTGCAGCCATGGCCATCTTGCCCGTAGTGCTTTATTCATCCAAAACAAGTTGGGTAGCCCCAGTCCGCCTGCCCATTTAGGCGTACATACTTCGTCCCATGCGACCGCACAGGACCCACTATTTGCTTCGTTCTTTCCACACCACAGGAATCCTCTACAGATCTTGGTTAGCGCCACTAAAGTTTTCCTTGGCAGGTCCAGAGCCAGCATCGAGTGCACCGGGATGGCACATAGTACCGATTGGATCAACAGCAGTCTGCTACTCTTTGGCAGCATAGCTGCTTTCCACATTGGTAGGCAATCAGCAACTTTGTCCACCAGATCTTGAAGTTGCGGCGCGGTGGGTTTCCTTATCGTGAGTGGCATCCCCAGATACTTGCACGGGAATGTGGCATTGGCACAACCCAAGGAAGAGGAGACCAGATCCATCTCCTCCTGAGAGCATCGAATCGGTAAGGCCACACTCTTGGCCATGTTGACAACAAGGCCGGAGGCCTGCCCAAATAGCGCAAGTATATCTCGGCACGTCCTTGTTTCCAGCTCATTGGGTTTGAAGAACACCACTACATCATCCGCGAACATAGATACACGCTGTTGCAAGCCGTTCCGTGCCAGCGGTGCCAACAAACCTCTGACCATGGCATACTTGAACATGGCCCTGAGAGGCTCCATGCATAGGATGAAGAGCATAGGTGATAGCGGATCACCTTGCCTTAGACCCTGACACGCCAGAATCGGTTTGCCAGGAATGCCATTCACCATGATCCTTGTGGAGGAAGTTGCAAGCAGCCCACAAATCCATGCAATCCATTTTTCTCCGAATCCAAAGCGCCTTAGTACCTCGATGGCAAAAGGCCAATTGATCGAGTCAAAAGCTTTGGTAATGTCCAACTTCAGAAGAACCGTTGGGGATTTCAACACGTGTAGACGTCGTGTCATGCACTGAACAAGCATGAAGTTGTCATGCAAGGATCGTCCCTTAATGAACGCACTTTGGTGTTGCCCGATGAGCTTTGGTAGATCCTCGATGAGTCTAGTTGCCAGAACTTTGTCAAAGATTTTGATCGGTCCACTAATGAGGCTAACCGGCCGGTACTCCCTGATGTCCATTGCGTCGGCCTTCTTTGGTAACAGCGTGACCAGAGCCTTGTTGATTGTAGCCATGCCCTGCATATCCTCCATATGAAACTGCTCAAGCGCCCTCATGAAATCCACTCTCACAATATGCCAGCAGGATGCGTAGAACCTGCCGGTGAACCTGTCGGGTCCCGGCGCCTTGTCCAGAGGCATGCCCTTGATGGCTTTATGAACTTCCTCCTCCATAAATGGTGCCTCAAGCCTTGATAGATCCAAAGATGGTAAGTCAAGCGCATCCAGGTTGATATTGGCTTCTCTAGCCCCTGTTGTTCCTATCAGATCCTAAAAATATACATCCACCGCATCCGCTATCCTCTCCTGCCCAGTGAAGATCTCGCCATTGTGCTGAATGACAGTTATAGAGTTCTTCCTCTGCCTATGTCTCGCGTGTCTTTGGAAGAATGCAGTGTTTGCGTCCCCCACCTTCAGATGAAGTAGGCGTGATCTTTGTTTGGCAATCATTCTTTCCAAGGAGCAAAGTCCTAGCAATTTCCTCTTTAACAGCTTGCAGAGTCCATGCTCCTGATTCGACAGCACCCTAAATTCTGTCGCCACATCCAGTCTTGATATGATTTCCATTGCCAAAGCAATCTGGAGACGGGTGTTGCCAATCCAACGGTTGCTCCAACTTTGCAAGGCCTTCGCCGTGACCTGCAGCTTGTTATCCAACACTATAAACGGGTTGCCCACCGAAGGGATGGATTGCCACGCCTATTCCACCATGTCCAAAAATCCTGCAGCTTTGGGCCAGAAGCACTCGAATTTGAAGCGGTGGCCCACCTCAAACTCAGCGTCCAAGTCCACAAGTAATGGGCAGTGGTCCGAGATTGCAGTACCGAGCGTAGTTAGCAGACTCTTGGGGTATATATCCTCCCAGCAGTTAGTAACGAAAACATGGTCTATTTTCTCCATCGTTGGGTTTCGACGTTCATTGCTCCACATGTAGCGCCTTCCATTGAGGTATAGCTCTTTGAGCTCGAGCCTATTGGGCATGACCCGAAATCTAGCCATCATGCGCCGATTGGATGTTGCCTTATTCCTGTCCTCCGGATTGACAAGCAAGTTGAAATCGCCCACAATCACCCATGGCCCTGCATGAAGGTCTCTGACATCACGAATCTCCTCAAGAAAAGCCACCTTTTCTGCATCACCTTGTGGCCCATAAACCCCGGTAAGCCACCACATGGGTAGCCCTTCCTATTTGATGAGTGCCGTAAGGGTATTTGCCGTTAGGTGTGTATTGGTGACGGATACCGCCAAATGATCCCATGCAAGTAGTATTCCCCCTCTAGTGCCCACCGCCGGAGCATAATAGAAATTCTCAAATCTATTGCCAAGGGTTTGTCTTACAATAGCATCCGAAACGACCTCCATCTTTGTTTCTTGAAGACACACTAAATCCACTTTTGCTGCGTCTACCGCTTGGAAGATAGTGTTTCTACGTGCCGGGGAGTTGAGCCCTCTCACGTTACACACCAGGATTTTAGGAGGTTGCGTAGTCATTTTAGCATCCCACATCCACCATGGCACTAGGGACTAATGGCCCTCGACCACCGTATCATCATCCCCTTGAAGAGGTAAGATGGATTCCTCCCACCCAAACAAAGCCAAAATCGCCTTGACATGGCAGTCCATGAGCGGCTTGTCAAACAGCCTCGCGTATGCTTCCAGGGTGTCATCGCTTATTAGATCTGCCTCCTTCGCTAGACACAATTTCTTGATCAGGACCGCTTGCTGTTTTGAAGCTCGAGAGCCCCGGCCTCCTTTGGCAAGCCGCACGCTGCGCCTGGGAGTTGTTACTGGCGCCTTCTTCTGGCGCGGCCTTCTCTGCTTCGCCGCTAGGCCCCTGGATGCGGGCTGCTCCAGGATCGGCGTGATGTTGCCCCTGAGTTCATTGCAAAGCTGGATCGCCCTATCCTTAGGAGACGGGTCCGGCATGGCCAGGACGGGCGGCAGATTTGTTTCCTCAAAATGTTCAGAAAGGCTAACCAAAAACCATCCAGCGCCTCCCGTGCATGGCGGTGTCACATCCACATGCAGCTCGGGTCCCACTAGTCCCTCCGCAGATTCCGAATAACCTGGCAAATCCACCAGTACGGAACTGCCACAGTTATCACTGTCAAAATCCTCCTCGGTCGGGGCGCATGGCCCCCGCAGCGGGCTTTCCTCCACATGGGAGAGGCGCAGCTCCCAATCGCCCACTCTGATCCCAGGCGAATCTCCTGTGCCCACAGGGCTGCTAGGCCCCACCACCGGACGCGACCCAGCCTGGCCCAGCGCTGTCTGCCCAACCATCGCCAGGGGCGGCGCAATCTCACCTTCCGGTTGGTTGATCGAAGCCACCGAATCCTCTCGAACCAGCAGCCTTGGCGCATAACCTGTTCGGCCCCCTCTCTGGTGACCAGTGGGGCCGACCCTGATTTCCACTGACGGGGCCTCCGTGCCTATCGAAGCGCCTAGAGCGCGCTCCACCACCAACGGGCGTTCCACGCTGACCTGACCCACGATCAGGGTCGCGTCAGCCGTATCATCCGAAACAGTCCCCGTACAATCCAACTGGTCCTGTTGACCATCCACGTGGTTTCGAACTCCACCACCCTGCTGCGGCTGCGGCGGCGAAGGGGACGAGTTCGCCGAAGAAGAATCCGGCGAGGCCCTGGATGGCGGCGCCGGCGGGCCCCCGTTTGCATATCGACGGTCACCACTCCCATCATCATCAGCAGAAGGCGGGGAGGGGGGCAGCGGCGGTGGTGGCGGAGGTGCCGCCCCGGCCAAATCGTCCACCCGAATCGCATCGCCAATCTGGCTGATCGAAACCGGGTACCACAGCGCGTCGTCTTGCTTTCCGGCAGCCATGGCGTGCTCGCCGCGCCTGCCCTGTTCTTCCACCACGAGAATGCGCATGGAAGGGATCATTGCCGGGTCATCCGTCCACAGCCAGACCTTGAACTCAGCCATATCATTGCGGGACGCCGTGGAAGACACAACCTTGACCACAAAGCCGAGCCCGTGCAGCAGCACCTCCGCAGTTCTCCGCGTCCAGGCATTTGTCGGCACCCCACGAAGCGCCAGCGGCACCAAGAAAGGCATGGAAATTCCGGTTGCACGTGCACGGCGAGACCACGGCGAGAACACCAGATCGAAGAGCGGTGTCCCCGCGCGACCGCGCCTGAGCACTCTGTTCCGCAGCTCGACCGATCTGCACAAGACAAGAAAATCCTCCGGGTAGTACTCCCTGATAGACATGTCGCCGGGCACAAGTTCGAGCTCATCCACCAAGGCAGCAGCTGCAGAAGCCAGGTCCGCGGCCTGATGCGAACCCACGACGGTCACCACCACCGCCCTGGACAGCTCCTCCTCCAGGGCCCACAAGTCCGGACCTGACTCCAGGAAGACGCAGTCCACTGGATCATCCACCAGCGTGCGCGAGAGCACCGACGACACCACCGGCTCAAAAGGGACCGAAAAGCCAGGGCCTTGAACGCTGCCCGCCGATTCCGCACGGACGATCTGGCTCCACGAGACGCCGAGGCGGACCGCCCCGGCAGGCGGAGGACCAGGCGGCGGCAGGGGTAGACGTGTCGGAGGCGGCGTCTGCCGGCCCGGGCCAGCGGTCACCGGGGGCGGCACCGGCGAGGAGGGGCGCTGGCGCAGCGCCGGGGGCGCGCGTGGAACCGAAGCTGGTAATAGAGCGAGGTAATGGACACAGGAACATTCGTTTCGTTTCGCGTTGTTGGCTCAAAAGTCTAGCTGGCTATCGTTTTTGAAGCGTGCATTCTGTGTAGTCAACGGGAGGAAAGTTGACTCCTAAAATGTTTTTCTCTCCAAATACAGTTTGAGAAGACGGGCCTTCCCCTATCGGAACGTCGACTTGTTTTCTCAAGCGCGTGCTATTTCCTTCTATCGCGTGCTCGAAATTTCTGCGTTATCCTACTTGTCTTCTCAAACCGGGAAAAGGAACTTGGAAAAGGTGAGAAGAAACATCGACTCTTCTGTAGTCTGAAAACCAGTGAAACAGCACAGCGATATTGTCGACAGCTACAGTACTACTTCCGCGGATTCGGACCCAGCTACTGATATTTCTACGCCACATGTTAAACCCACTTTTGGATTTAGTATACTTGATTGTGAAATGCAATGGACCACGGTTTGCTACTCATTTGGATACAATCTTCATTGCTTCAAAGAAATGCAATATTATTAGTCAAAGTCTCCCGAATTATTGCTAACGCCCTCGCAAAAAACAAAATGGTAACACTCCGCGTGCCGACCTGCCGCTTTCATACAGTACCTTTTTTTCTTCCAAAATGGTCCAGATATATTATTAAAGTTAAAAATACTAAACATCTCAAACATAATAAAAATTATATGGAGACCACCGAACAACCACTACCACCGTCAGAACGAACCACTGACGTACCGCTACCGTTGATCCCCTACCCCTACTGGAGCCTGCTTGACCTTGTCGATGACAGTCGAGAAGCCTTCGTGCACGTGCCCCTAAGGACCAGCGCCCTAAAGCCGCAGTTGTCATTGGTGAACCCTTGAATAAGTTTGAATCACCTGACACCAGATCTCGTCACATGACGAGAAACCCTAAGGACATTCCAAGGTGGACCCGCAAAAATCGCATGCGTCCGGACCGCGGAACTCATCCAACGCGGGCCTGTATCGGTACGTGGCGCGATCCGTAAGCAATTTCTATCACAAATCGGAGACAAACATGAGAGCTTTGCTGGAGTCCGGACCGCTCCTAAGCCCTCTTCTGACCGTCCTGGCCCACCAAAACCCCCTACCTGGCTGTCCCGCGCTTTCCATCCCATGCCTTGCGCCATTTGCTGCGCCGCATTCATGTCAGCCCAGAGCATGCAGCGGCCGACATTGATGGCGTGATTTGACCGGATAAGAAGGCGGTGCAGACGGACGCGACCTCTCGGCCGTCGCCGCTTCAATGCGGACGCCGCGTCCCGAGAAACGAACTCCAGCCGCTGCACCGCATTGAAGCGGGCTGACCGTCCCTCCACCTGCCCTGGTCGTGGCTATTTAAGTCGTGCTCCGGCATCGTCCAGATCACACCGTCCTCCTCCCTCTCGCTGAGTCCTCCCCCCCCCCCTTTGAGCCCGGCGGCGATGCCGAAGTCCTGGTTCTCCGCGCCGGCAGGCAGCACCAGTGGAAGTTTGTCGACAGACGGATTGTGGCGTCGCCGCCCTCGCTCACCTGGACCATCCACATCCACGGCGGCGGGCTCCTCTGACAAGGAGGAGATAGTCGTCTCCTCCGGCGACGAGAAGGACCAGTCCCAGCAGCGGCCACCTCTACTCTCGGAGGCGGCTCTGACGGACATAGAAATCTTCCGTCAGATGGAGATCATGACGGAGCGCTCGCTCCGTTAGATGGTCCGGCGCCACCGTCACTGGCGCGCGTGAAGGAGGAGCCACTATCCCCGTCGCGGGTCCGCGTTAAGCAGGAGTTGGCATCCCCACGCCGACAGGTGAAGGACAAGCCGATGTCCACGCCGCGGAACTGCAGCCTCCACAACGGCGGCCGTGTGAAATAGGAGCCGATATCCCCCCCCAGCGCCTCTGCCGCATGAAGGTGGAACCGCACAGCTGCTACGCGTGGATCGATGGCCCCTCTTCATCACCACGATGCCAACGCTGCACGACGAAGGAGGGGCTGCTGCCAGCGATTGCCAAGGCATGCGACCGCATCCTCCACTATCTTGGAGGCGACGGTTATGGCGGTGCCTCCGGCTCTTGGGCCATGGTATCCGAGGCCGAGCGCGTGGCAGCAGGCGAGGTACGACCGGCCCAATGCAGGTCGCCGCCCTGAGTTCGCCAAGACGGACGTTGTTGGGGATATAACTATTGGGTATGAACTGCCCAGGAGGGACCGGGTCATACCACTGGCAACTTATCCTGAAGATGGCGGGTCATAGCAAGCCCATTGATGGCCCAAGACCCATAGGTGACTTAAGGCCCAAGAGGATGAACCGCCATATGAATAACTTGTATTGTAAGGAAGGATTAGTTAGTCACCGAGCCGGACACGTTGTCTATGAGCCGGCCGGGATTCTGTAAGCCGCCGGGTGTTAATCTGTGTATATAAAGGGACGACCAGGCAGCGAGTTAGGGGAGAAAAAGAAAAGATCGAGGACTAGGTCAAGCGTATTCGCTCCCCGGTAATCGAAGCCCAAACAATACCACCCTACACTAGATTAGGCTTTTACCTCCACCGCGAGGGGCCGAACCAATATAAACTCTCTGTGTCCCTTGTCCCATTTAACCCCTTCAAGCTAACTGCGTTGTGATGGCTCCACACCTAAGTCCTTACGCTAGGACATCTTACGTGACAATTCCATGACAGTTGGCGCCCACCGTGGGGCCAGCACACGGTGGTTTCGAGTTCTTGAAGGGCAGCTTCGCAGGGCTCAAGGGGTACGCCTTGGGCTGGATGACCAAGAGTCATCCCGGCAAGCTCTACATCGACGATGAGGGCTGGGGCCCCGAGGTCGACTCAATCGAGTACGGGTACCCATTTGGCGGAATCCATGTCTTCATCGGCAAGATTGGTGAGTCAGAAGTTGAGCCGGACATCTGCGCCGACATCGTCGAGTCGGCTCGGCGCGCGCGATCTGCCAAGGTTAAAACCGCCCCGAAGCATGTCTTTGTTGGTTTCGTGCATGGAGCGGAGCTGGAAGTAGGATCTGAATCTGGTGGTGAGACGGTTGTCTACTCAGGCGATGAATCTTCTACTGGTGAGACCAACTCCATCTACCAGGTTCAGGATGGCGGGCTTGGGGGCTGTTCCAATGGTGACAGTATTCCGGACCCCTACGAGACACCACGCCGGGTCACGGTCTTCATGGCCGGTACACAGCCAGAGCAGGACTCTATGACTGCGGCAGCAATGATCTCTGGGTCAGCAGCGGCGACGGCTTCCAGGGCAGGAGGCCCTGTGCGCCGGCTGGCTCAAGTCTTGTCTGATCTGTTGGATGCTCTGACAACATTGTTAACGGCGCAGGTTAACCCGGCGAATCAAACTCAGCATAACACCGAGGTTGCAAAACTGCGTGATGAGATAGCACAAGCCAAGGAGGAGTTAAACACGGAGAACACCTGAATGGCAACGAAGCGAGCCTCCTTACAAAGGGAGGCAGAATGGCTTCAGGCAGAGAGCTTCCGCTTAATCCTGGACCGGGATGCATCAAATATTGTCTTCAACAAAAGGCATGTGAGCACGCTGCCCCCAACTTACGGTGCGAGGAACCTTTTCAACACGCCTGGGGCAGGAACCAGTAACCCGCCTGGTGTGGATCGAGCCGTTGAGGCGCCGGCGGCTGGAGAACTGGTTCAACCACGAGCCGCAGACCCCCCACGTTTGAATTTGACCCCTCCTCGGCACGTTCCAACACCTTCGGGGCATTTTTCTAACCCCTTGGATAACATGATAGCTGCGGCTACTCGACTGGCGGCTCTCCCAGCTCAAGATGAGTCGTCAGCGGCAATGGAAATACGGAGAGACGGAGAACTTCTTCAAACGGCTATGGCCCAATAGGCGGCTTATTCGTACAGTCTTGATCGTATCCACTCAACACCATGTCCAAGCAGGAGTTATAGCAGGCATATTGATGAACCGACCGTGTCAAGCAGTGAACGGCACAGGAACCAGCCTCATAGGCCTGACCCACCGCGTGCTGGTAATGATGCTCAAATCTTGGTAGACCAGGGCAGAGCGCGGCATGAGGCGGAACTGGCGGCTCAGTTAGCGGCTCAACAACAATCTCCAGTTTATCCTTCAGCATCCGTAGAGGCAGGGGTGACCTCTAGAACCTTGGGTGTGCCATGTTTAGTGCCGGCTTTACGCAATGAGTGCTTGCCTAAGGATTTCAAGGGCCCTCGTAAGGTGCCTAATTACACGGCGGATTAGCCCCCAGAGGCTTGGATTGAAAGTTATGAGATGGCTATGGAGATGCTGGATGTCAGTGATGTTGCGTGTGCTAAGTATTTCACCATGATGTTGGATGGGCCGGCTCATACTTGGTTGAAAAGCCTGCCCACTAACTCTATTGGATCATGGGCAGAGTTGAAGAGGCATCTTATCCAAAATTTTAAAGATACATGCAAGCAGCCTATGTTGATTCTAGATTTGGATTCTTGCGTTCAAGGTGAAGTCGAGTCAACAACTCATTGGGTGCACCGGATCTCATCTATCATACACTCGTCGGATAGTATCAATGTCGGTTCTGTAGTCCTGATGTTGGAGAAAAATTGTTGTTTCATCCACCTTAAGCAGAAGCTGGGGCGGCTTAAATGCCACTCGAACGACATGGGGGAGCTAATGGCGGCTCTCGTCAAATATGCCGACTCTGATAGTACCAAGGACCCCGAGTCTGATGATGAAAGGCCGGGTAAGGGAAAGAAGGGTGGCAATGTGAAAGGGCAGCAGCATAACCTGACAAGTCAAGGTGGCAATGGTAAGCGCAAGGCTGATGGAAATTTAGACTTCATGGCTAACACCAGTGCGCAGAATAACAATCAGCGTCACAAGGGAAAGCCGGCCCGGTTTGGAGGACCAAGATTTAACCTTGAGGTAGTGATGAATTAGCTTTTCCCAAGGCACGGTACGCGCGAGAAGCCAGCTACTCATCTGTGGAAGGATTTCTTCATCATGAATGAGTTTAAGAATTCCAATTTTTTCAATCATGGCCCAAATGGCGGTTCTGGATCCTGCTCTCACGGACCTAGCTTTAGTGGTGGCGGTTCAAACTCTGGCTTTTAGGGTCAAGGCAATCAAGGTGGTTTTAATCAACAGTCTGGTCAAGGAAATCAGCAGCAGTAGTCTGGTTATCAAAGTAATCCAAATTAGCTGAATGGTGGTCAGTATCATGTGTTCACCACAAGTCTATGCAAGCGAGATCAGAAAATCCATAAGCGGGCGGTGAACTCTGTTGAACCGGCGGTGCCCCGGTACTTAAGGTGGTCTGAGCAGCCTATTGTATGGAGCCGAGAGGATCACCCACCCCGGGTCGACAATCCAGGTCAGCTGGCATTGGTGGTTTCTCCACAGGTAGGAGGATATAAGCTCACGAAGGTGCTCATGGATGGAGGCAGCAGTATCAATATCCTTTATTATGAGACCTTTTGTCGTATGAATTTAACTGACAAGGATCTTAGGCCGTCTTCTACTGTCTTTCATGGGGTGGTGCTTGGTAAGTCGGCATATCCCGTGGGAAGGATAACACTGGAGGTGGCTTTTGGAGATGACAATGATTCGAGAGCTGAGAAGTTAACCTTTGAGGTGGTGAAAATCAAGAGCCCATACCATGCTTTGTTTGGGCGGCTGGCTTACGCCAAGTTTATGGCACGACTGTGTTATGTTTATTTGCAGCTTAAGATGCCGGGTCACAAGGGCACCATCTCGATGCATGGCAATAGAAGAATCACTGTCGATTGTGAAGAGGGTGATGCTGCTTATGCTGAGTCGGCTTGTGCCACTGAGGAATTGAAGTTTTATAAACACAATGTTGACCCGGCGGATATGATGCCTTTGAAGAAACCAACCATAGAGAACGAGCCCTTAATGAAGTTTAAGTCGGCAGATGATACTAAGATGGTTGATTTTTCTCCTGGCGATTCATCAAAGCAGTTCAGCATCAGTGCTAATATGGATCCAAAATAGGAAAGCGCGCTCATCGAGTTCATCCGTGAGAACCGGGACATCTTTGCATGGAAGCCTTCTGACATGCCAGGTGTACCGAGGGAACTTGCGGAGCACACTCTTAATGTGGATCCCAAGTTTAAGCCGGTCAAACAGTTTCTTCGTTGGTTTAATGAGGATAGGCGCAAGGCAATTGGTGGAGAGGTGGCCCGGCTCTTGGTAGCAGGGTTCATCATTGAGGTTTTTCATCCTAAGTGGTTGGCTAACCCGGTGCTAGTACTTAAGAAAAATGGCACTTGGCATATGTGTGCGGATTATACAGACCTTAACAAAGCTTGTCTGGCTGATCCTTTTGCTCTCCCGTGTATTGATCAGATTATTGATGCTACGGCGGGTTGTGAGCGTTTGAGTTTTTTGGATGCTTACTCTGGTTATCATCAGATCAAAATGGCAGTTAAGGACCAGGAGAAGACAACTTTTATCACTCGCTTTAGAGCCTTCTGCTATGTGTTTATGCCTTTTGGGATCAAGAGTGCCGAGGTGACTTACCAACATTGTGTTCAGAATTGCCTCCATGGCCAGATTGGGCGCAATGTTCATGCTTATGTGGATGATATTGTTGTGAAATCTAGGAAGAAGGAGACATTGATTAAGGATCTCAAAGAGACCTTTGACAATCTCCGGGTCTACAAGATGAAGCTTAACCCGGCCAAGTGTGTTTTGGCATACCAGCAGGCAAGTTATTGGGTTTCTTGGTGTCTGAGAGAGGCATTGAAGCTAAATCAAAGAGGATCAAGGCTATCACCTCTTTGTCTAAGCCGGCGTGTATCAATGACGTCCAGCATCTGGCGGGTCATATCACGGCTTTGAGCTGGTTTATAAGTCACGTGGAGAGAAGGCTATCCCCTTGTATCAGATGATGAAAAAGACAGATGACTTTGTCTGGAGCGATGCTGCTAATGAGGCGTTTGAGGCACTTAAAAGACAACTGGCTGAGCCGCCGGTTCTTGCAGCTCCCATTGAGAAGGAACCCTTGCTGTTATATGTGGCTGGAAACAACAAGGCTGTCAGTGTGGTAGTTGTGGTTGAAAGGAAGGAGTCATGCAAGGAATATCCGGTTCAAAGGCCGGTTTATTATGTTAGTGAGGTGCTCATTGAGTCCAAGCAGAGATACCCACATTGGCAGAAGCTGGTTTATGGCATGTTCATGGCTAGTCGCAAGCTAAAACAATATTTCCTTGGTCATCCCATCACTGTGGTTAGCTCTGCTCCTTTGGGGGATATTATTCAAAACAGAGAAGCCACAGGTCGGGTAGCTAAGTGGGCCATTGAACTGGGACCCCATGGTTTAAAGTATGTGCCTCGGATGGCTATAAAATCTCAAGCACTTGTGGACTTTATCAATGATTGGACAGAGTTGCAGGTGCCTGAGGATAAGCCGAACAATACATATTGGACTATTCACTTTGATGGATCCAGGCAGTTGGAAGGCTCGGGGGCTGGAGTTATATTGACTTCCCCACGAGGTGATAAATTTTGTTATGTTTTAAGGTTAATGTTCCCTTGTACTAACAATGCTGCTGAGTATGAAGCCTTACTCCATGGTCTTCGGATGGCTAAAGAGATGAATCTAAGCCCGGTAAGATGTTTTGGCAACTCAGATTTGGTGGCTCAGCAAGTGTCAGGGACTTCGGATTCAAAGGATCCACTCATGGCGGCTTATCGTCGAGAGGTTGATACTATTGCTGGTCACTTCAAGGTTATCAAGTGGAGCATGTTGATCGCAGGAAAAACGGAGCTGCTAATGCATTAAGCCGGCTGGGGTCTCAGCGTAAGCCGGTTCCCCCAAATGTATTCTTTGATATTTTGCATAACCCATCAGTAAAGTTGCCTACGGAGGAGGACTTGGCAGTTCCTGACTCTGAGGCACAATTGGTGGTGGCTCTTCATGTTATCCCTGATTGGACTGTCCCATATTTTGCTTATATGACCCGAGGCGAGTTACCTGAGGATGAAACTTTGGCCAGGAAGATAACCTGGAGGCCTAAGTCAATGATTATTGTCAATGGTGAGCTTCACAGATGCAGTGTCACAGGGGTGTTTCAACAATGTGTTTCTCCTGAGGAGGGCCGTGAAATTCTAAGGGAGATTCATGAGGAGATTGCGGTCATCATGCCGGCTCTAAGTCTCTCGTTGTTAAGGCCTTTCATCATGGGTTTTATTGGCTGACGGCTCATGCTGATGCAGAGGATCTGGTCAGTAAGTGTGATGGCTGTCAGAAATTTTCAAAACGAGCTCATGTGCCGGCTCAAGAGTTGAGGATGATTCCAATTACTTGGTCGTTTGCAGTCTGGGGGCTGGATATGGTTGGGCCTTTCAAAAGGTCCAAGGATAAAAATACCCACCTCTTGGTGGTGGTTGACAAGTTTACAAAGTGGGTTGAGGCTGAGCCGGTCAGCAAATGTGATGCAGCCACGGTGGTTCAATTCATCAAAAAGGTGATCTTTCGTTTTGGGTATCCTCATAGTATCATCACTGATAATGGTACTAATCTGTCTAAGGGAGCAATGAAAGAATTCTGTCAACAAGAGCATATCCGGCTTGATGTGTCATCAGTGGCTCACCCCTAGTCTAATGGCCAAGATGAATGAGCCAATCAAGAAATCTTGAGAGGTATCAAGCCCCGGCTTATGGTTCCTTTGCAGAGGAGACCAGTTTGTTGGGTGGAGGAGTTGCCCTTAGTGCTTTGGAGTATCAATACCACCCCAACAGTTCTTCGGGTTACACGTCTTTCTTCATGGTTTACGGAGCTGAGGCGGTTCTCCCCAGTGACATACATCACAATTCGCCTCGTGTGGTGACTTATGTTGAAGCTGATAATGAGAAAGCACGTCATGATGCTATTGACCTGTTAGATGAGGAGCGTGACCTTGCGGCGGCTTGTTCGACGATTTACCAGCAAGATCTACATTATTATCATAGCCGCCAGGTTAAAACTAGGACCTTTCAAGAAGGAGATTTGGTGCTCCAGCTCATCCAGGATCAAACTGACATGCACAAGTTATCCCCACCTTGGGAAGGGCCCTTTGTGGTCAACAAAAATCTGAACAATGGGTCATACTACCTTATCGATGTTCGAGGCGACAAGTACTCTCGCGTGTCGGAGGAGGAGACTCACCGGCGGTGGAATATTGCTCATCTACGGCCTTATTACACCTGAGCCACCGGCTCTTGTGATGTACATATCTTGTCAATGTATATATTATCATGAATATAATAAAGCTGGCATCCCTGATAATTCAGGGCCTCTGTCATTTCATTTCTGAGAATACTAGTCTTTATTGTCACTTCACACGATCACTTGGGGGCTTCCTGCTCATTGAGAATAGCTATGAATACCCTCTTGATCCGGCTCGTACGCCATGATTAAAACATACTTGGGGTCTTCCTGCTCATTGAGCATAGCTATGAATACCCTACTGATCCGGCTTATATGCCTGGACTGAAGTATTACTTGGGGGCTTTTTGTTCATGAACAGAGCTTTAATGACCCTTGTAATCGGCTTGGACGCCGAGTGTATTCACCAAAAAATCTGGGTTATCTTGCCTTTGTAAGTATGCCGCTCCGCCCAGGTAATCCTGAAATGACTCTTCGTACTCTTGACAGTCAATCTTATAAAGACCCTGAACTTGTCACATTAAAACGGCAATTGGTCATGTGAGGCCCGGCTTACAAGGTTTGACTCCGCGCTGTGCGGCCCTTGAAAGCACTGGACTTTGAGGCTTGGCGGCCTATGAAAGCCTTGTTTTCTGATTTATATTTGATTTGAACATTTTTTGAGATTTGTCTCTTGTGACATGTCAATACATGGTTGAAAAACCAATGAGGGCCATGTCAACTTATGGTTCATGTATGACTTTATCCGGAGTGTTGTTAACCCGGCCTGGTTGTGGACTTTAAGTCATCAGGGTATAATAATTATATGCTTAGAGCGTTGTGCTCAGAGTTTTGGGATATTACCCCTTGCTGCATGCGGCGTTGTAAGCCGGCGGTATGAATACATTGAACAGGGCATTGTGCTTCTATCTTTGGGTTGTTACCCTTACTACACGACGTATGATAAGTCGGCAGTATGAACAAATATCACATGTATGATATTTATTTTGTTATATGAGGTTTTTGACAAACCGATCCTGATTGTGGACTATTTAGTCATCAGTGGTGTTTATATGGGGCACTGTGACCCGCCCTGGGGTAAACCGCCAGGGCACTTGTTATTTGTTTGTATGCAGGAAAAATGACATGTCTGACCTGCGTAATTTATAATACCATAAAGCATAAGTGGCAGATGATGTCTACTACACAACCTTCTTCTTGTAGACGTTGTTGGGCCTGCAAGTGCACAAGTTTGTAGGACAGTAGCAAATTTCCCTCAAGTGGATGACCTAAGGTTTATCAATCCGTGGGAGGCATAGGATGAAGATGGTCTCTCTCAAACAACCCTGCAACCAAATAACAAAGAGTCTCTTGTGTCCCCAACACACACAATACAATGGTAAATTGTATAGGTGCACTAGTTCGGCGAAGAGATGGTGATACAAGTGCAATATGGATAGTAGATATAGGTTTTTGTAATATGAAAATATAAAAACAGCAAGGTAACTAATGGTAAAAGTGAGCGTAAATGGTATTGCAATGATAGGAAACAAGACATAGGGTTCATACCTTCACTAGTGCAAGTTCTCTCAACAATAATAACATAGATAGATCATATAACAATCCCTCAACATGCAACAAAGAGTCACTCCAAAGACACTAATAGCAGAGAACAAATGAAGAGATTATGGTAGGGTACGAAACCACCTCAAAGTTTTTTTTTGACTGTGAAGACAGTAGGAAAGGTTCCTACTGCATATATATTACTAAAACCTCAGGGGGTACAATTACATGTGTGATTTACATACATGGGTGGTTGAGGCACCACCATGGGACACCCTAGTTTACAAGACGCCTACTGTATGGACCCAACTATGGCAGATACAATATGTTGTTTGGAAGGTTTCACTCTATATCTAAGATTGTCAAAGTCCAACTTAAACCTCTGTTTCCAGGAAGCAACTGATGGCTTAATTTTCCTAAAGTGGTGGTTGTTTCTCTCCTTCCAAAGACTCCAGGCCGACGTCAAAAAAATATCCATCCACATCTTTCTAGGGTGCACGGTCTTTTGATGTTTGATCATGTCAAGTCTGTCATGCTGCAAAGACCAGTTGAAGCCTAGATGTAGCCAACATTCCTGACTAAATGTGCAGTGAAAGAAGAGGTGTTCCACCGTTTCTTCAACATGTTGGCCACAAAGGAGGCAGTCGAAGTTTGTCCCAATGTTGTAGTGCCTCCTCTTGAGCATGTTTCTGGTGTTGAGGCGATCAACCAGCAGGAACCACCCGAATGTTTTGAGCTTGGGAGTACACTTTGCTTTCCATAACCAACCGAAGGCTTCATGGGCAGTTACATCTCTGAAGTAGAATCTGTAGTAGGATGATGTCTGGAAAGTATTGCCGCCCCAAATACACTGCCAGGTGTCATGTTCCTCCGTAAGAGTGTTTTCGGCCACTTCAAGTTGGATGGATCGCAGCTCATCATGGGCCTGAATAGAAAGCGGGAGATGAAAGTTTTCCTGCAGATGGGGGGACGTGAAAATGTGTTGTACCGAGACATCTTCAGAGATAGCATATGAGTAGGCTCTCGGGCAACTATCAGCATATATGGACTGGCTCCAATTATCTTTCCAAAAGAGCGTAGAAGATCCATTCCCAATTTTTACGTGCATGACGCCGCGATATATGGGCATTAGCTGAGTTAAGTCTTTCCACCAGAAGGAGCCATATGCATCATGTGCATGAGGGATGGAGTCACCATAGTAGGAATCCCAAATGAGATGTACCCAAGGGATATCATGCCTGTTGTAAAACTTTTGGAGAAACTTAAGCAGCAAAGCGTCATTCTGTATTTTGAGGTTGACAACTCCCAGTCCACCATTTTTCTTAGGCCTGCAGACCATGTCCCAAGCCGCAAGAGAATTGCTCTTGGTCCCATCTTCGGTCCGTTTTTGCCATAGGCAATGCCTTCTGATCTTGTCTAGTTGGGCCATAATTTTTGGTGGGATGCGAATGGTACCCATAGTGAACATGATAAGAGAGGTTACCAACGAATTCATTAGAGCAAGTTTCCCCGCGTACGACATTAGAGACATAGCAGCCGTAATGTTTCTTTCTGCTTTGCAAACAAGCGGAGCCAGATCCAGCACGGTCGGACGAGTGGTGCCTAGGGGCAGCCCCAGATATGTGAACGGCATGGAACCCACTGTGCAACCTAACAGCTCAGCCAGTTCTTTGCATTTGTCAGGAGGCGTGTTAATTGGCACAAGTGTGGACTTATGGAAGTTGATTTTGAGCCCTACTGACGTGGCGTAATCCTCCAGAATTTCCTTAATCTTGGTGAGTTGCCGGGTGCAAGCTGGCAGGATGATGAGTGTGTCATCCGCGTATTGGATAACTGGGTAATCCCCGTTAGTGTCACGTTGGATTGGTAAGTCCAGGATATTATTCCGAAGAGCTTCGTTGATTGCAGATTGAAGGAGATCCGCAGCTATAACAAATATCAGAGGCGAGAGGGGGTCACCTTGTCGCACACCGCACTTGCATAGGAAAGAACTTCCTGGAGTACCATTTAGAATGACTGAGGATTTGCCAGAATTGAAGATACTTTGCATCCAGTGGAGCCATTTGTCATTGAAACCCACTTTTTTCATAATGTGGAGCATAGCCGAGTGTTGAATAGTGTCAAAGGCTTTGGCAAAATCAAGTTTCAGTAGGATAATCTCATTTTGCGAGGCTTGACACTGGTGAATATACTCGAAGGCCCATGCTAAGCAGTCATGTATGGATCGTCCACGCAAGAACCCGTACTGATTACGGTGGACTATCTGCAAGATGATTTTTTGGAGACGATTGGCCAGTAGTTTGGTGATCAGCTTAAGGCAACAATTGAGCAAAGTGATTGGGCGGAAGTCATTGACCGTCTCCTGGGAGGCATTCTTTGGTATCAGAGTGATATAACCATAATTTACGCTTTCAAGATTCAAGTCTCCTCTGTGAAATTCATTGCATAAGTTGTAGAAATCATTTTTAATGATAGGCCAACAAGCTTTCAGAAAGGCTCCATTGAAACCATCCGGGCCCGGGGCTTTATCCGGGGGCATTTCCTTAATCGCAGCATCAATTTCATGCGTTGCAAACGGGGCAGTGAGGCGCTCAAAGTCCACTTGGTGACGGAGCAGAGACGATAGGTTGAGTTTCATGTTAGGTTTCGAGCAAGAACCCAGCCTTTGTTTGAAGGCTTGAAATAAGATAGCTTCTTTACTTGCATGATCCTTGACGGTATACCCATTTTCAGATTTTAGGGTAGCAATGCAGTTTCGTCTGAATCGTTCCGTGGCAACAGCTTGAAAAAATTTTGAGTTTTCATCGCCAAACTTAATCTAACGGATTGTGCATCTCTTCTTCCAGTACTCCTTTTGGTAACTAAGGAGTCGTAGGAGGTGTTTTTTGAGGATTTTTTTGAAGTTACGCTCAGGGATCGAAAGTGTACGTCGTTCTTCAAGACTATCCAGCTCAAGAAGGGCCTTATTTGAGTTCTCAATGGCAATTTTTAGGCGGGAAATCTTTTTGCTCCAGTGGGATAGGGCGTATCTGATAGCTTTCAGCTTTTGACAAAGGATCGAAGCTGCATTTTTGTCTTTGCCAAATTTTATGGGTTTATTCCAAGCGTCCTCCACAGTCTGCATAAAGCCAGGGTGCGCAATCCAGTATGTTTCAAACCGGAAGATCTTGCTCCGGGGGATTGTGGATTGAATGACCACGGAGCAGGGAATGTGATCAGATACAGGGCGGCCCAAAGGGTTTACCATGGTATTGGGGAAGGATGTCGTCCAGTTGAGCGAGGTGAAGAACCAGTCTAGTTGTTCGAGCAGGGGGTTGATCTGCATGTTCGACCAGGTGTAAGCCCTACCTTTAATAGGAAGTTCAGTTAAGTCTTCTCACGGATGAAGTCGTTGAAAGTAAACATATCCTGGGCGTTTCCCCCTGGTAGGTTTCGATTGTTAGGCGATCGAATGAAATTGAAGTCTCCAAGCAGTAGCCAATCTTCAGTCAGCGGAATTGTCAAGTCAAACAACCATTTAGTGTAAGTATTACGCTGCTCCCCTTGACACGGGCCGTAGATGTTAACCAACGTCCAAGTATGCGCATTTTGAGTGGAAGTGAAGGTGACGCCTAACGCAAATTGTTCCTCAAAGGCGATCGTACCAGAGAAGAGAGCACTATTCCAGATCGTAACAATTCCCCCCGACGCTCCGACAGACGGGATATACGCAAATTTATCAAAGCGTTTTGGACAAATCAACTTGAGAGTGCTAGCATCAAACGTCTGCATTTTAGTCTCTTGAAGACAGATAATCGCACATCCACTAGACTGGATCGCATTAGATAAGGCTAAGCGCTTTTTGTCCGCATTAAGACCACGAATATTCCAACAAAGTACGTTCCACGACTGCAAAAGAGCCATTAAGCGAAGAAATAAAGCGAGGAATCAAGCTGAGGTTGATGAAGAGGTCCCCGCCGGGTCTTCAGTGAAAGCAGCAACCGTGAGCTCCTCCTCCGGGATAGCACATAGATTTGTGCCAATGGCTTGCGTTGTGGCAATGTCAGTTGGAGGAGGGAGATCTTCAGGAGCCATCTGATTTGAAGCAGCAGTTGCAGGACCAGCAGAGACGGCTGTAGGAACAGTGCGCGGTTTTACCTTGGATTTAGAGACCTTGGCTTCAGACAGAGAGGTGGTGCGAAATCCATCATATTTGTTAGTACGAGTGCTGCGACGGAGAGTGGAAGTGTCAATGGGGACTGGCGCCTTTCCTTTGCGTTTATGAGCTGAAGAACCCACCGCACTGATTGTAGTTTCAGAAATGGCACCTGTTGCAATCTGAAGTAGGCCAGTCTGAGTTTCAGAGTGACGTGCAGCCAAGTCCATGAGGTGTGAATCAGTCTCCAAATCAGAACTGAAAGTGTTGGTTTGTACCACCACAGTGGCAGAATCCTCAGTTTCAGTCAGCAGCACATGAGAAGCTTCCATGGATCCCTGTGGTTCCAGCCTGGACTGATCAACAACTGGTGCCTGGCTGTCAGAAAGTTCCTCAATGAGCAGTGATGCAGTAGTTGCCGGAGCAAGCAGAGTATTTTGTGAGAATTGAATGCCAGTAGGGCCAGCAGTGACCTGAACTTCAAAGTGCATAACCTCGTGTCTGAATCCAAAACCAGCAGCCCATGGTCCCCTTGTAGCAAGTATAGGCCGGATGACATTGAAAAGTGCAGTATTGAGTTGCTGTCGGGGAACAGGGTTGGCCAAAAGGATTTCCATGAGGGAATCGCCCTGAGCAGATAGACCAAAGCGCATACCTTGGTCATGAATGTCGACAGAGATGGTAACCACGTCAGCAGCAGTAGATGGAGCCGCCAGAGCAGCAGAAAAGGCTCCTGGAGAAGTCACTGGCATAACAAGCAAGTCGGAGACAGTGGCATCAGATTCTTCCGAGGATGTATATTCAGAAGATTCAGTAATTGCCTCATGCCATGCTTGCATAGGATTGTCAGTGATATTATTGTCAGGAACCACTCCATGCATAACAGTCAAACCCTGAGAGGCCAGCCAGGCTTGGAAGTTCATTAGGTGGGGTGGCATAGGAGGAGCTGGAGGTTCAGGCCAGGGAGCCCACTCTTGGTTGGGAGCTTCTGCATTGTTGTGATGCACAGGGTGATTGGGGGCAGCATTCTGTACCAGCCAGTTGTGAACTTGCTGCTGGTAAAGCTGTTCAGCAGTGAGTTCAGGCCCGAACTGAGGATGTGGATTGCCATCTGCGGGAGGAGGTTCTTCATTTGGAGGCAGCACATCAGGCAGCAACCCATTCCAGTCATTGCTTCTCAAAATAGTAACCTGGACCGTCCAGCAGTCTCGTGCACCTCCCAACTGCCAAACAATAAAACTCTTGGGTACGAGATTCAGAAGGATAACGCGAGCTTTGATGAGCATGTACCGTCGATCCTGGCGAGGATTGTACCAATGGACAAGAGATCCATAACCCCCTAAAGCCTTGGTGATGTAGTAGTCTGTTTGGTAATCGTAAGGAAATCCAAAAAACATCAACCAAATCTCTGGGCCAAATGAGGTGGTGCGTCTGTTAAGAGCTTCATTATGCGGCACAAAGGTGATAAGCAAATCCTCCTCCTCAAGTTCTAGCGGGGTATTGACAGCCGTATCTCTCAAGAAAGAACTTGCAAAACCAAAGATTCCAATACCCAGAGGATGATCACTACATTCAGTGTTAAAAAGATGCGCTTCATGCAGCAAACCTTCAATCGCCGTTCGAACGGCAGCCCGGCGATGCAGAGGAACATATGCGCTTGCTTCCGCAATCGCCAAGAAGTCGTGGTTGAGTGGCGCAATCGGTCCGACCACCATCCCAGACCGAACCAGACGATCTGCAGGTCCAGGCTCCACTGCAAACCCAGGCGGCAGGAAGGGGACGGGGTTGAGTGGGTAGTTTGCCATGGTGGAGGTCGAGGAGGGTGGGGGCGTCAATGGCGAGCGAGACAGAGTGATGGCATAGGTGGCAGGGGAGGTGCTCTGTGGACTGGGGCGAGACGTTTGGGCAATCGAGGTGGAAGGCGGAGCGTGAGGGGCAGAATCGGTAGGTCGAGTGGATTTAGGAATCAATTTCCACTTTTGCGCTTTCTTTCTTTGGAAACATTGCCGCGCCAAGTGTCCATAGAATCCACAGGATTGACATCGGACGGTGGTACGCTTGTGCCAATTGTAGGTAAGTGGTGGCAAAGCAGCGGTATTGACGTTGGGGATTTGTTTCCCTAGGCCAGCTCCAACCTGGTCAAGAGCAAGCATATTTGAACCAGAAATATGGCAATTGATTGCCTTGTGGTCAGGCGCCGAACAATTAATGCAAATAAGGCGTGCAAGGCAATTGGATTTTTTGTGTCCTCATTGTAGGCATTTTGAGCAGAGCGAGGCCCATTGCGTGTTAAGCTCTGTTATATCTGCCAACGAGTAGTGGGCTTGGGCCAGATCAGCCTTGTTTTGATTAGAAAGTATTGGAGGCCAGTGTTCATGTGGAGGTGCATATTTGAACGCGGACGAAAGAAAACATTGTGGCAGCGGTGGATATTGGACATTAAGTATGCATTTAAAGCTGCCCAAAAGAATGAACTCCGCAGGCTGACTGTCCACCAATTGCTCCTGACGGAGAAAATGCTGCATTAAATGAATATGTGATTCTGCAGCCGGTGATGTAGGCAATTGGCACTGCTGAATCAGTGGATCAGCCAAATTCAAATTGTGAGTCGTTTGACGAGATGAGGAAGCTTCGCAAGAATTCTTGTTGGAGAAAACCATGGTGTCAATTGGAACAATGTTGAATTTGCGAAGAACCTGAGCAGACTGTGTTATCGGGGAACCACTCATCGTCGATGATCTAAGGTTGGGCTTGATCGCCACAGGAGAACGCGCTGAGATGTCCAAATGTTCTTGATCCAAATGCCAGGAAGAAGCCGAGATCGGAGCTCTAGCATACCGGCCATTAAAAAGAAGAAAGTGACAAACGAAGTCTGGCCAAACTCGATCTCTCAGACTGTAGATGAAATGTCCAACTTTGTTACTTGCAACCGAAAAACGGAAGGTACGATCCTTGATCTTGGAAACATGAAATCCAGAGCTTAAACCCCCAAGACAACATTGCAAGGCAATACCAACGGATTCCACCGAGAGAGGAAAGGAGGCTGAAGAGAAAGTGACCACCAGAAAGAATTCCCTAGAGCCTTGGGAAGAGGAAAAATGGACGGTCGTGCCAAACCTGTGCCTCACCTGCTTTGCAAGGGCTAGATCGGGAGCAAAGTACCAATGTAGAAGCCCATCCATGATCCCTATCTTTAGAGGCCGCCATTGCTGGTGGAGATCAGTTCGTGGGGTGGGAGAGGAGAGGAGAGGGAGAGGCCGCCATTGCTTGATCTTTTTTGGTGCCTTCCTTAAACCACCTCAAAGTTATCCTTTCTGTTCTATCTATTCAAGAGTTCGTAGTAAAATAACATAAAGCTATTCCTTCCGCTCAATCTATCATAGAGTTCATACTAGAATAACACCTTAAGACACAAATCAACCAAAACCCTAATGTTACCTAGATACTCCATTGTCACCTCAAGTATCCGTGGGTATGATTTATACGATATGCATCACACAATCTCAGATTCATCCAACCAACACAAAAGTACTTCAAAGAGTGCCCCAAAGTTTCTACCGGAGAGTCAAGAAAACGTGTGCCAACCCCTATACATAGGTTCATGGGCGGACCCGCAAGTTGGTCACCAAAACATACATCAAGTGGCACGTGATATCTCATTGTCACCACAGATAAACACGGCAAGACATACATCAAGTGTTCTCAAATAAAGACTCAATCCGATAAGATAACTTCAAGAGGGAAACTCAATTCATCACAAGAGAGTAGAGGGGGGAGAAACATCATAAGATCCAACTATAATAGCGAAGCTCGCGATACATCAAGATCGTGCCATAGAGAGAACACGAGAGAGAGAGAGAGAGAGAGATCAAACACATAGCTACTGGTACATACCCTCAGCCCCGAGGGTGAACTACTCCCTCCTCGTCATGGAAAGCGCCGGGATGATAAAGATGGCCACCGGTGAGGGATCCCCCCTCCGGCAGGGTGCCGGAACGGGCTCCCGAGAGGTTTGTGGTGGCCACAGAGGCTTGCGGCGGCGGAACTCCCGATCTATCTTCTTCGTTGATGTTTTTATTGTATGTAGGCTTATATAGGCGAAAGAAGTCGCTCGGGGGAGCCTCGAGGGGCCCACGAGAGGGTAGGGCACGCCCAGGGGGGTGGGCGCCCCCCCCTATCGCGTGGCCTCCTTGATGATCTTCTGACGTGAACTCCAAGTCTCCCGGATCATATTCTTCCTAAAAATCACGCTCCCGAAGGTTTCATTCCGTTTGGACTCCATTTGATATTCCTTTCTTCGAAATACTGAAACAGGCAATAAAACAGCAATATGGGTTGGGCCTCCGGTTAATAGGTTAGTCCCAAAAGTAATATAAAAGTGTATAGTAAAGCCCGTAATCATTCAAAACAGATAATAAAATAGCATGAATGCTTCATAAATTATAGATACGTTAGAGACGTATCAGCATCCCCAAGCTTAATTCCTACTCGTCCTTAAGTAGGTAAATGATAAAAGAAAGAATTTATGAAGTCTGAATGCTAGAAGGTGCACAAGTTTGATCAATGATAATTTCAATCACCTTTTCTAGCATGATAATATGTCATAACAGTAGTTCATCTCATAAAACTTCTCACGATAAAGTAACAAGCAATTCACATGTCAAAGCATAGACCATAAACTTTCTTGAAAACTAGCAAACTTCATTCTTAGTCATCAAACAATTGCAATTCATCTTATTTTCAGGAATAGCAAACTCCACATACTCAACTATCATATAGTCTTCTACAATTGCTAACACTCACGCAATACTAATGGTTATGGAGTTTCAATCGGACACTGAGAAAGATAGGGGCTTATAGTGTTGCCTCCCAACGTATTCACCTTTGGGTGATGTCAACAATAATAGTTCATGCTAACTTACATCCAATTGGATATATATATATCAGGATCTTCCCATCACGAGGTGCTTGCCAAAGGATAAAATGGAAAAGGGAAAGGTGAAGATCACCTTAACTCTTGCATAAAAGTAAAAGACATAAAGTAAAAGATAGGCCCTTCGCAGAGGGAAGCAGAGGTTGTCATGCGCTTTTAGGGTTGGGTGCACAAAATCTTAATGCGAATGAATGTCACTTTATATTGCCACTTGTATATGGACCTTTATTATGCAGTCCGTCGCTTTTATTGCTTCCATAACAAGATCGTATAAAGCTATTTTCTTCACACCAAAAGATCATACATATTTAGAGAGTAATTTTTATTGCTTGCACCCATGACAACTTACTTGAAGGATCTTACTCAATCCATAGGTAGGTATGGTGGACTCTCATGGCAAAACTGGGTTTAAGGATATTTGGAAGCACAATTAGTATCTCTACTTGGTGCAAGGAATTTTAGCTAGCATGAGGGGGAAAGGAAAGCTCGACATGTTTGAATGATCCATGACAATATACTTTAACTGAGATATGAGAAAACATAACCCATTACATTGTCTTCCTTGTCAAACATCAACTCTTTAGCATGTCATACTTAATGAGTGCTCCCAATTATAAAATATGTTTAGGATAGTGTATTTATATGTGGAATCTCTCTTCCTTCAATATTATTTCATGAATTGTTCAAATGACCAATACAATGCTTGCTAACCTTCAATAAATTTACAACCTCCACTTCTTAGACGTGAAGTCACTACTCCCCATGGGATAAGCAAATGAAACATATATAATTTCAGATTTATGACATTCAACTCATTCAACCAATTACTCATAGAATATAAGTGAAGCACACGAGTAAATGACAAACTACTCCAAAAAGATATAAGTGAAGATTAATGAGTAGCTAAATAATTATGCAACTATGTGAAGACTCTCTCTCATTTAAGAATTTCATATCTTGGTATTGTATTCAAATAGCAATCAAAACAAAATAAAATGACATTGCAAGGATAGCACAACTCATGTGAAGAAGCAAAAACTTAGGCTCAACCGATACTAACCGATAATTGTTGAAGAAGAAAGGTGGGATGCCTACCGGGGCATCTCCAAGCTTAGATGCTTGAGACTTCTTGAAATATTATCTTGGGGTGCCTTGGGCATCCTCAAGCTTGAACTTTTGTGTCTCCTTAATTCCTCTCATATCATGGTTTTTCTATTTCTCAAAAGCTTCATCCACAACAAACTCAACAAGAACTCGTGAGATAGGTTAGTATAAACCAATGCAAAACCTTATCATTTTCTACTGTAACAAATCACCAAAATTATTATTCAACATTGCATACTAAATGTCTCTGCATATTTAATACTCCTATCCTCAAATAGAATCATTAAACAAGCAAACATATGCAAACAATGCAAACATAACAGCAATCTGCCAAAACAGTACAGTCTGTAAAGAATGCAAGATTCATCAAACTTCCCTAACTCCAAAAATTATGAAAAAAAATTCCCACTGTATTAAATTTATCAGATCTTATTATGCAAGAAGTTTCAACATTATACCATTCTCTGACTTTTCTAGGGAATTTGTGCAACAGCGGTAAACTTTCTGTTTTCAAACAGCAACATGTGTACTAGCAAAATAAGCATGGTAAAGGCTATCCTTGACTTTTTTTTATTGAACATAAAGATGCGAAACATTATTCTAAATAACAGCAAGCAAATACTAACAAAATAAAATGACGCTCCAAGCAAAACACATATCATGTGGCGAATAAAAATATAGCTCCAAGTAAAGTTACCGATGAACGAAGACGAAAGAGGGGATGCCTTCCGGGGCATCCCCAAGCTTAGGCTCTTGGTTGTCCTTGAATATTACCTTGGTGTGCCTTGGGAATCCCCAAGCTTAGGCTCTTGCCACTCCTTATTCCATAGTCCATCGAATCTTTACCCAAAACTTGAAACTCCACAACACAAAACTCAACAGAAAACTCGTAAGCTCCATTAGTATTAGAAAATAAAACAACCACTTAGGTACTGTAATGAACTCATTCTAAATTCATATTGATTTAATATATATAATGTATTCCAACTTATCTATGGAATATACACTCCGATACTACTCATATATTCATCAAAATAAGCAAACAACACATAGAAAACAGAATCTGTTAAAAACAGAACAGTCTGTAGCAATCTGTATCAAACGTATACTTATGGAACCCCAAAAATCCTACCAAATTAGTAAGTCCTAAGAAATTTGTGTAGAAATCCATATAAAAAATAATCAGATCATAAGCACGTTTATGTGAATTAAAAAAACTAATTTACTGGGTGCAAAAGTTTCTGATTCTCAGCAGGATCAACACAACTATTACCGTAAGCTATCCTAAAGGTTTTACTTGGCACTTTATTGAAACAAAATCTATAAAACATGATTACTACAGTGGCATAATCATGTGTACACACAAAAGCAGTAAGGGTAAATATTGGGTTGTCTCCCAACAAGCGCCTTTCTTTAATGCCTTTCTAGCTAGGCATGATGATGACAATGATGCTCACATAAAAGATAAGAATTGAAACATAACGGGAGCATCATGAAGCATATGACTAGCACATTTAAGTTTAACCCTCTTCCTATGCATAGGGATTTTGTGAGCAAACAACTTATGGGAACAATAATCAACAAGCATAGGAAGGTAAAATAAGCATAGCTTCAAGATTTCGAGCACGTAGGGAGGAAACTTGACATTATTGCAATTCCTACAAGCATATTTTCCTCCCTCATAATAATTTTCAGTAGCATCATGAATGAATTCAACAATATAACCAGCACCTAAAGCATTCTTTTCATGATCTACAAGCATAGAAAATTTACTACTCTCCATATAAGCAAAATTCTTCTCATTCGAAATAGTGGGAGTATCACAAGAGACTTGAACACTAAAAATTGTTTCCACATTAAAAGAGTAATGTTCAAAAAAAGGGTAATCGTAATCATGACAAGATTTTTAAATATAATCATCACTACTTTTTATAGCATAAGTTTCATCACAATAATCATCATAAGTAGCAACTTCGTTCTCATCATAATCGATTGAAACCTCTCCCAAGATAGTGGAATCATCACTAAATAAAGTTGACACTCTTCCAAATCCACTTTCATATTCATGACAATAAGATTCAACATCCTCCAAAATAGTGGGATAACTACTTCCTAAAGTTGACACTCTTCCAAACACACTTTCATCAATATAATCATCATAGGTAAGGGGCATGCTATCATCATAATAAATTTGTTCATCAAAACTTGGGGACAAAAAATATCATCTTCATCAAACATAGCATCCCCAAGCTTGGGACAAACATTAATTTCAGCAAATACATTCTCAAATATTTCATCCTCATCAAACATAGCTTCCCCAAGCTTGGGCCCTTTCATATCATAAGCATAATCATTCTCAACATTAAAAATATGGATAGCACCAATATTATAGCAATTATCATCATCACAATGAGTAGTAGGAGCAACATCGTTTGGGAGGGATACCTTTTTACCTTTGTTGCTCCTTCTTTTCTTTTTCTTCTTCACATTATATGTGGGTTCAACCTTCCTCTTTGAGCTCCTTATTGACGATATTGGTTGAATAGAAAGCTCCTCCTCGTTACCTGATTCATCATAAGAAATAATAGGAGGAGATTGGGAAGTATCTTCCCTTTAATTAGTATTCTCTTCATATTCTATTTGCTTTCTTTCTTTAGGTAATTGGCAATATAAGGATTCTCAATGCAATTCACCACACAATACAAATAAATCTTCTCTAGATCAATATCAAGGAATTTCTTATGGGTAAATTATGGAAGGTCCTTAATTAAACGTTTCAATTCTTCATAACCCAAAAGCAAACTAAGTTCACTGTAATGAGCAAGGGAGATCAAATCATCACAATTTTTGGACACGATTCGATCATGAAACAATTTGCATAGGAGATGTAAATGACCACGTTCATTGCAAAGTTCACAAGTACGGCAAAGGAAATTTAAATTTCCAGCACTCTTATCTCGCCTTTCTTGCCACCCTTTAGTTTCTAAATACTTATGTCTATTGCAATATCTATTTTCTCTATTTGGTGTGTCCATGCAAACCCGTTCTACTCCACAAAAAATCAACATGCTTATAGGAGACATTTTCATCATAACTAGTGCAATCATCATTAGTACTATGGATATTCAAGGAATTCATACTAACAACATTGCAATCATGCTCATCATAGAAAGATCTAGTACCAAGCATTTTAATGTATTCTTCTTCTAGCACTTGAGCACAATTTTCCTTTCCATCATTCTCAGGAAAGATATTAAAAAGATGAAGCGTATGAGACAAACTCAATTCCATTTTATTTTAATTTTCTTTTATAAACTAAACTAGTGATAAAACAAGAAACAAAAAGATTCGATTGCAAGATCTAAAGATATACCTTCAAGCACTCACCTCCCCGGCAACGATGCTAGAAAAGAGCTTAGTTGACGGGGTGTGAGTGCCGCTTACCTAGCCTCCCCGGCAACGGCGCCAGAAAAAAGCTTGATGTCTACTACACAACCTTCTTCTTGTAGACGTTGTTGGGCCTGCAAGTGCACAGGTTTGTAGGACAGTAGCAAATTTCCCTCAAATGGATGACCTAAGGTTTATCAATCCATGGGAGGCGTAGGATGAATATGGTCTCTCTCAAACAACCCTGCAACCAAATAACAAAGAGTCTCTTGTGTCCCCAACACACACAATACAATGGTAAATTGTATAGGTGCACTAGTTCGGCGAAGAGATGGTGATACAAGTGCAATATGGATAGTAGATATAGGTTTTTGTAATCTGAAAATATAAAAACAGCAAGGTAACTAATGGTAAAAGTGAGCGTAAATGGTATTGCAATGATAGGAAACAAGGCATACGGTTCATACTTTCACTAGTGCAAGTTCTCTCAACAATAATAACATAGATAGATCATATAACAATCCCTCAACATGCAACAAAGAGTCACTCCAAAGACACTAATAACGGAGAACAAACGAAGAGATTATGGTAGGGTACGAAACCACCTCAAAGTTATCCTTTCTGTTCTATCTATTCAAGAGTTCATAGTAAAATAACATAAAGCTATTCTTTCCGCTCAATCTATCATAGAGTTCATACTAGAATAACACCTTAAGACACAAATCAACCAAAACCCTAATGTTACCTAGATACTCCATTGTCACCTCAAGTATCCGTGGGTATGATTTATACGATATGCATCACACAATCTCAGATTCATCCAACCAACACAAAAGTACTTCAAAGAGTGCCCCAAAGTTTCTACCGGAGAGTCAAGAAAACGTGTGCCAGCCCCTATGCCTAGGTTCATGGGAGGAACCCGCAAGTTGGTCACCAAAACATACATCAAGTGGCACGTGATATCCCATTGTCACCACAGATAAACACGGCAAGACATACATCAAGTGTTCTCAAATATAGACTCAATCCGATAAGATAACTTCAAGAGGGAAACTCAATTCATCACAAGAGAGTAGAGGGGGGAGAAACATCATAAGATCCAACTATAATAGCAAAGCTCGCGATACATCTAGATCATTCCATAGAGAGAACACGAGAGAGAGAGAGAGATCAAACACATAGCTACTGGTACATACCCTCAGCCCCGAGGGTGAACTACTCCCTTCTCGTCATGGAAAGCGCCGGGATGATAAAGATGGCCACCGGTGAGGGATCCCCCCTCCGGCAGGGTGCCGGAACGGGCTCCCGAGAGGTTTGTGGTGGCTACAGAGGCTTGTAGCAGCGGAACTCCCGATCTATCTTCTTCGTTGATGTTTTTAGGGTACGTAGGCTTATATAGGTGAAAGAAGTCGGTCGGGGGAGCCTCGAGGGGCCCACGAGAGGGTAGGGCACGCCCAGGGGGGGTGGGCACACCCCCCTATCTTGTGGCCTCCTTGATGATCTTCTGACGTGAACTCCAAGTCTCCCGGATCATATTCTTCCTAAAAATCACACTCCCGAAGGTTTCATTCTGTTTGGACTCCGTTTGATATTCCTTTTCTTTGAAATACTGAAACAGGCAATAAAACAACAATATGGGATGGGCCTCCGGTTAATAGGTTAGTCCCAAAAGTATTATAAAAGTATATAATAAAGCTCGTAATAATTCAAAACAGACAATAAATTAGCATGAATGCTTCATAAATTATAGATACGTTGGAGATGTATCAGCAGATTTTCAGATGATGGATCAACAGTGTTATGCAAAGAAAACATGCACGATGGCACGACAGATCATTATTTAACTACCCTATTACATGGCTCCATGAGCCCACATAAATAAGTGATTTTTCAAAAGCAGTGCCTGATGGTGCAAGTGCAGAACCATCCATCGGCTCAGTTTTACTGGTCTTAGCAGCTTGAATCCTCCGGGTCATCCCACGCTAGTTCTTCTTCGCCCTCCACCGTATGGAAGTCAGGCGATGACCAACTGATACCAGTCAAGGCTTGAAATTCAGCTTCGTCATCAATAAGATCAGACGGATTGATTTCGGGGGCAAAAGTATGCTTACGAATTGGAGGGATAAGATCTGCAATCTTGTAAGCCGGCGTGGGCATTTTCTGGTTCTCTGCGGTGTAAGCCGCCTGATACTTAGACAGATCTGTTTCTTCAACAAGCAGGCTCGCTAAAGGATGCACCTCCTTCACAGAGGCAACAAAGTCTTTCTTGTCAAAAGGAGACCCATCCTCTTTTACACTGGGGCACCCAGTGGCTAGCTCGGTCGCGTCTAATTCTGACCGCCATGCCTTCATCCGGCTTAAAGCCGTAATGACACCGGCTCTAGCAGCTGACCGCTTGTTTTCTTCAATTCTGGCTGGCAAGACAGAAAGGCTGCTTAACACATTGCTGAGAAGAGATGGTGTTTGTTTGCTTGTGGAGATGGCGGCTATTGTGCGTTGAGCTCCAGTGTATAGTTGTTCTACTAGTGTATAAACCGCCTTGAGCTTTGTTAGCATTTCCTTCCCAAGATTGCTGCTTCTGGGACCTGCACGGCGTATTATGATTAAGTCACTTGTCTGTTTATAACATGGAGAGAAAAGTTAGTGTGATATAAAAAATCTTACCAAAAATAGCAAAGGTCATCTGGCTGATATGATGGTTCAAGCCAGTGAGTTCGGTTGTGACCTCCTCCAATGAGGCCTCAACTTTTTCAGCCCTTTGGATTAGGGCAGCACTCTCTTCAGCCCAGGTGGATTTCTCAGTATTAAACTCAATCTTGAGTTTTTCATTTTCATCCAAGCTAAACTTGAACTTGGAGTCAGCCTTCCGGGTTTTAGCTTCTTGTGTTTCAAGCCGGGTTTTCAAGTCAGTCAACTGAGATTGAAATTGACTGGATGCTTCCTGAAAGGAAAGGTTAAAACAAATATGCACAGTTATGAAACAATATTGATAAAGTCCCAAGCCCTTTGCAAGCAATAGCACTTGGCACTTGGGGGCTAATGGGTGCAGAAAGTTTCTTTATGGAGTAGTATATATTGATAAGTCCCAAGCCCTTTGCAAGCAACAACACTTGGCACTTGGGGGCTAATGGCTGCAAAGTTTATTTTATGGTGCAAGGGTAGATGACCTCGGGTCATCATTTATCAAAGTTTACCCGGTTTGCAAGGGTGACTAGATGAGATTTTTTTATCAAGTGGTAAGTCCCGGTTTATTCTGATAGATTCAACCGGCCCTTGGGGACTATAGCTGCAAGGTTGATCACTATTAACTGAAGACCTGACTTAACTTAATAGTTTAAGCCGGCCCTTGGGGGCTACAGGTTCTGACTCAGATGCATAGCTAAAAGGCTATCTGACAAGTCTACAGTATATTTTATTCTATCATATTCAGTAAACTTGGGGGCTAAAGGAATATATCTCATAGGAGAGCAAGAATTAATACCTCATGTTTCTGATGCATGTGCTTGACCATGTCAATCTCCAGATCACGGATGTTGTGTAGTTGATTAAGATAACCGGAGAGGATTTCACTCATGCTTAGATGAGAATAATTGGCCATGTCAAATTTGACCTTGCGCCTCTCGATCATTTCTTCCTTGGCAGAATGTTTAGCCAGAGCAATAGGGTTCCCTGGTTCTTGAAAACCAGTACCAGTGATGACAACTTCCTCAGTGTTTGGTTTTGAAGGCTTAGTTGGGTTGGCGGCTCAGTAACCAAGGGGTCAGCAACTATATGATCAGCAGAGGTACCACGATTTTCTGGTGGCGGGTCATCAGCAGATCCTCCGGTTGTTGCACGGAGGCCTCGAATATTGGTGCTTGCTTTTTTGGTTCATGAGGCTTGGGGTCTTCTGTGGGCTTGTTTATTTTGGCCTTTTTGCTAGGCTTTGCTTTCCCACTGCAAGAGGATTCAAAAAGTCAGTACGAGTTTAGAGATGTTGAAAAACACAGATTAAGTTGGTACCCAGGGGCAGTCTTGAAAGCCGGAAGCAGAGTCTGAGATGAATCACTGGACGAGGAATGACAGGTACCCTGGTAATTTGAGTCAGAAGTATGAAAGAGCTTGACGAATAAACCCATTTTAGAATAAATGGAGTTGGAGTTTTTAAGTACCTCATTCCGGCATTTGCGCGGGGCTGGCGTGCTAGGTAAACCGGAGGAAAGTTCTCCGCCTCCACTGGTCCGGGTTCTGTGCCGGTTCTCATGTTGTTGTTGCTTCAAAATAAAGTTGGGATCCATGTGAGCTAAAGGGTGAGAAAACCTTACTTTCCGGATCACACGTTGAATTTTCTTTCTTGGCAAGGGCTCTGAGTCAGAGCAAATAATGCTTACCTCGTCATCAACCGCCTGGCTGGTCTCTGCGTCATCCTGATAGCAATCAGTGTCAATAAGATGGATGAAAAAGGAGCCAAGGGAATCAAGGTCTACCTTCGACTCTTCATCTTCATCCATGTTAAACGTGTCAGAAGCAGTGGATTTCTTTTTGTTCTTATTCATGGCTTTGGTCTTAGCCCTGGCCTTCTTGGCGGTTTTTCATCATATCTCTTATCCCAAAAAGTGGATCCAGCCTGAGAAAGTTTACAATAAAGGTTAGGGATTTCCAGATTCTATGGACAATGAAGTAAAGTATATAAATCGGACAGACATACCTCCGGTGCCGGGTTAAGTTTGCAGAAGGGATTCAGGCCCACTCTGCTGCAGCTCTCCAAGCTTTCATGGAGAAGAGTTTTGGTTATTTCATTGATGGCTTTATCAGACAAACACGTTGAACTATAACATAGAGGATCTTTGGTGTCGCCAGTATATGTACACATTAAACCGGAACGGCGACTTAAAGGTATGATCCGCCAGGCTACCCAGCTCCAAACTAGATCAATCCCGGTTAATCCGTTACCCAATAATGCCCTAACCTTTGAGAAGGTAGGTGCAAGTTTGGCCCGTTCAGCAGTGGTAAGCCGGTCGGGAAGAGGGTGCTTCGGGTTGAGCCGTTGGTGACGATAGCCTGGTAAGGGATTTTTGTCAATAGGAGAAGTGTCTTTGCAGTAGAACTAGGTTTGATTCCAATCTTTGGGATGGCTTGGAAGCTGAGCATAAGAGAAAATGGCGTTTCTGCATCGCTGAATTGAGACCCCTCCAAGTTCTTGGCTGGGACTGTCAGTGAATTCATTCTGGCAGTTCAGGTAAAAATACTCTCTGAAGAGGTTAACACTAGGTTCTTCTTGAAGGTATACTTCACAGAAGACTTGGAAATTGCAAATATTGGAAATGGAATTGGGCCCGATATCTTGAGGATGAAGTTGCAGAAAATGCAGAACATCACGGAAGAATTTTGATCCGGGCGGTGAGAAGCCCCGGTTCATGTGATCAGTGAAAACGATAACTTCACCATCATGCGGCTGAGGTTTGGCTTCATCCGGTTTAGGAGCACGCCAGTGAATGATGTCTCTGGCCGGTAAGAAACCAATCTTGACATAATCTTCGAGCATTGCCTTGGTAACGATGGATGGGCCCCAGTCGCATGACGTAACATTCTTGGTCATGATTGGGTGCACGGCCTACACAAGGCGATTCAAGATGTTATAAAAACCGGCAGATATCTGGCAAGTTACAGATTATTGTTTAAACCACTATACAAGGATAAAAGCTATGGAGATCCAGTTTAGAATATGCGGATTGTTAAGCTGGAGGATTGAAATATGAGGATGAATAAGCCAGCTTGGTTAAACCGGAAGGATATGGCCGGATTATTTACTTAAGTGGATGATGGCGGCTTAAATGGGGCCTAATATTATATGATGGGTCACGATTTATATCATAAGCCGCCATGGTAGTGTTGGTGCCTGGAATCTAGCAAGTGAAAATTTTGCTAAGTGATGGACAGACAAATTTCACAAGCTAAAGCTATTATTTCAGATCTATGGTAGTTCAGAAAAGATAGTGAAGTTAAAACCTAAGGTGGCGGCAGTGAAAAGCTGTGATGCTCTGATGTGATTTTTTATAAAGAGATGTTGTTCCAACAATGAAAATGATGGTAAAGCTACTTCCACACAAGATTTACGGCCTATTCAGATCAAAAGCTATCGGAGTTGAAGAAAGCGATGAAGAACAGCAAGAACTCCAACGTACGGCCCGAACCCTAATAAAGATCTGAGATGAACGGGGGAGGTGCACTTACAAGTAATGAGGAGCAGCAACGGCGCGTCGGAGTTCTCTGATCCAATCAGGTCGATGCAGCGGACTGGGTTGATGCAGCGGTTGGAGGTCGCGGCGGCGGAGTTTGAGCACTCGTGCGGCTGCGTGAAGGAGGAAGACAAAGGAAGAAGCAAGGGGGGAAATGATAAAGACCCCTGTCCCTATTTATAAGGGGGGCAAATACAAGGCATGCATGGGAATCGAGGAGGACGAAATCATCGTGTGGCTATATGGACGCCTCGATTTTCAGGATGCTTATTAAGATAAGGGTCAGTTAAGATGTTCTGGGCCTCGTGCGGAGTTAATGCGTAATGACGTCATGGCGGTTTATGAAGATTCTGAGAGCTGACGTCATGGCGGGTTACAACAAATGATGCAGCTCTTTACAAGTCGGATATTGAAGATTGATATGAACAAGTTCATATCAACCTGGAGCCTAATGTTGGGGATATAACTTCTGGGTATGAACCGCCCAGGAGGGGCCGAGTCATATCACTGGCGACTTATCCTGAAGATGGCGGGTCATAGCAAGCCCATTGATGGCCCAAGACCCAGAGGCGACTTAATGCCCAAGAGGATGAACCGCCATATGAATAACTTGTAATGTAAGGCATGATTAGTTAGTCACCGAGCTGGACACGTTGTCTATGAGACGGCTAGGACTCTGTAAGCCGCCGGGTGTTAACCTGTGTATATAAAGGGACGACCCAACGGCAAGTTAGCGGAGAAAAAGAAAAGATCGAGGACTAGGTCAAGCGTATTCGGTCCCTGGTAATCGAAGCCCAAGCAATACCACCCTACACTGGATTAGGCTTTTACCTCCACGGCGAGGGGCCGAACCAATATAGACTCTTTGTGTCCCTTGTCCTGTTTAACCCCTTCAAGCTAACCGCGTTGCGATGGATCCACACCTAACTCCTTACGCTAGGACATCTGATGTGACAATTCCACGATAGACGTGGCGCTAGAGGGGGTCCGTAACAACCCCGACCTCGCCGCCGCGAAGGCGCTCGACTACTCCATCACCACAGCAGAGATGACCACCAGACGCGGCCACCGCCTTGATGGCGAGATCTCCAAGATCAGTGAGGAGTGGTCATTGAGCGACTGCTCCACCAATGTCGGCAGGGGCAAGGCCACTGCCGGTGCCATCGGTAGTGGCTAGGGTGGCCCTTCACATCATGCAACAGGAGGCGGAGCGGCTCCTCCACGAGGGTCAGGCAGCCGCTGGACAGGGCTGCCACGGCCCTCCGGCTTCGTTGCACCGTTAGAGGGATGTCGATGACGGCACGGACGCCGACGGCCGTGCGGTAGGACAGGGCGGCTACACTTAGAATGTAGTCATCCGGCATAGGGTTTAGTGGTTTTTAAACTTTTTAGTAAAATGGACGAAATATCGTCTGTTTATGTAAATTATATTAGAACTTGAATGAAATCCGTTTGGCTTGCATAATTTTCATACGATTTGTTGAAAAGATGTTCAAAATTTATGCGACTATAGTTGGATGTCGTCCTCCCGCATCAGTGTCTGCGGACTGCCCCCCCTGCGGATGGATGTGGGAGAAAATTTGCGGATTGCCGTTGGAGATGCTCTAACCTCACGGTCCCAAGGACATGATAGGAATCTACGCCAGAAATTCATCGACTACGTCTGGATGGACGGACTCGAGGTTGGTCGGTGCCCAAAAGACAAACTCGAAGAAGAAACACCGCCATCCGCCCAAGTGTCGCACCTGCAAAGACTAAAAAAACCTAACATGAAGTACTAACCGGAGCTGAGGCACCAGAATTCACCTTCCCGCTGCCGGTCGCCGGAGCGGCACGCGGAGGGGAGGCGAATCCACCGGCTCGACGACGAAGTCTGAAGATGAAAGTTTACTCTAGCTGCCAAGGGATAAGCGATGTACAGAAAGACACTAGAAGAACATAACATGACCACCGTGCATCGTTGGCACTGTTTGCTCACTCGAGCGAAGGTCAGTTTGTTCTGCCAGAGACAACGTCGAATATACAGATGCATGGTCAATTCGTGTTACCTATACTCCTACCTTACATCGCTCCTCGGGGTAATTATTTTCTTTTCAAAATGGAGGATTCCTGCATTCATTGAGAAGAAAGGATTTGCTCAGTTAATTGGAGAAAACCGAGCCCAATTTACTATAGAGAACCTAACAAAAACCATCAAAACCGCTAAGCGACACACATAAGATACCCCATGCACAACACTCAAAAAAGGGCCTTGACGACACAACACACACATATGCCATCTTCATCACTCCTCCCCTAGAGGTGCCAACACCATCCCTAAACCCTGAGTGAATGACTCCGACTTCGCCATAGCCAATTGTCGACCCAACCCACGTTGTGAAGGGTGTGTGGAGATGTATGAAGACCCGCCCAGACTCAATCACCTGCAACCAAACAGCACAACTCTGACTCTAATGAAGAACCGCAAAGGAGAACTAGGCACGACTAACGGCGCGCAAAATTGTTGAACAAACAACATGCTGCCCGCCGAGGCCTCGGCATCGCAGCTTCAACTTCACAACAACAAACCAGCCGAGGCAATCCCGCAGTTACGCCGGAGAAGATCCAAGTACACCGAATAAGACTCTGAAGAGAACATTGTAGTGAAGGTCAGAGAGAGAGTCATCTAGCTACTGCTATGGACCTGTAGGTCCTGTGAGGAACTACTCACGCATCATCGACAACAAGGTTGATGTAGAGGCCCTCGATGATCGATTCCCCCTCCGACAGAGTACCGGCGAAGGCCTCCAGATGGGATCGCGGAAGAACATAAGCTTATGGCAGCCGAATAATTGTTTCAGGTCTCACTCTAGGGGTTTCAAAATATATGGGAATTTATAGCGCTTGAATTAGGTCAGATGGAGCCACGAGGGGCCCACAATGGGGCACGACGCATCTACCCCCTCGGCACACAGTGTTGGGTTGTCGTCTCCTTGTCTCTCGTCTCGACTTCCGCCGAAGATTTCAGGGCCCCTCCTAGTCCAGAAAAAATCACAAAAAAGTATCGCCGCATTTGGACTTTGTTTGGTAGGGATTTTCTATAAAACAAAAATAGGCAAAAAACAACAACTGTCAGTGTGATGGGTTAATAGGCTAGTTTCCAGAAATGATATAAAACGACATATAAAGCATACAAGATTGATAATATAATAGCATGAAACAATTAAAATTTATAGATACGTCGAAGACATATCACATGCTCAACCTTGCTGTGCGGGGCTATGACCGATATGGCTGGCCGACTTTTTTTGCATGCACCTGGGTCAACGTGTTGCATGTTCGGCACTATGTGGCTCTTTCATCCATTGGTCCTATTTGAATGCAGAAGGGCTTTTCTTTTCTGCCATATAATTCTAATAATATGGCGCTTTCATCCGTTGGTCCTATCCGGCGCTTCATGTTGGTGAACCTTGTTAACAAATCTCGGTGTCGTGCTCGTGCTATGTCATCGCTTGTCCCCAACGGATTGACGATGACCTCGGATAATTGAAGGAAATATGCCCTAGCGGCAATAATAAAGTTGTTATTTTATATTTTCTTATTTCATGATAAATGTTTATTATTCATGCTAGAATTGTATTAACCGGAAACTTGATACATGTGTGGATACATAGACAAAATACCGTGTCCCTAGTAAGTCTCTACTAGACTAGCTCGTTGATCAAAGATGGTTAAGTTTCCTAACCATAGACATGTGTTGTCATTTGATAAATGTGATCACATCATTAGGAGAATGATGTGATGTAACATCCCAAATTTTCAATTTAGAATATTATACAAATAGATCATTATTGCATATCATATTTAATACATTTTGCCTCGATCCTAGAAAATTCTACGCAACTCAAGGACCCACGGAGAGAGTTGGGGATTTCGTTATTTTCATATTTGAGTTTTCTCAAATTTTGAAAATAGGATCATTTGATTTATTTATTTTATCTTCAATTATTTCAATCACAAAAAATAAGAGAGAGGGAATAAAATGACTTTCCCAAAATAGAGAAATAATGAGGATTTAATAAAAAAATTCAAATAAGATTTATTTTGGTGTTTTTGCTATTTTATTTGAATTTAAGAAAAATTGCATGGTTTTCAAAAATGCATTTTAGAAGCAAAAAAAAATGTTCATCTTGTTCTAAATATTCTATTTGGATGATGAAAATTTATTTTGGTATTTTTAGATTTTTATTTTATTTTCTAGAATTATTTTTGTTCGACGAAATTATTAACAAAAAAACACGCGCCCACGCCCGACTGGGCCAAAGCCCAGCCAGGCCGGCCTGCCCCACGCCGCCGCCTTCCCCCGTGCCGCCGCCGCAGAGTCCGAGCCGGACTTTGCCTCCCGCCGTCGCCGCTTGCCCCCTCCACCAAGCCGCCGC
>NC_041391.1:475059321-475067414 GCF_002162155.2 Triticum dicoccoides | reverse complement strand
CGCTGACGCTGTTTTTTTTAGAAAAACCTCTTCATTTTTTTAAAGAAAACCCTGGATTTTTTAGCTCGGTTTTTCTATCAGTTTATTTAATTAGCGAGCGTTCACTCGTTCGTTCGTTTTAACGAACGCGTTCATCGTTTAGATCTAGATAATGAACGTTCGTTCGTTAATCTGTTCGTTGTTTTTCTTTTCTCGGATTTATTCCGCGATTTTTCTGATCACGATTTCTGATCCGATTTTCGTTTTAGTTTAACTTTTCGCTCGTTTATCGGAATCAGCCGATTCAAGCGCCTAGAGTTTCGTCTCAAAACCCTCTTTCCGAATAATCTACTCAAACAAGTTTTTGATTCTGTAAAATTTGACTTAGGTCCAGATTAGTAAACGAAGCTTGTTTCTTTCACCGTTTGAGTTTTGTTTCTTCGTTCGATTTGATTCTTTTTGCAAACCGGAGTTCTTAAGTTGAATTTTCTGGTTAGATCTCTTATTTGAGTTTTACATGTGCATTAGATGAGTACTTAGTGTATGCTTGTTTGTTTGCTTGCTTGCGATAGAGTACCCGGATTGCGCCGCTTGCTACTTCGAATCCCTAGGTTTCACGGATCATCACCAAGGCAAGTAACACTTTGATCATACTTTTTTATTACCCAGTTGTTATTGCATTAGATTGATCCTTAAACAATTGCATGATTAGGATCTAATTAATATGTGGGTTTTGGGAAGTAGATGAGGTAGTACCTATTACCTGTTTTATTATCAAACCTTTGGGAGTTACTTCTACGTTTGCTTATTATGCCATGCTATGGTAGTAGACGTGGATTGGGTGAGTGTATCCATGACAGATGTGAGATTGTTAATTTAATGGTTTATTTAAGGTGACAACTATAATACACATCTGGGTGGATTGAGGTACCTGGGTATTCCAGGATTGCCTGTTTGTTTTTGGACCGCCACCCAGGCCCAAAGGGATCATAAGATTATTCATGCTAGAAACTTCTGTGTGCAGCCACATGCTATTATGGGCTCTAGTATAGTTGACTAAGTCGTGCAAACTCTTACAGTGGTAGACTAGCAGATGTAGGGGATGTAGGTTGGTACGGTCTACCCATCGTAAGGTGCTAGCGCTTCTGAAAGACTATGTCTCGGTCATCCGTTTCTCAAACACCAAGTAGTGCAAGAATCCCAACGGAGGAGATCGAGTCATGTGGGGAAAAGTGCGCAACCTCTGCAGAGTGTATAAACTAATCATGATTAGCCGTGTCCCCGGTTATGGAAGTTTTGAGTATCTAGTACTTGGATTATCATGTGAATCTCATCACGTTACTCTAATTAATATTGTTGGGTTTGTTTAATGATGATGTTACTTAATTGCGATTGAGAAGGCTGTCAACCATTCTCAATGTTTAACAACCACCATGATAGTTAAATAAATTTATTCCTTTGTAGTAGGGAAAAATTGGCTTTATGCAAAACTCTAACCATAGAGCTTTCCACCAGCGATATATGCATGTAGTATAGCTTTATTCTTTCATTACTCTCTATGTGTTACTTTGCCAGCATATTCCATGTGCTGACTCATTTTCGGGCTGCAACATTCATGTTGCAGACTTTTCAGATGACGAGTAAGATGCCTTAGGATCATGGTTCTATACTCAGTGATGCCATTGGAGTCGATGGACTCACTTTTCTTCCAAGCCTTCCGCTGTTATCGTTATTAGATGTCCTTAAGCCATATTTATTGTAATAAGTTCTCTTTGAGACATTCGATGTAATAAGTGTGTGATTGCTACTCTGTTATAAATCCTTCAAGTGCTGTGCGTGTCAGCATTACTGATCCAGGGATGACACTGATGCACAGAGATCAGACTGTTTGAGGTCTGGTCGCTACAAGATGGTATCAGAGCACACGCTGATTGTAGGACACGACCACTAAGCAAAAGCCATAGATCACTACTCTCTCTTCTCATTTCTAACTCCTCACCTTTTCTACGCTTTTAGGATGGCGGATGCAAGGAACAAGTTCATGCAACCGGATGAAGATACACCCTTTGGACGACACCTGAAGGAAGTTACCAAGTAGCTGAAGATCGGAGTACCTAGCTTCACCGGAACCTACAACGCCACTTTACCTGAAGAGGAGCGCTGGATGATTCAAGTTCAAGTTCCAGGAAGGACGTTCATGCCCGTCACTGAGCCCATAGAGTTTTCCTTTGATGCACCCACCTGGAGTCTAGGAAAGAGCATGGCAGCCCACATTACCATGGGACATATTGGAGAAGTTTACCACAAGGAGCTTAAGGATACTACCTACCAGATTTTTGGGCGCTGAGATGAGCAATGGGAGATGATCAGCACCAGGAAGGACAGATCAATTGCAGATTTCATCCAGGAGTTAAACCAGCACATTCGACGCCAGGAGAACAAGATGTGCACAGGCATGATGGATCTAAAGAAGGCCATGACCAAGATCACGGAACTAGAGGAAGAACTCAAGTCTACACGCAATGGATATGAGGAGGAAATAGAAATGCTAGTCGAGAAGAATGAAGATCTGAAGAAAATGCTAAGAGTGTTCACGGGATTTCCAGTAACTGGAGAAGACGAAGATTGCACTTGTCCTGAGAATTACATCATCATCGACGACACCGACTCGGACCCGGATGATAGTGATGATGACTATGTAGATGAAGCTGGAGCAGATATCATGGAGTCTTCATCGGAGCAGTTTTTCTAGTAGACCACCATAACAGTAGTAGTATTTCCCTCCATGTATCTAGTATAGTTCGAGCACTTTTTTAAATGATAGATAGACCGGTGTATGCCCTTGCTTGTTTGAATGAAGTGTTTTGATTGCAATTTGTCTCATGTGCATATGGGTAGTGTTTTCCCTCTAGACCTCATTCTATTCTGTATTCTCATCTTTTCTAAACCCTCAGATGCCTCCGAGGCGTGACATCGGATTTGCTTTCCCACCGGAGCTCACCCAATTGATCTAGCAGCAGAATGCATTGATGCAGATACTAGGCTAGAATCAGAATCAGGGGAACAACAACAACAACAACAATCCACCACCGCCACCACCTGTTGATCACCTAACCCGTTTTCTTAGGCTGAATCCGCTGGTGTTCTCCAGTAGCACCGAGCCGATTGTTGCAGATGATTGGCTTCGCAAGACAGCCAGGGAGTTGACCATTGCAGGATGCACAAATGCGGAGAAGGTGCAATTTGCCGCACATCAGCTTGAGGGACCCGCAGCATCATGGTGGGAGAATTTCTCAGCCACCTATCCAGTAGACACTGTCACATGGGATCAGTTTCAGCAGGCTTTTCGTGCTGCTCATGTTTCAGCAGGAGCTATGGCCATGCAGAAGCGTGAGTTTCGCAACTTACGCCAGGGAGGACGTACAGTTGGCCAATATATGGATGATTTCAGTAAGCTAGCACGTTACGCCCCAGATGACGTTGCTACAGATGCAGCTAAGCAAGAGAAGTTTCTGGAAGGACTGAATGATGAGCTGAGCATGCAATTGATGGTAGCAAGTTTCAACAACTACCAGGAGTTGGTAGACCGTGCTCTCATGATTGAAGGGAAGCAGTAGCATATTGAAAACCACAAGAGGAAGTATGGACAAGGGAAGAACAATTCTGGAGCTCAGTAGAAGTCACGTTTTACCCCGAAGTCGGTAGGACACTTCCAGCATACCCATGGAGTTGGTAGCTCGCACAACCATAATGGTTCCAAAACTGGTAACGGGAATGGAGGGAGTAATAGCCAGAACCGTACCAACCCCTCAACACCAGCCAAGAGAGATCTGAGTCAAGTCACCTGCTTTAAATGCCAGAAGACCGGACATTACACCAATGAATGCCCTGAAGGCCAGAATGGAAATGGCAATGGAAGCTCTAGGAAGAAGCCAAACCCTTTCAACAGAGGACAGGTGAACCACGTTACCGTGGAGGAGGTTGAAGCCCAACCCGATGCAGTAATAGGTAAGTTTTTGGTTAAGTCATTTACTGCACTCGTTCTTTTTGATACTGGTGCATCGCATTCATACATATCAAGGGGATTTGTGGATAAGTATAAATTGCCAACGCAAGCCCTCAAGACACCCATGTTAGTAACCTCACCTGGAGCAGAGTATATGGCCAGGCTATGGTGTGATCGGTTACCATTAAGGATTGGTAACTACGTGTTTCCCTCAGACCTAATAGTATTGGAATCACAAGGATAGGATGTGATATTAGGCATGGATTGGTTATCGAAGTATGGTGGGAACATTGAATGTGCCAGTAAGACAATTTTACTTACAACGCCAGAAGGGAATAGGATCAAGTATGTATCCATACATGAGCCAAAGAGGATGCACGTAAATTCCTTATCAGGAGTTGTGCAGGAGGAAGTACCAGTAGTGAAGGATTTTCCTGATGTATTTCCAGAAGAGTTGCCAGGCATGCCACCGGATAGGGACATCGAGTTTTTGATTGAACTTTTGCCAGGCACAGGGCCGATATCCAAGAGACCATACAGGATGCCGGCAAAAGATTTGGAGGAGATTAAAAGTCAGATTAAGGAGTTACTGGATAAAGGTTACATTCGCCCAAGTTCTTCACCTTGGGGATCACCAGTACTTCTAGTGGAGAAGAAGGACGGATCATTAAGGATGGTTGTTGATTATCGAGGATTGAATGCAGTAACCATCAAGAACAAGTACCCACTACCGATGATAAATGATCTGTTTGACCGATTGCAAGGAGAAAAGATATTTTCCAAGATCGATTTGCGATCAGGATACATCAGTTGAAGATTCGAGAGCAGGATATACCTAAGACGGCTTTTACCACCAGGTATGGGCTGTACGAGTATACCGTTATGTCATTTGGTCTGACTAACGCACCTGCCTATTTCATGAACATGATGAACAAAGTATTTATGGAGTTTCTGGATAAGTTCATCATGGTATTCATTGATGATATTTTGGTCTACTCAAAGAACAAAGAAGAGAAAAGGAGCATTTGCGTTTGGTATTGGAGAAGCTCAGAGAACACCAGTTATACGCCAAGTTCAGCAAATGTGAATTTTGGTTGAAGGAAGTTGGATTCCTCGGACATGTTATATCCGAAGAAGGAATAGCAGTAGACCCCACGAAGGTTGTCACCGTGACAAATTGGGTAGCACCAATGACAGTTGGAGAGATCAGGAGTTTTCTTGGACTGGCAGGATACTACCGGAGATTCATTGAGAATTTTTCTAAGATTGCAAAGCCCATGACGGAGTTGTTGAAGAAGGATACCAAGTTCAATTGGACTGAGGAATGTGAGGCCAGTTTTCAAGAATTGAAGGAACGTCTAGTTACCTCGCCAGTGTTGATTCTGCCAGATCAGACCAAGGATTACGAGATGTATTGCGACGCTTCACATCGAGGACTTGGAGCAATGCTTATGCAGGAGGGGAGAGTTGTTTCGTATGCCTCACAACAGTTTAAACCCCATGAGTTGAATTATGCCACGCATGATTTGGAGTTAGCAGCCGTAGTGCATGCGTTGAAAACATGGAGACATTTTCTTATCGGAAATCATTGTGAGGTGTACACAGATCACAAGAGTTTGAAGTACATTTTCACGCAGAAGGAGTTGAATCTGAGGCAAAGGAGATGGTTAGAGCTCATCAAAGATTATGATATGAGATTGCAGTATCACCCCGGAAAGGCTAACGTAGTAGCCGATGCGTTGAGCCGTAAGAGCCATGTTAATACACTCATGACCGCAGGATTGCCAAAGGAGTTAGCCGAGGACCTTTGCGAACTATGTTTGGAGATAGTTCCGAGAGGCTATGTAGCAACCTTAGAAATTCAGTCGACTTTGATGGATAAGATCAGAGAAGCTCAGAAGACCGACAAGGAAATTGCTGAGATAAAAGAGAAGATGAGCAAAGGAAAAGCCAAGGGATTTCGTGAGGGTGAGCACGATACCTTATGGTTTGAAGACTGTGTTTATGTGCCTAATAACCCAGAGATTAGGAAGTTGATTTTGCAAGAGGCTCATGATTCGCCGTATTCGATTCACCCAGGCAATACCAAGATGTATTTGGACTTGAAGGAGACTTTCTGGTGGACCAGAATGAAGAAGGATATTGCGAAGTATGTAGCAGTTTGTGATGTATGTCAGAGAGTAAAGGCAGAGCATCAGAAGCTAGCAGGATTGCTGCAACCATTGCCGATACCCGAATGGAAGTGGGATAAGTTAGGCATGGATTTTATCACGGGATTGCCCAGGACTCGTTCAGTCTATGACTCGATTTGGGTTGTAGTCGATCATTTGACGAAGGTAGCTCATTTCATTCCAGTGAAGACCACTTACACCAGTGCTAAGTTGGCCAAGATATACATGACCAGGATAGTATTTCTGCATGGAGTTCCAAGGAGCATTGTATCAGATAGAGGAACCCAGTTTACCTCAAAGTTCTGGAATCAGTTGCACGAAACTTTGGGTACCAGGCTAGAGTTCAGTACAGCTTTTCATCCGCAGACAGATGGAAAGACCGAGAGAGTCAATCAGATTTTGGAGAATATGCTGAGAGCTTGTGCGCTAGATTATGGATCTAGTTGGGACGACAATTTGCCATATGCAGAGTTCTCTTACAACAACAGTTATCAATCCAGTTTGAAGATGGCCCATTTCGAAGCCTTATACGGAAGGAGGTGCAGAACCCCGTTGTCTTGGGATGAAGTTGGAGACCGTCAGTTGTTTGGACCGGATTTAATTAAGGAGTCTGAACGGAAAGTGAAGTTGATTCGTGACAGGCTCAAGGTAGCCCAGTCCAGGCAGAAAAGCTACGCAGATGCAAAACGCAAGGAGACAGTTTACAAAGTCGGAGATAGAGTCTATCTTCGTATACCTCCACTACGAGGAGTTAAGCGTTTTGGTGTTAAGGGAAAGTTAGCGCCACGTTTTGTGGGACCATACAAAGTTTTGGAATGTATGGGAGAAGTTGCCTACAAGTTGGAATTGCCTGAGGGATTGTCAGGAGTTCACGATGTGTTCCACGTTTCCCAGTTGAAGAAGTGCCACACAGAGATGGCTGATATACCACTGAGAGATACAGTGCCACTAGAGACGATTCAGTTGGACAGTGATTTGACCTATGAGGAGAAACCAGTTAAGATTCTTGAATATGCCAGCCGAGTCACCCGCAGCAAGGTTATCAAGTTTTGTAAAGTTCAGTGGAGCCACCACACCGAGGATGAAGCCACCTGAGAGCGAGAAGAAGATTTGCTGAAGGACCACCCTCACCTATTTTCTAGCCAACACGAATCTCGAGGGCGAGATTCATCTTAAGGGGGGTAGGTTTGTAACATCCCAAATTTTCAATTTAGAATGTTATACAAATAGATCATTATTGCATATCATATTTAATGCATTTTGCCTCGATCCTAGAAATTTCTACGCAACTCAAGGACCCACGGAGAGAGTTGGGGATTTCGTTATTTTCATATTTGAGTTTTCTCAAATTTTGAAAATAGGATCATTTGATTTATTTATTTTATCTTCAATTATTTTAATCACAAAAAAATAAGAGAGAGGGAATAAAATGTCTTTCCCAAAATAGAGAAATAATGAGGATTTAATAAAAAAATAAAATCAAATAAGATTTATTTTGGTGTTTTTCCTATTTTATTTGAATTTAGGAAAAATTGCACGGTTTTCAAAAATGCATTTTGGAACCAAAAAAATGTTCATCTTGTTCTAAATATTCTATTTGGACGATGAAAATTTATTTTGGTATTTTTAGATTTTTATTTAATTTTCTAGAATTATTTTTGTTTGGCGAAATTAGTAAAAAAAACACGCACCCGCGCCCGATTGGGCCGAAGCCCAGCTAGGCCGGCCTGCCCCGCGCCGCCGCCTTCCCCCGCGCCGCAGCCGCAGAGTCCGAGCCGGACTCCGCCTCCCGCCGTCGCCGCTTGCCCCCTCCCCCAAGCCGCCGCACCCCCCTCCACCTTTAAATACCCAGCCCGGGGCCCCCCTTGGGACCCCAAGCTGCAGCCGCCGCCGCTGCACCACCCCGCTGCCGGAGTCGCCCCGCCCCACCGCCTCGT
>NC_041391.1:475056421-475059072 GCF_002162155.2 Triticum dicoccoides | reverse complement strand
GCCGGAGGTACCGCCTAAGCCGCCGCCGACGCCATTTGTTTTTGAGAAAAACCACTTCATTTTTTTAAAGAAACCCTAGATTTTTTTTAGACCGGTTTTTCTTTTGGTTTATTTAATTAGCGAGCGTTCGCTCGTTCGTTCGTTTTAACAAACACGTTCATCGTTTATATCCAGATAACGAACGCTCGTTCGTTAATCTGTTCGTCGTTTTTCTTTTCTCGGATTTATTCTGCGATTTTTCTGATCGCGATTTCTGATCCGATTTTTGTTTTAGTTTAACTTTTCGCTCGTTTATCGGAATCAGGCGATTCAAGCGCCTAGAGTTTCGTCTTGAAACCCTCTTTCCGAATAATCTAATCAAACAAGTTTTTGCTTCTGTAAAATTTGACTTAGGTCCAGATTAGTAAACGAAGCTTGTTTCTTTCACCATTTGAGTTTTGTTTCTTTGTTCGATTTGATTCTTTTTGCAAACCGGAGTTCTTAAGTTGAATTTTCTGGTTAGATCTCTTATTTGAATTTTACCTGTGCATCAGATGAGTACTTATTGTATGCTTCTTTGTTTGCTTGCTTGCGATAGAGTACATGGATTGCGCAACTTGCTACTTCCAATCCACTAGGTTTCACGGATCATCAGCAAGGCAAGTAACACTTTGATCATACTTCTTTATTACCTAGTTTTTATTGCATTAGATCGATCCTCAAACAATTGCATGATTAGGATCTGATTAATATGTTGGTTTTGGGAAGTAGATGAGGTAGTACCTATTACCTGTTTTATTATCAAACCTTTGGGAGTTACTTCTACGTTTTCTTATTACGCCATGCTATGCTAGTAGACGTGGATTGGGTGAGTGTATCCATGACAGATGTGAGATTGTTAATTTAATGGTTTATTTAAGGTGGGAACTTTAATACACATCTGGGTGGATTGAGGTACCTGGGTATTCCAGGATTGCCTGTTTGTTTTTGGACCGCCACCCAGGCCCAAAGGGATCATAAGATTATTCATGCTAGAAACTTCCGTGTGCAGCCACATGCTATTATGGGCTCTAGCATAGTTGACTAAGTCGTGCGAACTCTTACAGTGGTGGACTAGCAGATGTAGGGGGTGTAGGTTGGTACGGTCTACCCATCGTAAGGTGCTAGCGCTTCTGAAAGACTATGTCTCGGTCATCCATTTCTCAAACACCATGTAGTGTGAGAATCCCAACAGAGGAGATCGAGTCATGTGGGAAAAAGTGCGCAACCACTGCAGAGTGTATAAACTAATCATGATTAGCCGTGTCCCCGGTTATGGACGTTTTGAGTATCTAGTACTTGGATTATCATGTGAATCTCATCACGTTACTCTAATTAATATTGTTGGGTTTGTTTAATGATGATGTTACTTAATTGCGATTGAGAAGGCTGTCAACCATTCTCAATGTTTAACAACCACCATGATAGTTAAATAAATTTATTCCTTTGTAGTAGGGAAAAATTGGCTTTATGCAAAACTCTAACCATAGAGCTTTCCACCAGCGATATATGCATGTAGTATAGCTTTATTCTTTCATTACTCTCTATGTGTTACTTTGCCAGCATATTCCATGTGCTGACCCGTTTTCGGACTGCAACGTTCATGTTGCAGACTTTTCAGACAACGAGTAAGATGCCTTAGGATCGTGGTTCTATACTTAGTGATGCCGTTGGAGTTGATGGACTCACTTATCTTCCAAGCCTTCCGCTGTTATCGTTATTAGATGGCCTTAAGCCATATTTATTGTAATAAGTTCTCTTTGAGACATTCGATGTAATAAGTGTGTGATTTCTACTTTGTTATAAATCCTTAAAGTACTATGCATGTCAGCATTACTGATCCAGGGATGACACTAATGCACAGAGATCAGACTATTTGAGGTCTGGTTGCTACATGTGATGGACAAGACCTATTCGTTAGCTTAGCATTATGATCGTCCAGTTTTATTTCGGGCAAGTAACATACCGATGACAAAGGGAATAATGTATGTTGTCATAATAGTTCGACCGATAAACATCTTCGTAGAATATGTGGGATCCAATATGATCATCCAGCTTATGCTATTGGTTATTGACCGGAGAGGTGTCTTGGTCATGTCTACATAGTTCTTGAACCCGTAGGGTCCGCACGCTTAACGTTCAATGACGATTGTGTATTATATGAGTTATGTGATTTTGTGACCGAATGTTGTTCGGAGTCCCGGATGAGATCACGGACATGACGAGGAGTCTTGAAATGGTCGAGAAATAAAGATTGATATATAGGATGATAGTATTCGGACACCGGAAGTGTTCCGGGTAGTATCAGGTATTTATCGGACTACCGGGGGGGGGGGGTTACCGGAACCCCCCGGGGGAATAATGGGCCTAATGGGGCATAATAGGGGGGCACACCAGCCCACAAGAGGTGCCCCCTTAAGGTAGGAGGCCTAATAGGATAAAGAGGAGGGGGTTCGCCCCCTCCCCTTTCCTTCCTCCCTTCCCTCTTCCCTTTTCCCCCTTCCGGTAATAAGGAAAGGGGGGCATTGGACTAGGGCCCCAAGTAGGATTCCTCCTACTTGGGGCGCACCAAGGCTGCTCCCCTCCCCCTCCCACCTATATATACATGGGGAGGGGCGCCTAGAACACACGTC
>NC_041391.1:475011083-475056237 GCF_002162155.2 Triticum dicoccoides | reverse complement strand
CATATTCTCGTAGTGCTTAGGCAAAGCCCTGCGCGAATCACTTCACCATCACCGTCACCACGTTGTCGTGCTGATGAAACTCACCTTCTTCCTCGACACTCTGCTGGATCAAGAGTTCGAGGGACGTCATCGAGCTGAACATGTGCAGAACTCAGAGGTGTCGTACGTTCGGTGCTTGATCGGTCGGAACAAGAAGAAGTTCGACTACATCAACAGCGTTGTCAAACGTTTCCGCTTTCGGTCTACGAGGGTACGTAGACAAACTCTCCCCCTCTTGTTGCTATGCATCTCCTAGATAGATCTTGCATGAGTGTAGGAATTTTTTTAAAATTGCAAGCTACGTTTCCCAACAGTGGCATCAGAGCCAGATCTATGCATAGATGATATGCACGAGTAGAACACAAATAGTTATGGGCAGTGATCATCATACTGCTACCACCAATGTCTTATTTTGATTCGGCGGTATTGTTGGATGAAGCGGCCCGGACCAACCTTACATGACCACGTTCATGAGACCAGTTTCATCGACAAACATGCAACTAGTTTTGCATAAAGCTTGCTGGCAGGTGGCTGTTTCTCCTACTTTAGTTGAATTGAATTTGACTGCGGCCGGTCCTTGTTGAAGGTTAAAACAACAAACTTTATAAATCAACATTGTGGTTTTTGTGCCGTGGGTAAAACGGTTCTTGCTAGAAGCCCGTTGCAGCCACGTAAAACTTGCAACAACAAAGTAGAGGACGTCTAACTTGTTTTTGCTGGGCATGTTGTGATGTGATATGGTCAAGACATGATGTGATATACGTGGTTGTATAAGATGATCATGTTTTGTAAAATTTATCGGCAATTGGTAGGAGCCTTATGGTTGTCACTTTATTGTATGAAATGCAAACGCCATGTAATTGCTTTACTTTATCACTATGCATTAGCGATAGTTGTAGAAGCAATAGTTGGCGAGACGACCACACCGCTACGATGGAGATCAAGGTGTCAAGCCGGTGACAATGGACATCATGATGATACTTTGGAGATGGAGATCAAAAGCACAAGATGATGATGGCCATATCATGTCACATATTTTGATTGCATGTGATGTTTATCTTTATGCAGCTTATTTTGCTTAGTACGGCAGTAGCATTATAATATGACCCCTTAACTAAATTTCAAGGTATAAGTGTTCTCCCCGAGTATGCACCATTGTGACAGTTCTTCATGCTGAGACACCGCGTGATGCTCGGGTGTGATAGGCTCTACGTTCACATACAACGGGTGCAAGACAGTTTTGCACATATGGAATACTCGGGTTAAACTTGACGACCCTAGCATGTACAGACATGGCCTCAGAACACTGGAGACCGAAAGGTCGAATGTGAACCATATAGTAGATATGATCAACATAGAGATGTTCACCATTGATGACTACTCCATCTCACGTGATGATCGGACATGGTTTAGTTGATTTGGATCACGTATCATTTAGATGACTTGAAAGATGTCTATCTAAGTGGGAGTTCTTAAGTAATATGATTAATTGAACTTAATTTACATGAACTTAGTCCTGATAGTTTTTGCATATCTATGTTGTAGATAAATGGGACGTGCTACCGTTCCCTTGAATTTTAATTTGTTCCTAGAGAAAGCTATGTTGAAAGATGATGGTAGCAACTACATGGACTGGGTCCGTAACTTGAGGATTATCCTCATTGCTGCACAGAAGAATTATGTCCTTGATGCACCGCTAGGTGAAAGGCCTGATGCAGGAGCAGATGCTGATGTTATGAACGTCTGGCAAGCTCGATCTGATGACTACTCAATAGTTTGGTGTGCCATGCTTTACGGCTTAGAATCGGGACTTCAAAGACATTTTGAACGTCATGGACCATATGAGATGTTCCAGGAATTGAAGTTAATATTTCAAGCTAATCCCCGAGTTGGGAGATATGAAGTCTCCAACAAGTTCTGTAGCTGCAAGATGGAGGAGAACAGTTCTGTCAGTGAACACATACTCAGAATGTCTAGATATCATAATCACTTGACTCAGCTGGCAGTTAATCTTCCAGATGATTGTGTCATTGACAGAGTTCTCCAATCACTGCCACCAAGCTACAAAGGGTTCGTGATGAACTATAATGCAAGGGATGGAAAAGACTATTCCCGAGCTCTTCACAATGCTCAAAGCTGCGGAGGTAGAAATCAAGAAGGAGCATCAAGTGTTGATGGTTAACAAGACCACTAGTTTCAAGAAAAAGGGCAAGGGAAAGAAGGGGAACTTCAAGAAGAATGGCAAGCAAGTTGCCACTCCCGGGAAGAAGCCCAGAGCTGGACCCAAGCTTGAAACCGAGTGCTTCTACTGCAAAGGGACTGATCATTGGAAGCAGAACTGCCCCAAATATTTGGCGGATAAGAAGGATGGCAAAGTGAACAAACCTATATTTGATATACATGTTATTGATGTGGACCTTACTAGTGCTCATAGTAGTGCCTAGGTATTTGATACCTGTTCGGTTGCTCATATTTGTAACTTGAAACATGGACTATGGATTAAACAAAGATCGGCTAAGGACGAGGCGACGATGCTCGTCGGGAATGGTTCCAAGGTCGATGTGATCGCCGTCGGCACGCTACCTCTACATCTACCTTCGGGATTAGTTTTAGACCTGAATAATTGTTATGTGGTGCCAGCGTTGAGCATGAACATTATATCTGGATCTTGTTTAGTGCGAGACAGTTATTCATTTAAATCAAAGAATAATGGTTGTTCTATTTATATGAGTAATATCTTTTATGGTCATGCACCCTTGAAGAGTGGTCTATTTCTTTTGAATCTCGATTGTGGTGATGCACATATTCATAATATTGATGCCAAAAGATGCAAAGTTGATAATGATAGTGCAATGATACGTCTCCAACGTATCTACTTTTCCAAACACTTTTGCCCTTGTTTTGGACTCTAACTTGCATGATTTGAATGAAACTAACCCGGACTGACGTTGTTTTTAGCAGAACTGCCATGATGTTGTTTTATGTGTAGAAAAGAAAAGTTCTCTGAATGTCCTGAAAATCCACGGAGGCACTTTTTGGAATTTATAAGAATTATTGGACGAAAGAAATACACCAGGGGGCCCACACCCTGTCCACAAGACAGGGGGCGCGGCCCCTCCTCCTGGGCGCGGTCCCCTATCTCGTGGGCCCCCTTGACCTCCACTGACCTCAACTCCAACTCCATATATTCACGTTCGGGGAGAAAAAAATCAAAGAGAAAGTTTCATCGCGTTTTACGACACGGAGCCGCCGCCAAGCCCTAATCTCTCTCGGGAGGGCTGATCTGGAGTCCGTTCAGGGCTCCGGAGAGGGGGATTCATTGCCGTCGTCATCATCAACCATCCTCCATCACCAATTTCATGATGCTCAGCGTCGTGCGTGAGTAATTCCATCGAGGCTTGCTGGACGGTGATGGGTTGGATGAGATTTACCATGTAATCAAGTTAGTTTTGATAGGGTTTGATCCCTAGTATCCACTATGTTCTGAGATTGATGTTGCTATGACTTTGCTATGCTTAATGCTTGTCACTAGGGCCCGAGTGCCATGATTTCAGATCTGAACCTATTATGTTTTCATGAATATATGTGTGTTCTTGATTCTCTCTTGCAGTTCTATAGCCACCTATTATGTGTTATGATCCGACAACCCCGAAGTGACAATAATCGGGATACTTCTCGGTGATGACCGTAGTTTGAGGAGTTCATGTATTCACTATGTGCTAATGCTTTGTTCCGGTTCTCTATTAAAAGGAGGCCTTAATATCCCTTAGTTTCCGTTAGGACCCCGCTGCCACGGGAGGGTAGGACAAAAGATGTCATGAAAATTCTTTTCCATAAGCACGTATGACTATTTATGAAATACATGCCTACATTACATTGATGAACTGGAGCTAGTTCTGTGTCACCCTATGTTATAGCTATTACATGAGGAATCGCATCCGGCATAATTATCCATCACTGATCCATTGCCTACGAGCTTTTCACATATTGTTCTTCGCTTATTTACTTTTTCGTTGCTGCTGTTACAACTACTACAAAAACCCAAAAATTGTTATCTTTACTTTTGCCACTGTTACCTTTATTATCATACTACTTTGCTACTAAATACTTTGCTGTAGATACTAAGTTATCTAGGCATGGTTGAATTGACAACTCAACTGCTAATACTCAAGAATATTCTTTGGCTCCCCTTGTGTCGAATCAATAAATTTGGGTTGAATACTTTACCCTCGAAAGCGGTTGCGATCCCCTACACTTGTGGGTTACTCTTTGGGTGTTAATCACATAGCAATGTGAACTAGATTATTGACTCTAGTAAACCCTTTGGGTGTTGGTCACATGACGATGTGAACTATGGGTGTTAATCATATACAGATATGAATATTGATGTTAAATCACATGGCGATGTGAACTAGATTATTGACTCTAGTGCAAGTGGGAGACTGAAGGAAATATGCCCTAGAGGCAATAATAAAGTTTTTATTTATTTCCTTACATCATGATAAATGTTTATTATTCATGCTAGAATTGTATTAACCGGAAACATAATACATGTGTGAATACATAGACAAACATATAGTCACTAGTATGCCTCTACTTGACTAGCTCATTTATCAAAGATGGTTATGTTTCCTAGCCATGGACAAAAGAGTTGTCATTTGATTAATGGGATCACATCATTAGGAGAATGATGTGATTGACATGACCCATTCCGTTAGCCTAGCACTTGATCGTTTAGTATGTTGCTATTGCTTTCTTCATGACTTATACATGTTCCTGTAACTATGAGAATTATGCAACTCCCGTTTACCGGAGGAACACTTTGGGTACTACCAAACGTCACAACGTAACTGGGTGATTATAAAGGAGTACTACAGGTGTCTCCGAAGGTACATGTTGAGTTGGCGTATTTCGAGATTAGGTTTTGTCACTCCGATTGTCGGAGAGGTATCTCTGGGCCCTCTCGGTAATGCACATCTTTATAAGCCTTGCAAGCAATGTGACCAAATGAGTTGGTTACGGAATGATGCATTACGGAACGAGTAAAGAGACTTGCCGGTAACGAGATTGAACTAGGTATTGGATACCGACGATCAAATCTCGGGCAAGTAACTGTTGGGGAACGTAGCAGAAATTCAAAAATTTTCCTACGTATCACCAAGATCTATCTATGGAGAGACCAGCAACGAGTAGAAAGGAGAGTGCATCTACATACCCTTGTAGATCGCTAAGCGGAAGCGTTCAAGTGAACGGGGTTGATGGAGTCGTACTCGTCGTGATTCAGATCACCGATGATCCTAGTGCCGAACGGACGGCACCTCCGCGTTCAACACACGTACAGCTCGACGATGTCTCCCACGCCTTGATCCAGCAAGGAGAGAGGGAGAGGTTGAGGAAGACTCCATCCAGCAGCAGCACAACGGCGTGGTGGTGATGGAGGAGCGTGGCAATCCTGCAGGGCTTCGCCAAGCACCTACGGGAGAGGAGGAGGTGTCACGGGAGGGAGGGAGGCGCCAAGGGCTCAGGTCTGGATGCCCTCCCTCCCCTCCACTATATATAGGGGCAGGGGAGAGGGGGGAGGCGCAGCCTTGCCCCCTCCTCCAAGGAAAGGGTGCGGCTAAGGAGGGGGGAGGAGTCCATCCTCCCCAAGGCACCTCGGAGGTGCCTTCCCCATTGAGGACTCTTCCCTCTAGGGTTCCCTAGGCGCATGGGCCTCTTGGGGCTGGTGCCCTTGGCCCATGTAGGCCAAGGCGCACCCCCTACAGCCCATGTGGCCCCCCGGGGCAGGTGGCCCCACCCGGTGGGCCCCCGGGACCCTTCCGGTGGTCCCGATACAATACCGATCACCCCGAAACTTGTCTCGATGGCCGAAACAGGACTTCCTATATATAAATCTTTACCTCCGGACCATTCCGGAACTACTCGTGACGTCCGGGATCTCATCCGGGACTCCGAACAACATTCGGTAACCACATACAAACTTCCTTTATAACCCTAGCGTCATCGAACCTTAAGTGTGTAGACCCTACGGGTTCGGGAGACATGCAGACATGACCGAGATGTTCTCCGGTCAATAACCAACAGCGGGATCTGGATACCCATGTTGGCTCCCACATGTTCCACGATGATCTCATCGGATGAACCACGATGTCAAGGACTTAATCAATCCCGTATTCAATTCCCTTTGTCTAGCGGTATTTTACTTGCCCGAGATTCGATCGTCGGTATCCAATACCTTGTTCAATCTCGTTATCGGCAAGTCACTTTACTCGTTCCGTAACACATCATCCCGTGATCAAATCCTTGGTCACATTGCGCATATGATGATGTCCTACCGAGTGGGCCCAGAGATACCTCTCCGTTTACACAGAGTGACAAATCCCAGTCTCGATCCGCATAAAACAATAGATACTTTCGGAGATACCTGTAGTGCACCTTTATAGTCACCCAGTTACGTTGTGACGTTTGATACACCCAAAGCACTCCTACGGTATCCAGGAGTTACACGATCTCATGGTCGAAGGAAGAGATACTTGACATTGGCAAAGCTCTAGCAAATGAACTACACGATCTTTTGTGCTAGTCTTAGGATTGGGTCTTGTCCATCACATCATTCTCCTAATGATGTGATCCCGTTATCAACGACATCCAATGTCCATAGCCAGGAAATCATGACTATCTGTTGATCACAACGAGCTAGTCAACTAGAGGCTCACTAGGGACATATTGTGGTCTATATATTCACACGTGTATTACGATTTCCGGATAATACAGTTATAGCATGAATAAAAGACAATTATCATGAACAAGGAAATATAATAATAATACTTTTATTATTGCCTCTAGGGCATATTTCCAACAGTCTCCCACTTGCACTAGAGTCAATAATCTAGTTCACATCGCCATGTGATTAACACTCACAGGTCACATCGCCATGTGACTAATACCCAAGAGTTTACTAGAGTCAATAATCTAGTTCACATTTACCATGTGATTAACACTCGATGAGTTCTGGGTTTGATCATGTTATGCTTGTGAGAGAGGTTATAGTCAACGGGTCTGAACCTTTCAGATCCGTGTGTGCTTTACAAATCTCTATGTCATCTCCTAGATGCAGCTACCACGTTCTATTTGGAGCTATTCCAAACAACTGTTCTACTTGGAGCTATTCTAAATTATTGCTCCATTATATGTATCCGGTCTCTCTACTCAGAGCTATCCGGATAGGTGTCAAGCTTGCATCGTCGTAACCTTTACGACGAACCCCTTTACCACCTCCATAATCGAGAAAATTCCTTAGTCCACTAGTTACTAAGGATAACTTTGACCACTGTCCTGTGATCCATTCTTGGATCACTCTTGTACCCCTTGACTGACTCATGGTAAAGCACACTTCAGGTGCGGTACACAGCATAGCATACTGTAGAGCCTATGTCTTAAGCATAGGGGACGACCTTCGTTCCTTTCTCTCTATTCTGCCATGGTCGAGCTTTAAGTCTTAACTTCATACCTTACAACTCAGGCAAGAACTCCTTCTTTGACTGATCCATCTTGAACACCTTCAAGATCACGTCAAGGCATGTGCTCATTTGAAAGTACCATTAAGCGTTTTGATCTATCCTTATAGATCTTGATGCTCAATGTTCAAGTAGCTTAATCCAGGCTTTCCATTGAAAAACACTTTCAAAATAACCCTATATGTTTTCCAGAAATTCTACGTCATTTCTGATCATTAATATGTCAACAACATATACTCATCAGAAATTCTATAGTGCTCCCACTCACTTCTTTGGAAATACAAGTTTCTCATAAACTTTGTATACACCCAAAATCTTTGATCATCATCAAAGCATACATTCCAACTCCGAGATGCTCACTCCAGTCCTCAGAAGGATTGCTGGAGCTTTGCATACTTATTAGCATATTTCAGGATAGACAAAACCTTCCGGTTGTATCACATACAACCTTTCCTCAAGAATCGTCGAGGAAACAATGTTTTGACATCCTATCTGCAAGATTTCATAAATAATGCAGTAATTGCTAATATAATTCCAACAGACTCTTAGCATCGCTACGAGTGAGAAAGTCTCATCGTAGTCAACTCCTTGAACTTGTCGAAAAACATCTTAACGACAAGTCGAGCTTTCTCAATGGTGACACTTACCATCATTGTCTGTCTTCCTTTCAAAATCCATATGTACCTAACAGCCTTACGACCATCAAGTAGTTCTTCCAAAGTCTACACTTTGTTTTCATACATGGATCCTCTCTCGGGTTTTATGGCCTTGAGCCATTTATCGGAATCCGGGCCCACCATCGCTTCTCCATAGCTCGTAGGTTTATTGTTGTCTAGCAACATGACTTCCAAAACAGGATTACGTACCACTCTGAAGTAGTACGCATCCTTGTCATCCCACGAGGTTTGGTAGTGACTTGATCCGAAGTTTCATGATCAATATCATAAGCTTCCACTTCAATTGGTGTACGTGCCACAGGAACAACTTCCTGTGCCCTGCTACACACTTGTTGAAGTGACGGTTCAATAACCTCATCAAGTCTCCACCATCCTCCCACTCAACTTTTCGAGAGATACCTTTCCTCGAGAAAGGACCCGATTCTAGAAACAATCCCTTATTGCTTTCGAATCTGAGACAGGAGGTATACCCAACTGTTTTGGGTGTCCTATGAAGATGCATTTATCCGCTTTGGGTTCGAGCTTATCAGCCTGAAACCTTTCCACATAAGCATCGCAGCCCCAAACTTCTAAGAAATGACAGCTTAGGTTTCTCTAAACCATAATTCATACGGTGTCATCTCAACGGAATTACGTGGTGCCCTATTTAAAGTGAATGTGGTTGTCTCTAATGCCTAACCCATAAACTATAGTGGTACTTCGATAAGAGACATCATGGTACGCACCATATCCAATAGGGTGCAACTATAATGTTCGGACACACCATCACACTATGGTGTTCCAGGCTGTATTAGTTGTGAAACAATTTCCACAATGTCTTAATTCTGTGCCAAACTCGTGATTCAGATATTCATCTCTATGATCATATCATAGATCTTTTATCCTCTTGTCACGACGATCTTTCAACTTCACACTGAAATTACTTGAACCTTTCAATAATTCAGACTCGTGATTCATCAAGTAAATATACTCAACATCTACTCGAATCATCTGTGAAGTAAGAACATAACGATATTCACTGCATGCCTCAGCACTCATTTGACTGCACACATCAAAATGTGTTACTTCCAACAAGTTGCTATCTTGTTCCATCTTACTGAAAACGAGGCTTTTCAGTCATCTTGCCCATGTGGTATGATTTGCATGTCCCAAGTGATTCAAAATCAAGTGAGTCAAAACGGTCCATTTGCATGGAGTTTCTTCATGCATATACACCAATAGACATGGTTCGCATGTCTCAAACTTTTCAAAAACGAGTGAGTCCAAAGATCCATCAACATGGAGCTTCTTCATGCGTTTTATACCATTATGACTTACATGGCAGTGCCACAAGTAAGTGGTACTATCATTACTATCTTATATCTTTTGGCATGAAAATGTGTATCCCTACGATCAAGATTCAATAAACCATTCCTTTAGGTGCAAGAGCACTTATTCAGGTTTAATACTAATCTTGATGGTAGAGGGAGCGTGCGATGTTTGATTATATCAAACTTGGAAACACTTCCAACACATATCGTCAGCTCTCCTTTAGCTAGTCTCCGTTTATTCCGTAGCCTTTTATTTCGAGTTACTAACACTTAGCAACCGAACCGGTATCTAATACCCTGGTGCTACTAGGAGTACTAGTAAAGTACACATTAACATAATGTATATCCAATATACTTCTATCGACCTTGCCAACCTTCTTATCTACCAAGTATCTAGGGTAATCTTGCTCCAGTTGTTGTTCCCCTTATTACAGAAGCACTTAGTCTCGGGTTTGGGTTCAACCTCGGGTTTCTTCATTGGTGCAGCAGCTGATTTGCCGTTTCATGAAGTATCCCTTCTTTCCCTTGCCCTTCTTGAAACTAGTGGTTTCATCAACCATCAACAATTGATGCTCCTTCTTGATTTCTACTTTCGCGGTGTCAAACATCACGAATATTTCAAGGATCATCATATCTATCCCTGATATGTTATAGTTCATCACGAAGCTCTAGCAGCTTGGTGGCAATGACTTTGGGGAAACATCACTATCTCATCTGGAAGATCAACTCCCACTCGATTCAAGTGATTGTTGCACTCAGACAATCTGAGCACAAGCTCAACGATTGAGCTTTTCTCCCTTAGTTTGCAGGCTAAGAAAATCGTCAGAGGTCTTATACCTCTTGACGTGAGCACGAGCCTGAAATCCCAATTTCAGCCCTCGAAACATCTCATATGTTCCGCGATGTTTCGAAAAACGTCTTCGGTGCCTCTACTTAAACCATTTATCTGAACTATCACGTAGTTATCAAAACGTGTATGTCCGATGTTCGCAACATCCACAGACGACGTTTGGGGTTCAGCACATTGAGCGGTGCATTAAGGACATAAGCTTTCTACTGTCCGCATAATCGCTACTGTCAACTTTCAACTATATTTTCTCTAGGAACATATCTAAAACAGTAGAACTATAGCGTGAACTACGACATAATTTGCAAAAGGTCTTTTGACTATGTTCAGGATAATTAAGTTCATCTTATGAACTCCCACTCAGATAGACATCCCTCTAGTCATCTAAGTGATTACATGATCCGAGTCAACTAGGCCGTGTCCGATCATCACGTGAGACGGACTAGTTAACATCGGTGAACATCTTCATGTTGATCGTATCTACTATACGACTCATGCTCGACCTTTCGGTCTCCGTGTTCCGAGGCCATGTCTGCACATGCTAGGCTCGTCAAGTTAACCCTAAGTGTTTTCGCTGTGTAAAACTGTCTTACACCCGTTGTATGTGAACGTAAGAATCCATCACACCCGATCATCACGTGGTGCTTAGAAGCGACGAACTGTAGCAACGGTGCACAGTTAGGGGAGAACACTTCTTGAAATTTTGTAAGGGATCATCTTATTTACTACCGTCGTCCTAAGTAAACAAGATGCATAAACATGATAAACATCAGATGCAATAAAATAGTGACATGATATGGCCAATATCATTTTGCTCCTTTTGATCTTCATCTTCGGGGCTCCATGATCATCTTGTCACCGACATGACACCATGATCTCCATCATCATGATCTCCATCATCGTGTCTTCATGAAGTTGTCACGCCAACGACTACTTCTACTTCTATGGCTAACGCGTTTAGCAATAAAGTAAAGTAAGTTACATGGCGTTCTTCAATGACACGCAGGTCATACAAAAAATAAAGACAACTCCTATGGCTCCTGCCGGTTGTCATACTCATCGACATGCAAGTCGTGAATCCTATTACAAGAACATGATCAATCTCATACATCACATATATCATTCATCACATCCTTTTGGCCATATCACATCACAAAGCATACCCTGCAAAAACAAGTTAGACGTCCTCTAATTGTTGTTGCATGTTTTACGTGGCTGCTATGGGTTTCTAGCAAGAACGTTTCTTACCTACGCAAGACCACAACGTGATATGCCAATTGCTATTTACCCTTCATAAGGACCCTTTTCATCGAATCCGTTCCGACTAAAGTGGGAGAGACTGGCACCCGCTAGCCACCTTATGCACCAAGTGCATGTCAATCGGTGGAACCTGTCTCACGTAAGAGTACGTGTAAGGTCGGTCCGGGCCGCTTCATCCCACAATACCGTCGAAACAAGATTGGACTAGTAACGGTAAGCATATTGAACAACATCAACGCCCACAACTACTTTGTGTTCTACTCGTGCTAAGAATCTACGCAATAGACCTAGCTCATGATGCCACTGTTGGGGAACGTAGCAGAAATTCAAAAAATTTCCTACGTATCACCAAGATCTATCTATGGAGAGACCAGCAACGAGTAGAAAGGAGAGTGCATCTACATACCCTTGTAGATCGCTAAGCGGAAGCGTTCAAGTGAACGGGGTTGATGGAGTCGTACTCGTCGTGATTCAGATCACCGATGATCCTAGTGCCGAACGGACGGCACCTCCGCGTTCAACACACGTACAGCTCGACGATGTCTCCCACGCCTTGATCCAGCAAGGAGAGAGGGAGAGGTTGAGGAAGACTCCATCCAGCAGCAGCACAACGGCGTGGTGGTGATGGAGGAGCGTGGCAATCCTGCAGGGCTTCGCCAAGCACCTACGGGAGAGGAGGAGGTGTCACGGGAGGGAGGGAGGTGCCAAGGGCTCAGGTCTGGATGCCCTCCCTCCCCTCCACTATATATAGGGGCAGGGGAGAGGGGGGAGGCGCAGCCTTGCCCCCTCCTCCAAGGAAGGGGTGCGGCTAAGGAGGGGGGAGGAGTCCATCCTCCCCAAGGCACCTCGGAGGTGCCTTCCCCCTTGAGGACTCTTCCCTCTAGGGTTCCCTAGGCGCATGGGCCTCTTGGGGCTGGTTCCCTTGGCCCATGTAGGCCAAGGCGCACCCCCTACAGCCCATGTGGCCCCCCGGGGCAGGTGGCCCCACCCGGTGGGCCCCCGGGACCCTTCCGGTGGTCCCGGTACAATACCGATCACCCCGAAACTTGTCCCGATGGCCGAAACAGGACTTCCTATATATAAATCTTTACCTCCGGACCATTCCGGAACTCCTCGTGACGTCCGGGATCTCATCCGGGACTCCGAACAACATTCAGTAACCACATACAAACTTCCTTTATAACCCTAGCGTCATCGAACCTTAAGTGTGTAGACCCTACGGGTTCGGGAGACATGCAGACATGACCGAGATGTTCTCCGGTCAATAACCAACAGAGGGATCTGGATACCCATGTTGGCTCCCACATGTTCCACGATGATCTCATCGGATGAACCACGATGTCAAGGACTTAATCAATCCCGTATTCAATTCCCTTTGTCTAGCGGTATTTTACTTGCCCGAGATTCGATCGTCGGTATCCAATACCTTGTTCAATCTCGTTATCGGCAAGTCACTTTACTCGTTCCGTAACACATCATCCCGTGATCAAATCCTTGGTCACATTGCGCATATGATGATGTCCTACCGAGTGGGCCCAGAGATACCTCTCCGTTTACACAGAGTGACAAATCCCAGTCTCGATCCGCATAAAACAATAGATACTTTCGGAGATACCTGTAGTGCACCTTTATAGTCACCCAGTTACGTTGTGACGTTTGATACACCCAAAGCACTCCTACGGTATCCAGGAGTTACACGATCTCATGGTCGAAGGAAGAGATACTTGACATTGGCAAAGCTCTAGCAAATGAACTACACGATCTTTTGTGCTAGTCTTAGGATTGGGTCTTGTCCATCACATCATTCTCCTAATGATGTGATCCCGTTATCAACGACATCCAATGTCCATAGCCAGGAAATCATGACTATCTGTTGATCACAACGAGCTAGTCAACTAGAGGCTCACTAGGGACATATTGTGGTCTATATATTCACACGTGTATTACGATTTCCGGATAATACAGTTATAGCATGAATAAAAGACAATTATCATGAACAAGGAAATATAATAATAATACTTTTATTATTGCCTCTAGGGCATATTTCCAACAGTAACATACCGATGACAAAGGGAACAACGTATGTTGTTATGCGGTTTGACCGATAAAGATCTTCGTAGAATATGTAGGGACCAATATGGGCATCCAGGTTCCGCTATTGGTTATTGACCGAGAATAGTTCTAGGTCATGTCTACATAGTTCTCGAACCCGTAGGGTCCGCACGCTTAACGTTACGATGACAGTTATATTATGAGTTTATGAGTTTTGATGTACCGAAGGAGTTCGGAGTCCCGGATGAGATCGGGGACATGACGAGGAGTCTCGAAATGGTCGATACGTAAAGATCGATATATTGGACGACTATATTCGGAGTTCGGAAAGGTTCCGAGTGATTCGGGTATTTTTCGGAGTACCGGAGAGTTACGGGAATTCGCCGGGGAGTATATGGGCCTTATTGGGCCATACGGGAATAGAGGAAAGAGGACGAAAGGAAGGAGGCGCGCAGCCCCCCTCTGGTACGAATTAGACAAGGGGTGCGGCCCCCCTTTCCTTCCTCCTCTCCCCCTCTTTCCCCCTTCTCCTACTCCAACAAGGGAGGTGAAATCCTACTAGGACTAGGGAGTCCTAGTAGGACTCCACACTTGGCGCGCCCCCTCCTAGGGCTGGCCACCTCCCCCCTTGCTCCTTCATATACGGGGGCAGGGGGGCACGCCGTGACACACAAGTTGATCTACGGATCATTCCTTAGCCGTGTGCGGTGCCCGCCTCCACCATATTTCACCTCGGTCATATCGTCATGGAGTTTAGGCGAAGCCCTGCGCCGGTAGAACATCATCATCGTCACCACGCCGTCGTGCTGATGGAACTCATCCCCGAAGCTTTGCTGGATCGGAGCCCGGGGATCGTCATCGAGCTGAACGTGTGCTGAACTCGGAGGTGCCGTACGTTCGGTACTTGGATCGGTCGGATCGTGAAGACGTACGACTACATCAACCGCGTTGTCATAACGCGTCCGCTTACGGTCTACGAGGGTACGTGGACGAACACTCTCCCCTCTCGTTGCTATGCCATCACCATGATCTTGCGTGTGCGTAGGATTTTTTTTGAAATTACTATGTTCCCCAACAGTGGCATCCGAGCCTAGGTTTTATGGTTTGATGTTATATGCACGAGTAGAACACAAATGAGTTGTGGGCGATATAAGTCATACTGCTTACCACCATGTCATATTTTGTTTCGGCGGTATTGTTGGATGAAGCGGCCCGGACCGACATTACACGTACGCTTACGCGAGACTGGTTTTACCGCCGTGCTTTGCACACAGGTGACTAGCGGGTGTCAGTTTCTCCAACTTTAGTTGAACCGAGTGTGGCTACGCCCGGTCCTTGCGAACATTAAAACAACATCAACTTGACAAACTATCGTTGTGGTTTTTATGCGTAGGTGAGATTGGTTCTTGCTTAAGCCCGTAGCAGCCACGTAAAACTTGCAACAACAAAGTAGAGGACGTCTAACTTGTTTTTGCAGGGCATGTTGTGATGTGATATGGCCAAGACATGATGCTATATTTTATTGTATGAGATGATCATGTTTTGTAACCAAAGTTATCGGCAACTGGCAGGAGCCATATGGTTGTCGCTTTTTTGTATGAAATGCAAACGCCCTATAATTGTTTTACTTTATCACTAAGCGGTAGCGATAATCGTAGAAGCAATAGATGGCGTAAACGACAAATGATGCTACGATGGAGATCAAGGTGTCACGCCGGTGACGATGGTGACCATGATGGTGCTTCGGAGATGGAGATCACAAACACAAGATGATGATGGCCATATCATATCACTTATATTGATTGCATGTGATGTTTATCCTTTATGCATCTTATCTTGCTTTGATTGACGGTAGCATTTTAAGATGATCTCTCGTTAAAAATTATCAAGAAGGGTTCTCCCTGAGTATGCACCGTTGCCAAAGTTCGTCGTGCCCAGACACCACGTGATGATCGGGTGTGATAAGCTCTACGTCCATCTACAACAGGTGCAAACCAGTTTTGCACACACGGAATACTCAGGTTAAACTTGACGAGCCTAGCATATGCAGATATGGCCTCGGAACACGGAGACCGAAAGGTCGAGCGTGAATCATATAGTAGATATGATCAACATAATGATGTTCACCATTGAAAGCTACTCCATTTCACGTGATGATCGGTTATGGTTTAGTTGATTTGGATCACGTGATCACTTAGAGGATTAGAGGGATGTCTTTCTAAGTGGGAGTTCTTAAGTAATATGATTAATTGAACTTAAATTTATCATGAACTTAGTCCTGGTAGTATTTTGCAAATTATGTTGTAGATCAATAGCTTGCGTTGTTGCTCTCATATGTTTATTTTGATATGTTCCTAGAGAAAATTGTGTTGAAAATATTAGTAGCAATGATGCGGATTGGATCCGTGATCTAAGGTTTATCCTCATTGCTGCGCAGAAGAATTATGTCCTTGATGCACCGCTAGGTGACAAACCTATTGCAGGAGCAGATGCAGACGTTATGAACGTTTGGCTAGCTCAATATGATGACTACTTGATAGTTTAGTGCACCATGCTTAACGGCTTACAATCGGGACTTCAAAGACGTTTTGAACGTCATGGACCATATGAGATGTTCCAGGAGTTGAAGTTAATATTTCAAGCAAATACCCGAGTTGAGAGATATGAAGTCTCCAACAAGTTCTATGGCTAAAAGATGGAGGAGAATCGCTCAACTAGTGAGCATGTGCTCAGATTGTCTGGGTATTTCAATCGCTTGAATCAAGTGGGAGTTAATCTTCCAGATAAGATAGTGATTGACAGAATTCTCTAGTCACCATCACTAAGTTACTAGAACTTCGTGATGAACTATAGTATGCAAGGGATAACGGAAACGATTCCCAAGCTCTTCGTGATGCTAAAATCAACGAAGGTAGAAATCAAGAAAAACATCAAGTGTTGATGGTAGACAAGACCACTAGTTTCAAGAAAAGGGCAAAGGGAAGAAGGGGAACTTCAAGAAGAACGTCAAGCGAGTTGCTGCTCAAGTGAAGAAGCCCAAGTCTGGTCCTAAGCCTGAGACTAAGTGCTTCTACTGCAAAGGGATTGGTCACTGGAAGCGGAACTACCCCAAGTGATTGGCGGATAAGAAGGATGGCAAAGTGAACAAAGGTATATTTGATATACATGTTATTGATGTGTACTTTACTAGTGTTTATAGCAACCCCTCGGTATTTGGTACTGGTTCAGTTGCTAAAAGTAGTAACTCGAAACGGGAGTTGCAGAATAAATAGAAACTAGTTAAGGGTGAAGTGACAATGTGTGTTGAAAGTAGTTTCAAGATTGATATGATCATCATCGCACACTCCCTATACTTTCGGGATTAGTGTTGAACCTAAATAAATGTTATTTGGTGTTTGCGTTGAGCATGAATATGATTTGATCATGTTTATTGCAATACAGTTATTCATGTAAGTTAGAGAATAATTATTGTTCTATTTACATGAATAAAACCTTCTATGGTCATACACCCAATGAAAATGGTTTATTGGATCTCGATCATGTGATACACATATTCATAATATTGAAACCAAAAGATGTAAAGTTAATAATGATAGTGCAACTTATTTGTGGCACTGCCGTTTAGGTCATATTGGTGTAAAGCGCATGAAGAAACTCCATAAAAGATGGATTTTCGGAATCACTTGGTTATGAATCATTTGATGCTTGCGAACCATGCCTTTTGGGCAAGATGACTAAAACTCCGTTCTCCGGAACAATGGAACAAGCTACTGACTTATTGGAAATAATACATACCGATGTATGCAATCCAATGAGTGTTGATGCTCGTGGCAAGTATCGTTATTTTCTGACCTTCACAAGATGATTTGCGCAGATATGGGTATATCTACTTGATGAAACATAAGTCTGAAATAGTTGAAAGGTTCAAAGAATTTCAGAGTGAAGTGGAAAAATCATCGTAACAAGAAATTAAAGTTTCTGCGATCTGATCGCAGAGACAAATATTTGAGTTACGAGTTTGGTCTTCAATTAAAACAATGAGGAATAGTTTCACAGCTCACGCCACCTAGAACACCACAACGTTATGGTGTGTCCGAATGTCGTAACCGCACTTTATTGGATATGGTGCGATCTATGATGTCTCTTACCGATTTACCGCTATCGTTTTGGGGTTATGCATTAGAGACAGCTGCATTCACTTTAAATTGGGCACCATCAAAATCCGTTGAGACGACGCCTTATGAACTGTGGTTTGGCAAGAAACCAAAGTTGTCATTTCTTAAAGTTTGGTGTTGCGATGCTTATATGAAAAAGTATCAACCTGATAAGCTCGAACCCAAATCGGAGAAGTGCGTCTTCATAGAATACCCAAAGGAAACTGTTGGGTACTCCTTCTATCACAAATCCAAAGGCAAAACATTCGTTGCTTAGAATGGATCCTTTCTAGAGAAGGAGTTTCTCTCGAAAGAAGTGAGTGGGAGGAAAGTAGAACTTGATGAGGTAATTGTACCTTCTCCCTTATTGGAAAGTAGTTCATCATAGAAATCAGTTCCAGTGATTCCTACACCAATTAGTGAGGAAGTTAATGATGATGATCATAAAACTTCATATCAAGTTGCTACCAAACCTCGTAGGTCTTCCAGAGTAAGATCCGCACCAGAGTGGTACGGTAATCATGTTCTGGAAGTCATGTTACTAGACCATGATGAACCTACGAAATATGAGGAAGCGATGATGAGCCCAGATTCCACGAAATGGCTTGAGGCCATAAAATCTGAGATATGATCCATGTATGAGAAAAAAGTATGGACTTTGATTGACTTGCTCGATGATCAGCAAGCCATGTTAAATAAATGGATCTTCAAGAGGAAGACGGACACTGATAGTAGTGTTACTATCTACTAAGCTCGACTTGTTGCAAAAGGTTTTCGACAAGTTGAAGGTGTTGAATACGATGAGATTTTCTCACTCATATCGATGCTTAAGTCTGTCTGAATCATGTTAGCAATTGCCACATTTTATGAAATCTGGCAAATGGATGTCAAAACTGCATTCCTTAATGGATTTTTAAACAAGAGTTGTATATGATGCAACCAGAAGGTTTTGCTAATCCTAAAGGTGCTAACAAAATGTGCAAGCTCCAGCGATCCATCAATGGACTGGTGCAAGCATCTCGGAGTTGGAATATATGCTTTGATGAGTTGATCAAAGCATATGGTTTTATACAGACTTTTGGAAAGGCCTGTATTTACAAGAAAGTGAGTGGGAGCACCACAACATTTCTGATAAGTATATGTGAATGACATATTGTTGATCGGAAATAATGTAGAATTATTCTGCAAAGCATAAAGGAGTGTTTGAAAGGAGTTTTTCAAAGAAAGACCTCAGTGAAGCTGCTTACACATTGAGCATCAAGATCTATAGAGATAGATCAAGACGCTTGATAAGATTTTTCAATGAGCACATACCTTGACAAGATTTGAAGTAGTTCAAAATGGAACAGTCAAAGAAAGAGTTCTTGCCTGTGTTGCAAGGTGTGAAGTTGAGTAAGACTCAAAAACCGACCATGGCAGAAAATAGAAAAGAATGAACAGTCATTCCCTATGCCTCAGTCATAGGTTCTATAAAGTATGCTATGTTGTGTACTAGACCTATTGTATACCTTGCTCTGAGTTTGGCAAAGGAATACAATTTTGATCTAAGAGTAGATCACTAGACAGCGGTCAAGAATATCCTTAGTGAGGACTAAGGAGATGTTTCTCGATTATGGAGGTGATAAAAGAGTTCGTTGTAAAAGTTACATCGGTGCAAACTTTTACACTGATCCAGATGACTCTAAGTCTCAATCTGGATACATATTGAAAGTGGGAGCAATTAGCTAGAGTAGCTCCATGCAGAGCATTGTGGACATAGAATATTTTGCAAAATACATACGGCTCTGAATATGACAGATCCGTTGACTAAACTGCTCTCACAAGCAAAACATGATCATACCTTAGTACTCTTTGGGTGTTAATCACATATCAATGTGAACTAGATTATTGACTCTAGTAAACCCTTTGGGTGTTGGTCACATGACGATGTGAACTATGGGTGTTAATCATATACAGATATGAATATTGATGTTAAATCACATGGCGATGTGAACTAGATTATGGACTCTAGTGCAAGTGGGAGACTGAAGGAAATATGCCCTAGAGGCAATAATAAAGTTATTATTTATTTCCTTATATCATGATAAATGTTTATTATTCATGCTAGAATTGTATTAACCGGAAACATAATACATGTGTGAATACATAGACAAACATATAGTCACTAGTATGCCTCTACTTGACTAGCTCATTTATCAAAGATGGTTATGTTTCCTAGCCATGGACAAAAGAGTTGTCATTTGATTAATGGGATCACATCATTAGGAGAATGATGTGATTGACATGACCCATTCCGTTAGCCTAGCACTTGATCGTTTAGTATGTTGCTATTGCTTTCTTCATGACTTATACATGTTCCTGTAACTATGAGAATTATGCAACTCCCGTTTACCGGAGGAACACTTTGGGTACTACCAAACGTCACAACGTAACTGGGTGATTATAAAGGAGTACTACAGGTGTCTCCGAAGGTACATGTTGAGTTGGCGTATTTCGAGATTAGGTTTTGTCACTCCGATTGTCGGAGAGGTATCTCTGGGCCCTCTCGGTAATGCACATCTTTATAAGCCTTGCAAGCAATGTGACCACATGAGTTGGTTACGGAATTATGCATTACGGAACGAGTAAAGAGACTTGCCGGTAACGAGATTGAACTAGGTATTGGATACCGATGATCAAATCTCGGGCAAGTAACATACCGATGACAAAGGGAACAACGTATGTTGTTATGCGGTTTGACCGATAAAGATCATCGTAGAATATGTAGGGACCAATATGGGCATCCAGGTTACGCTATTGGTTATTGACTGAGAATAGTTCTAGGTCATGTCTGCATAGTTCTCGAACCCGTAGGGTCCGCATGCTTAACGTTACGATGACAGTTATATTATGAGTTTATGAGTTTTGATGTACCGAAGGAGTTCGGAGTCCCGGATGAGATCGGGGACATGACGAGGAGTCTCGAAATGGTCGAGACGTAAAGATCGATATATTGGACGACTATATTCGGAGTTCGGAAAGGTTCCGAGTGATTCGGGTATTTTTTCGGAGTACCGGAGAGTTACGGGAATTCGCCGGGGAATATATGGGCCTTATTGGGCCATACGGGAATAGAGGAAAGAGGCCGAAAGGAAGGAGGCGCGCAGCCCCCCTCTGGTCCGAATTAGACAAGGGGTGCGCCCCCCTTTCCTTCCTCCTCTCCCCCTCTTTCCCCCTTCTCCTACTCCAACAAGGGAGGTGAAATCCTACTAGGACTAGGGAGTCCTAATAGGACTCCACACTTGGCGCGCCCCCTCCTAGGGCCGGCCACCTCCCCCCTTGCTCCTTTATATACGGGGGCAGGGGGGCACCCCATGACACACAAGTTGATCTACGGATCATTCCTTAGCCGTGTGCGGTGCTCCCCTCCACCATATTCCACCTCGGTCATATCGTCGCGGAGTTTAGGCGAAGCCCTGCGCCGGTAGAACATCATCGTCGTCACCACACCGTCGTGCTGACGGAACTCATCCCCGAAGCTTTGCTGGATCGGAGCCCGGGGATCGTCATCGAGCTGAACGTGTGCTGAACTCGGAGGTGCCGTACGTTCGGTGCTTGGATCGGTCGAATCGTGAAGACATACGACTACATCAACCGCGTTGTCATAACCATGATCTTGCATGGACGAACACTCTCCCCTCTCGTTGACGAACACTCTCCCCTCTCGTTGCTATGCCATCACCATGATCTTGCGTGTGTGTAGGAATTTTTTTGAAATTACTACGTTCCCCAACACGTGCGTGAGTAATTCCATCATAGGCTTGCTGGACGGTGATGGGTTGGATGAGATTTACCATGTAATCAAGTTAGTTTTGTTAGGGTTTGATCCCTAGTATCCACTATGTTCTGAGATTGATGTTGCTATGACTTTGCTATGTTTAATGCTTGTCACTAGGGCCCGAGTGCCATGATTTCGAATTCAGATCTGAACCTATTATGTTTTATGATCCACATATGTGTGTTCTTGATTCTATCTTGCAAGTCTATAGTCACCTATTATGTGTTATGATCCGACAACCCCGAAGTGACAATAATCGGGATACTTCTCGGTGATGACCGTAGTTTGAGGAGTTCATGTATTCACTATGTGCTAATGCTTTGTTCTGGTTCTCTATTAAAAGGAGGCCTTAATATCTCTTAGTTTCCGCTAGGACCCCACTGCCATGGGAGAGTAGGACAAAAGATGTCATGCAAGTTCTTTTCCATAAGCACGTATGACCATTTACGAAATACATGCCTACATTACATTGATGAACTGGAGCTAGTTCTGTGTCACCCTATGTTATAGCTATTACATGAGGAATCGCATCCGGCATAATTATCCATCACTGATCCATTGCCTACGAGCTTTTCACATATTGTTCTTCTCTTATTTACTTTTCCGTTGCTGCTGTTACAACTACTACAAAAACCCAAAAACTGTTATCTTTACTTTTGCCACCGTTACCTTTATTATCATATTACTTTGCTACTAAATACTTTGCTGCAGATACTATGTTATCCAGGTGTGGTTGAATTGACAACTCAACTGCCAATACTCAAGAATATTCTTTGGCTCCCCTTGTGTCGAATCAATAAATTTGGGTTGCATACTTTACCCTCGAAAGCTGTTGCGATCCCCTACACTTGTGGGTTATCATGCAACATATTTGTGGCACTACTATTTAGGTCATATTGGTGTAAAGCGCATGAAGAAATTCCATGCAGATGGACTTTTGGAATCACTTGATTATGAATCATTTGATACTTGCGAACCATGCCTCATGGGCAAGATGACCAAAACTCCATTCTCTGGAACAATGAAGCGAGCCAATGACTTATTGGAAATAATACATACCGATGTATGCAGTCCGATGAGTGTTGAGGCTCGCGGCGGGTATTGTTATTTTCTGACCTTCAAAGATGATTTGAGTAGATATGGGTATATCTACTTAATGAAACACAAGTCTGAAACATTTGAAAAGTTCAAAGAATTTCAGAGTGAAGTGGAGGATCATCATAACAAGAAAATAAAGTTTCTACAATCTGATCGCGGAGGTGAATATTTGAGTTACGAGTTTGGCCTTCATTTAAAACAATGTGGAATAGTTTCACAACTCATGCCACCTGGAACACCACAACGTAATTATGTGTCTGAACGTCGCAAATGTACTTTATTAGATATGGTGCAATCTATGATGTCTCTTACCGATTTACCACTATCGTTTTGGGGTTATGCATTAGAGACAACTGCATTCACGTTAGGGCACCATCAAAATCCGTTGGACGACACCGTATGAACTGTGGTTTGGCAATAAACCTAAGTTGTCGCTTCTTAAAGTTTGGGGATTCGATGCTTATGTCAAAAGGCTTCAGCCTGATAAGCTCAAACCCAAATCGGAGAACTGTGTCTTCATAGGATACCCTAAGGAAATAATTGGGTACACCTTCTACCACAGATCTGAAGGCAAGATCTTTGTTGCCAAGAATGGAGCGTTTCTAGAGAAGGAGCTTCTCTTGAAAGAAGTGAGTGGGAGGAAAGTAGAACTTGATGAGGTAATTGTACCTTCTCTCAATTTGGAAAGTAGCTCATCCAAGAAATCCGTTCCCATGATGCCCATACCAACTAGAGAGGAAGCTAATGATAATGATCATGAAACTTCAGATCAAGTTACTACTGAACCTCGTAGGTCAACCAGACCACGATCCACACTAGAGTGGTACGGTAATCCTATTTTGGAAGTCATGTTACTTGACCATGACGAACCTATGAACTATGAAGAAGCTATGATGAGCCCAGATCCAGATAAATGTCTTGAGGCCATCAAATATGAGATAGGATTTATGTATGAGAACAAAGCATGGACTTTGGTGAATTTTCCCGATGATCGGCGACCCATAGAGAATAAATGGATCTTCAAGAAGAAGACTAACGTTGATGGTAATGTTACTGTCTATAAAGCTCGACTTGTCATAAAAGGTTTTTGACAAGTTCAAGGAGTTGACTACGATGAGACTTTCTCACCTGTAGCGATGCTTAAAGTCCATCCAAATCATGTTAGCAATTGCCACATTTTATGAAATCTGGCAAATGGATGTCAAAATTGCATTCCTTAAATGGATATCTCTAAGAAGAGTTGTCTATGATGCAACCAGAAGGTTTTGTCGATCCTAAAGGTGCTAACAAGATGTGCAAGCTCCAATGATCCATCTATGGACTGGTGCAAGCATCTCAGAGTTGGAATATACGCTTTGATGAGGTGATCAAAGCATATGGTTTTATACAGACTTACGGTGAAGCCTGTATTTACAAGAAAGTGAGTGGGAGCTCTGTAGCATTTCTGATATTATATGTGGATGACATATTATTGATTGGAAATGATATAGAATTTCTGGATAGCATAAAAGGATACTTGAATAAGAATTTTTCATTGAAAGACCTCGGTAAAACTGCTTACATATTGGGCATAAAGATCTATAGAGATAGATCAAGACGCTTGATAAGACTTTCAATGAGTACATACCTTGACAAGATTTTGAAGGAGTTCAAAATGGATCAGTCAAAGAAGGAGTTCTTGCCTGTATTGTAAGGCGTGAAGTTGAGTAAAAGACTCAAAACCCGACAACGACAGAAGATAAAGAGAGAATGAAAGTCATTCCCTATGCCTCAGCCATAAATTCTATAAAGTATGCCATGCTGCATACCAAACCTGTTGTGTACCTTGCCATGAGTTTGGCAAGGGGGTACTATAGTGATCCAGGAGTAGATCACTGGACAGCGGTCAAAATTATCCTTAGTTACCTTAAAAAGGACTAAGGAAATGTTTCTACGTTATGGAGGTGATAAAGAGTTCGTCGTAAAGAGTTACATCGATGCAAGCTTTGGCACTGATCTAGATGACTCTAAGTCTTAATCTAGATACCTATTGAACGTGGGAGCAATTAGCCTAGAGTAGCTTCATGCAGAGCATTGTAACATAAAAATTTGCAAAATACATACGGATCTGAATGTGGTAGACCCATTGACTAAACTTCTCTCACAAGCAAAACATGATCGCACCTAAGTACTATTTGGGTGTTAATCACATAGCGATGTGAACTAGATTATTGACTCTAGTAAACCCTTTGAGTGTTGGTCACATGGCGATGTGAACTATGGGTATTAATCACATAAAGATGTGAACTATTGGTGTCAAATCACATGGCGATATGAACTAGATTACTGACTCTAGTGCAAGTGGGAGACTGAAGGAAATATTCCCTAGACACAATATTAAAGTTGTTATTTTATATTTCCTTATTTTATGATAAATGTTTCTTATTCATGCTAGAATTGTATTAACCGAAAACTTGATACATGTGTGGATACATAGACAAAATACTATGTCCGTAGTAAGCCTCTACTAGACTAGCTCGTTGATCAAAGATGGTTAAGTTTCCTAACCATAGACATGTGTTGTCATTTGATAAACGGGATCACATCATTAGGAGAATGATGTGGTGGACACGACCCATTCATTAGCTTAGCATTATGATCATTCAGTTTTATTGCTATTGCTTTCTTCATGTCAAATACATATTCCTTCGACTATGAGATTATGCAACTCCCGAATACTAGATAAATGCCTTGTGTGCTATCAAACGTCACAACGTAACTGGGTGATTATAAAGATGCTCTACAGGTATCTTCGAAGGTGTTTGTTGGGTAAGCAAGGATTTGTCACTCCGAGTATCGGAGAGGTATCTCTGGGCCCTCTCGGTAATACACACCACAAGAAGCCTTCCAAGCAAAGTGACTAATGAGTTAGTTGCAGGATGATATATTACGGAACGAGTAAAGAGACCTGCCGGTAACGAGATTGAACTCAGTACGAAGATACCGACGACCGAATCTCGGGCAAGTAACATACCGATGACAAAGGGAATAATGTATGTTGTCATAACGTTTCGATCGATAAAGATCTTCGTAGAATATGTGGGAGCCAATATGAGCATCCAGGTTCCCGCTACTGGTTATTGACAGGAGAGGTGTCTTGGTCATGATACATAGTTCTCGAACCCGTAGCGTCCGCACGCTTAACGTTCGATGACGATTTTGTGTTATATGAGTTATGTGATTTGGTGACCAAATGTTGTTCGGAGTCCCGGATGAGATCACGAACATGATGATGAGCCTCGAAATGGTCGAGAGATAAAAGATTCATATATAGGATGATAGTATTCGGACACCGGAAGGGTTCCGGGTAGTGTTGGGTATTTATCGGACTACCGGGGGTTACCGGAACCCCCCGAGGGAATAATGGGCCTTATGGCCCATAAGAGGGGAGCACACCAGCCCACAAGCGATGGCGCGCCCCCCTTAAGACAGGAGGCCGAATAGGAGAAGGAAGAGGGGCTTCGCCCCCCTCCCTTTCCTTCCTCCCTTCCCTCTCCCCTTTTCCCCCTTCTGGTAATAAGGAAGGGGGGGGGGGCGAATTGGACTAGGGCCCCAAGTAGGATTCCTCCTACTTGGGGTGCACCAAGGCTGCTCCCCTCCCCCTTCCACCTATATATACATGGGGAGGGGGCGCCTAGAACACACATCAACTATTTTTAGCCGTGTGTAGCGCCCCCTCCACAATTTACGCCTCCGGTCATATTCTTGTAGTGCTTAGGTGAAGCCCTGCGCGGATCACTTCACCATCACCGTCACCACGCCGTTGTGCTGACAGAACTCATCCACTTCCTCGACACTCTGCTGGATCAAGAATTCGAGGGACGTCATTAAGCTGAATGTGTGCAGAACTCATAGGTGACGTACATTCAGTGCTTGATCGGTCAGAACAAGAAGAAGTTTGACTACATCAACCGCGTTGTCAAATGCTTCCGCTTTCGGTCTACGAGGGTACGTAGATACACTCTCCCCCTCTCGTTGCTATGCATCTCCTAGATAGATCTTGCGTAAGCTTGGGATTTTTTTTGAAATTGCATACTACGTTTCCCAACAATAATTCTAACATGTTTTGCATTTCTTTTAATTGTTGAACCGCGTGCAAATTTGTAAACTTTTGCTTTCTTCAAAACATGATTTTTAAAAAAATATATTTCGCCATGTTTTAGAATTAGTGTTTGCCAAAGTTTTGCCATGTTTGAAATTGTTAGTTATAATCCATGGCAAAATAAGAGATTTTTTTAATAAAAACCATGTCAATTTTTGTAATTTACCAACGCAGTTTTAAAAATTAATATGGAAATTGTCATAAGTTTTGTGTACTCAAAACATAGCATTTGTTTCCTCAAAACATAGAAAAGTATGATATTGTGTCGCCAAGTTTTATAGACATTTTGTTTTGCCAAAAAAAATTTAATGTGTATCCCTCAGTTTCATCCAAGTTTTGCCATGTTATTTACTTTATTTTAGCTATAAACTATTCACCATAATTTTTTTGATGTTTATTCCATGGGCATTTTTAAGTTCCATACTACATTTTTCAGTAATTGTTCTCATGTCAAATTTATTGTATTGACCATGTCAAATTTACTGTAGTGACACAGGGATTTCCTCTCTCTCCTGTCGGGACAGTGACCGGGCTTTACGATTGGATGTTTGAGAGATCCGGTTGTAGATGCTCTTATAACTATCAAAACTGAGGTCTAAATACCAGTTTTTAAGGTTTTGTGGTGTGCCGTAGGAAATAACTATTTTTGCCCCAATTAGAGGTTCAAGATGTGCGACAACTTTTGTAATGACTGGTGGAGGGAGAGACCTCCTATATGTTGCTCTTTACGATAAGTAGCCGGCGAGTCGCACAGGGGCAACCCATTGCGGTGGCCGTGAAGCGAGGGTGAAAATCACAAAAAAAGGGTAGTGCGAGGTCGCTAGAATCGAACCCGCCACTGCCTAGTGATGTGGGTTCACTGCTAGCCACACCAACCACAAGCTCAGGCTTCGGGTGTGCAACGCAATACTTAAAGAACTAATCGCAGTATCAGACTTAACACTTCTTGGAAAAATCAAGAGCAATTTTTTAAAAATTGTGATTTTTTAACTTGTGAATAATTTTTATTTTTTTTGAAATCATGAGCAAATTTTGAAATTCCCGAACTTTTTTCGAAAATGAGTCCATTTTTTGAATTTGCGAAGAAATTTAAAAAACAGACATTTTTTGACAGAAACAATTTGTAAAACTCGATTTTTTTTTAATTTTTTTTGAAATGGTGAACAATATTGAAAATTTTGAACAAATTTTGAGATGCCAACCTTTTCTGAATACATGATTTGTATTTGAAAAGCGGAGCATTTTTTAAAATTTCGAACAATCTTTGAAAAACAGTCAGGAACCATCCAGAAGGTTCTCAAAACCGGAAATGGTCGCACGAAAAAAAGCTAAATTTTTTTTGAGGAGAAAAAAGAAGCTAATTGGTCTGGCCCATGTACCATCGAAGGTGTGCGATACCTCGACAACTTGTCCCAGAATGCGGCAAATAGGGTTTTCCGGGAGGAGTTCGTTGGGGGCCCCAGAGGGAAGCCTTGCGGGCAGTTCGAGATGGGCCGGCCCAGCCGCGCGCGAGGGCACAGCCTTCTCTTTGTGTTTTTCTTTAAGTTTTCTGTATTCCCTTTTCTTTTATTTTTTACTTTAATTTATACCTCAAAATACTCTAAATACATATATACTACAAAAAATTCTCTATAATAATATTGATAATGGTCTACCAAGCTTTGAAAAATGTTAAATATCTAAAGAGAAAATGTTTTTCATGTATAAAAGAATTGTATAAAAATATTTGTTATGTATTAAAAAATGATAATCAAGCATTTGAAAAAATGAACAAGTATTTAATGTTAATCAAGCATTTAAACAAGTGTTTAATGTTAACCAAGCATTTGACGAGTTCAAACCCCACCGGCGCTTTTTTGAGAGTTTTTACAGAAAAAGTAACGTAACATGGGCCAGCCCAGCACGGAGCTATAGTGTGCGCCCGTTTGGTGGAACTGAATAAACGATGCTGAAGGCGCCGTTTAGGAAATCTCCGAAATTACTAGTTAAGGAGTACTTCTTGCGGAGATCACTACAACTTTCCCAAACTGTAACAAGTGGCGCGCTGCATGTGCACCGCATGTCGCAATCTGAGAGTTTTCCATTTTTTCGTAGATCCGTTTATACAAAATGTTTTATCTCTTAAACCACGCGTCCAAATCTCGAACCGCTTTCGCCGTTGGATTCGTCGCGTCGAGGTCTTCAAAACTAGACCACATGTTGGATAGGTTTTGATGAACTTTTTTTCATGAAAAAACCGGAAGAAAAAACCGAAAGGGGAGCACGGGTTTTTTCCCTTTCCGAAAGAGGCACGCCCGTGCCTCTGACGAAATCACAACCATACCTCTCGCGAAAGTAAAATCGTGCCTCTCGCGAAAGAAAAAAAAACAGAAAACGCGTTTTTTCGTTTCTGAGGAGGCACGGCCGTGACTCTCGCGAAAGCACAACTGTGCCTCTCACGGAAGCAAAAACGTACCTCTCGCGAAATAAAAAAAACAGAAAACATGTTTTTTTCATTTCCAAGAGGCACGGCCGTGACTCTCGCGAAAGCACAACCGTGCCTCTTGCAGAAGCAAAATCGTGCCTCTCGCAAAAGAAAAAAAAACAGAAAACGCGTTTTTTCCGTTTCCAAGAGGCATGGCCGTGCCTCTCGCGAAAGCACAACCGTGCCTCCCGCGAAAACAAAACCGTGACTATCGCGAAAGAAAAATGTGTTCTTTTGCGCAAAAAAAATTTCTAAATTTTTTTTTGGTCGAAAAGCTAGGGAAGACGGGTGGAAAACCAAAACGTCAAAAAAGGGAAAACCGTTTAAAAGGCCAAAAACGCGTGCGAAAAAAAAAATCCGGAGGGAGCGCCTAGAGCTCGATACGTGGCGAATGGCTGAGAGCGCGCCAAATGGCGTTTATCGTTGCGAGGCCCCCGAAGGAGCGCTCGTTAATTAGTTGCTCCCGGAAATCCCGGAGGACTCGCCCCAGAGGGAACCCTTGCGTCAGGGCACCTCGAGATGGGCCGGCCTAGCCGCTCGCGAGGGCACAACCTCCTCTTTGTGTTTTTCTTTACGTTTTCTGTATTCCCTTTTCTTTATTTTTTTAACTTTCGTTTATACCTCAAAATACTCTAAATACATATGTACTACAAAAAATGCTCTATGAAAATACTTGATAATGGTTGACCAAGCATTTGAAAAATGTTAAATATGTAAAGAGAAAATGTTTTTCATGTATAAAAAAATTTATTATCTATTAAAAAATGATAATAGATCTTTTGAAAAAAATGAACAAGTATTTAATGTTAATCAAGCATTTAAATAGTATTTAATGTTAATCAGGAAATGACGAGTTCGAACCCCACCGGCGCTGTTTTTTTGAGAGATTATACAGAAAAAATAATGTAACATGGCCGGCCCAGCGCGGAGCTGTAGTGTGCGCCCGTTTGCTGGAATCGAATAAATGGGCGCTGAAGGCGCCGTTTAGGAAATCCCGGAGGACTCGCCCCAGAGGGAAGCCTTGCGTCGGGGCAGCTCGAGATGGCTGGCCCAGCCGCGCGCGAGGGCACAGCCTTTATGTTTTCTGTATTCCCTTTTCTTTATTTTTTTTACTTTCATTTATACCTCAAAATAGTCTAAATACATAAACTACAAAAAATGCTCTATAAAAATACTTGATAACGGTTGACCAAGCATTTGAAAAATGTTAAATATGTAAAGAGAAAATGTTTTCCATGTATGCAAATTTGTATAAAAAAATTATTATGTAAAAAATAAAGCATTTGTAAAAATGAACAAGTATTCAATGTTAATCAAGCATTTAAAAAAATGTTAAATGTGTATAGGAAAAATGGTGATCAGGCATTAAAAATGATGATTTTTTATCGTGTATATGAAAATATTGATAAAATATTTCAAAAAATGTTGAGCAAGTATTTGAAAAATATATTTCAAGCATTTATGAATGTTAATGTGTGCAGAAAAAATGTTGACCGTGTATTAAAAAATGATGAATTTTTTTACCATGTATATGAAAAATACTAATCAAGCGTTTGAAAAGTTGTTAAAGAAGTATTTGCAAAAATATTGAACAAGTATTTCGAAAATGTTAAACGTGTACAGAAAAAATGTTGATCATGTATAAATAAAATGATGAATTTTGTTATCATGTCTATAATAATATTAATGAAGCACTTGAAAAAATGTTAAACAAATATTTGAAAAATGTTAACTAGCATTTGGAAAATGTTAAATGTGTATATAAACATGATGACCATGTATTAAAATAGTGATAAAAAAACTTGATCATGTGTACAATACAAATGTTAATCGATCATTGGAAAAAATTGAACAAGTATTTGAAAATGTGTTAATTAAGCATTTAAAAAAGGTTCATGTTGCATTTAATAGATATTAATCAAGCATTTGAAAACATGTTAAATGTGCATAGAAAAATGTTTAGCTTTCACTAGAAAATCTTAATCTTTAATAGAAAAATGTTAATTATGGATTTGGAAAAGTTTAAGAGTATTTATAGAAAAAATGGGAACATGTATTCAAAAAATGTTTATCTTGTACTTGAAAAATGTTAATCAACTATTTGCATTTTTTTAAATGTGTATATTACAAAATGTTAAATTTGTATTATAAAGTGTTATATATATATATTCAAAAAATATTGTTGATGAATAAAAAATGTAGAATGAAAATGAAAAGGACAAAGAAAACCAAAAAAGAAACAAAATAAACCAAAGGATAAAAGAAAATTGTAAAAACAAAGAAACGAATGCAGAAAAAAATAAATAAATGACAAAAGCTTTGAAAACCAAAGGAAACAAAAAAATGAAGGATAAAAGAAGGAAAATGAGTAAGAAAAGAAAAGCTGATAAAAACAATGAAAGAAACAAAGAAAAACAAAAAATGGAGAAGAAATAAGAAAACCAAATAAAAACAAGTCGAGTCTTGTGTAGTGGCTAGCTGCGCTGGGGAGCAACTAGGGCGTGTTTGGCAGCCATATCAGCTAGGCCTGTCTAGCTCAAGCTTGGCTCACATGAGGCTGGTTGAGCAAATGCAACCCATAATCCAATATTTGCAACCTGTTTGGTTGCCGACATTTAGTTCTCACGCATTATAGGATTGCTTAGTGCACAATGTTTGATTACCCGCATTGTCTGAACTCTCACATAAGCACGTTATTTGGTTGCATGCAACCCTTGTTGTCTGATAACTTCTTTGGCGCTGTGGTGAGGTCACCAGCACACAACGGCGTCAGGAAGAACACACACAACATAACCTATTAGTAAACATGAATATTGTGCCACATATAAGTAGACCAGTTCAAACATAGTACTAAGCACACGATATTAAACTAAAGCAGAAGGAGCATACGATGGGCTGTCCTAGGCGTTCACGGCGCAGGCGTCATCATGCTTCCCACACTTGGTCACCACTTCAATGCCATAGTCATTGAAGATGACGACATTCAGCATGTCGGGAGTTGCTACTTGTGAACTGCGTTGGGATTTCCCGGAAGAGGAGAGGATGATGCAGTATAGTAGAGATAAGTATTTCCCTCAGTTAATAATCAAGGTTATCAATCCGGTAGGAGGATCACGCAACACTTCGTTAGCAGCACCTGGACACAAACAACAAATCCTTGCAACCCAATGCGAACAAGCGGTTGTCAATCACTCGGCGGTTACGTGCAAGATTAAATTGTATGATGTTTGATAGATAGATTGAACAAAAACAAAAAATAATTAAATAAATAAAAAGTGCAGCAAGGTATTTTTAGGATTTTATATAGGATAAAAGTAGACCCGGGGGTCATAGTTTTCACTAGAGGCTTCTCTCTTGAAAATAACATATGCTGGGTAAACAAATTACTGTTGGGAAATTGATAGAAAGCAAATAATCATGATGATATCCAAGGCAATGATCATGTATATAGGCATCACATCCGAGACAAGTAGATCGACTCCTGCCCGCATTTACTACTGTTACTCCACACATCGACCGCTATCCAGCAAGCATCTAGAGTACCAAGTTCATAAAGAACAGAGTAATGCCTTAAGCAAGACGACATGATGTAGACAAAATAAACTCACACATGAATAAACTCCATCTTTTTATACTTAATGACAATGATACAATACGTGTCATGTCCCTTTCTGTCACTGGGATTGAGCACCGCAAGATCGAACCCATCACAAAGCACCTCTGTCATTGCAAGAAAAATCAATCTAGTTGGCCAAACAAAATTAATAGATCGGAGAGAAATATGAAGCTATCACAATCATGCATAAAAGAGTTCAGAGAAAACTCAAATAATATTCATAGATAATCTGATCATAAACTTATAATTCATCGGATTCCAACAAATACACTGCAAAAAGTCATCAAACATCGGATAGAACTCTAAAAACATCGAGGAGAACATTGTATTGAAGATTAAGAGAGAGAGAGAGAGATAGAGAGAGAGAGAGAGCCATCTAGCTACTAACGATGGACCCGTAGGTCTGTGGTAAACTACTCATGCTTCGTCGGAAGGGCAGCAAGGGTGACGTAGAGACCCTCCATGATCAAATCCGCCTTCGGCATAGTGCCGAAAAAAGCCTCCAGTTGGGATCTCGTGGTTTTGGAACTTGCGGGGCGGAAAAAGTATTTTGGTTGGCTCTTTGTTGGTTGCTCAATTTTAGAGAATTTATAGAGGCAGAGTTAGGTCAAACGGAGCCACTGCCCCCACAAGCCACGGGGGCGCGCCCACCCCCTGGGCGCGTCCTGGTGCCACGTGGGCCACTGCTCCATCTTCTCATCCCACTCGAAGCTTCCAGGGTCTCTTATGTCCAGAATAAAATCTCCAAAAAGTTTCATGACATTTGTACTTCGTTTGGTACTCATATTCTGTAAAACCAAAAATAGGCAAAAAAAAGTAGCAACTGGCACTGGCACTAATTTAATAGGTTAGTCCCAAAAAATTATATAATTGCTTGTAAAGGTATATAAAACATCCAAGATTGATAGTATAATAGTATGGAACAATAAAAAATTATAGATACGTTGGAGACATATCAAGCATCCCTAGCTTAGTTCATGCTCTTCCTCAAGTAGGTAAATGATAAAAATAGAACTTTTGATGTGGAATGCTACCTATCACATTCATCATATAAGTTTCTTCTTTGTGGCATGTACATTTGGAATTGAGTGATTCAAAGCAATAGTCTATAGTTTGACATGAAAACATAAATACTCAAGCATACCAACAAGCAACCATGCCTTTCAAAATATCAATACTAAAGAAAGTTATCCCTAGCCCATTATGCTCGGTCATTGATCCATTCATGAAATACACTCAATATTAACTACACAAAATGCACAAGTATGATTATAGTGCTCTCCAATTGGTGCTTTATAAGAGAAGATGGAGACTCAAAATAAAAATAAAAAATGCATAAAAGTAAAGTAGATAGTCCCTTCACAGAGGGAAGCCGAGATTTATAGAGGTGTCACAGCTCAAAGTTTAAAATAAAGAGATAAAAATCATTTTTAAGATAGGCATGCTTTTCTTGTCAACGATACGACCGGAAGTTCCCAACATCTTCGATGCTAGGCACATTATAGGCGATTCCCAAACAGAAGATAAAGTTCATTTCCATTCCACCATTCTTTCACAATCCATGGCTAGCCATATCCATGGGTGCCCTCCATACCAACAAATTTTCAAGGAATTTATTATATCTACTAGATTTTTTATTCATTTCGGGACTGGGCATCCCTATTACCTTGTCATTTTCTTGTGTAACGACAAGTGAATAAACACTCATCGTGAGAATAATCCACCTAACATGGAAGATATTGGCCACCCCCTGCCGCATCATGAGCGGTACGACATACAAAATGGAAAATTATTTTGAATGACTAGAGTTGGCACATGCAAATTTACTTAGAACGACATGTAAATACCGCTTATAGGTAGGTACAATGGGCTCATTTGGCACATCTTTGGGTTTAAGGAATTGGATGCACAAGCAGTATTTCCGCTTAGTATAAATGGAGGCTAGCAAATGGATTAAGAAGAAACAAACCAAAAAACAAAAACGGTCATAAACATGCATTCAGAATAACTAACACTGAATAATGCACCATAAGTAGGATATAACTTCGTTGCATAACTATTGACTTTACGTGCATGCATAGGGAATCAAAAACCTTAACATCAATATTCTTGCTAAATCAAAATTACTCACAAGCATGAATCACATATTATCATCTCCATATCGTAAAACTATTGCAAGGAGTCATCCTATCCAATGATCTATATGAAAGTTTTTATTATATCCCTCTTGGATATTCATCATATCGTGACAAAATTCATATGTTGTGAAAATTACCATCACTATTATCAACTCTCAAAAAGATATAAGTGAAGCATGAGATTTCACCTATTTCTTTAAAATATAATCACCGCCGTGCTCAAAAAGATGTAAGTGAAGTACTAGAGCAACTGCCTGGCTCAAAAGATATAAGTGAAGCACATAGAGTATTTTAACAAATCACGAATAATGCGTGTCTCTCTCAAAAAGGTGTGTTCAGAAAAGATGATTGTGACAAACTAAAAATCAAACAAAGCAAAGACTCATATAATACACGACGCTCCAAGCAAAACTCATATCATGTGATGAATAAAAAATATAGTTCCAAGTAAAATTACCGATGGTTAGTATAAGAAATAGGGGATGTCTGCCGGGGCATCCCCAAGCTTAGTTGCTTGGGAGTCCTTGAATATTACCTTTGGGCGCCTCAGGCATCCCCAAGCTTAGGCTCTTTCCACTCCTTATTGCTTCATCCATCGTGATCTCACCCAAAACTTGAAAACTTCAATCACACAAAACTCATTGATATTAGAGGAATTTCTAGGGAACGACCTAGGATTAAAATTACCTCTATAAGCATTACCATTAAAATTGTTTCGTGAGACAAAATTCACACCCACAGGATCATTATTTTTCTAAATCAAGGTGGCACATCATTAGGATCAATAAGAGCATTTTTACTTGCAACCAATTTCATAAGAGAATAAATTTTATCACTCAAAGTACCAATTTCTTCAACTGAATTCACTTTTTTACTAGTGGGAGTTCTTTTGGTATGCCATTGTGAATAATTTGCCATAACATTATCGAGCAATATGGTAGCCTCTCCTAGCGTAATTTCCATAAAAGTACCACCCGCGGCGGAGTCTAAAAGATATCTAGAAACAAAATTCAATCCCGCATAATTTTTTTTGTATGATCATCCATAAATTTAAACCATGAGTAGGGCAATTTCTTATCATTAATTTTATGCTCTTCCAAGATTGGGCAACATGTTCATGCCCAAGTTTCTTGAAATTCATAATTTGATTTCTTAGCAGAATAATTTTCGCGGGAGCAAAATATTTGGTAATAAAAGCATCTTTACACCTATCCCAAGAATCGATACTATTTCGGGGCAAAGATGAAAACCAAAATTTAGTGCGATCTCATAGTGAGAACAGAAGTATCCACATCTTTTTTCTTTTGCATATCACACAATTCAATGGAAGTGTTAAGATGGATGCAACATCTTCATTAGGACTACCAGAAAATTATTCTTTCATAACAAGATTTAACAAAGAGGCATTGATATCACAAGTCTCCGCACTAGCGGCGCGAGGCACAATAAGAGTACTAATAAAATAACTATTATTAGTATTGGAAAAATCACACACTTTTGTATTTTCCTGAGACGTCGTAACTAGGCAAACAAAATAACAAGCAAACAAAGAATCAAACACAAAAAGGCAAACGGAAAATATTTTTGTATTTTTATAAAAACTTTTTAGATGTGGGGGAGATAAAAACGAGAGACAAATAACAAATAATATAAATGCAAGGAGATGAAAATTTATGTGTAGGTACTTGATAGATGTTGATGATGTCTCTCCAGCAACGACGCTAGAAATTCTTCCTACTACTTGTGAACTACATTGGGATTTCCCCAAAGAGGAGAGGATGATGCAGTATCATAGAGATAAGTATGTCCCTCAGTTAAGAACCAATGTTATCAATCCAGTAGGAGAACCACACAACACCTCGTTAGTAGCACCTGCACACAAACAACAAATCCTCGCAACCCAATGCGAATAAGGGGTTGTCAACCCCTCAGCGGTTACGTGCAAGATTAAATTGTATGGTGTTTGGTAGATAGATTGAACAAAAATATAAAATAAATAAATAAATAAAAAGGGCAACAAGGTATTTTTAGGATTTTCTATAGGATAAAGTAGACCCGAGGGCCATAGTTTTCACTAGAGACTTCTCTCTTGAAAATAGCACAAGGTGGGTAAACAAATAACTGTTGAGCAATTGATAGAAAAGAAAATAATCATGATGATATCCAAGGTAATGATCATGTATATAGGCATCCTGTCCGAGACAAGTAGACCGACTCCCGCCTGCATCTACTACTATTACTCCACACATCGACCGCTATCCAGCATGCATCTAGAGTTTTAAGTTCATAAAGAAGGGATTAACGCCTTAAGCAAGATGACATGATGTAGACAAAGTAAACTCACACATGAATAAACCCATATTTTTATCCTTAATGGCAATGATAAATACACATAATGTCCCTTTCTATCACTGGGATTGAGCACTACAAGATGAACCCATCATAAATCACCTCTTCCATTGCAAGAAAAGTCAATCTAGTTGGCCAAACCAACTCAATAGATCAGAGAGAAATACAAAGCTATCACGATAATGCATAAAAGAGTTCAGAGAAAACTCTAATAATATTCATAGATAATCTGATCATAAACTCAAAATTTATCGGATCCCAACAAACACATGCAAAAAGTCATTACATCGGATAGAACTCCAAGAACATTGAGGAGAACATTGTATTGAAGATTAGAGAGAGAGAGAGAGAGAGAGAGAGAGAGAGAGAGAGAGAGAGAGAGTGAGAGAGCCATCTAGCTACTAACTATGGACCCATAGGTCTGTGGTAAACTACTCACACATCATTGGAAGGGCAGCAAGGTTGATGTAGAGCCCCTCCGTGATCGAATCCCCCTCCGGCAGAGTGCCTGAAAAGGCTTCTGATGTCTACTATACAACTTGTTCTTGTAGACTCGTGTTGGGCCTCCAAGCGCAGAGTTTTGTAGGATAGTAGCAAATTTCCCTCAAGTGGATGACCTAAGGTTTATCAATCTGTGGAAGGCATAGGATGAAGATGGTCTCTCTCAAACAACCCTGCAACCAAATAATAAAAGAATCTCTTGTGTCCCCAACACACCAAATACAATGGTAAACTGTATGGGTGCACTAATTCGGCGAAGAGATGGTGATGCAAGTGTAATATTGATGGTAGAAATATATTTTTATAATCTAAATGAATAAAAACAACAAGGTAGCAAATGATAAAAGCGAGCACAAACAGTATTGCAATGCTTGAAAACAAGGCCTAGGTTTCATACTTTCACTAGTGCAATCTCTCAACAATGCTAATATAATTGGATCATATAACCATCCCTCAACGTGCGATGAAGAATCACTCCAAAGTTCTTATCTAGCGGAGAACATAAGAAGAAATTGTTTGTAGGGTACGAAACCATCTCAAAATTATTCTTTCCAATTATGCTTTCCAAGAGTTCGTACTAAAATAACACTAAGTTATCCTTTCCTATCGATCTATCCAAGAGTTCGTACTATAATAACACCATATGATACACATCAACGAACTCTAATGTCACCTAGAAACTCCAATATTACCATGAGTATCCGTGAGTTGATTATACGATATGCATCAAACAATTTCAGATTCACAATACTCAATCCAACACTAAGAACCTGTTGTAGGGTAAAACCCTAGAGGGGATCTTTGCACACTTGGAGGGGAAAAAGGAGGAAAAACACAAGGAACAAAACTCAAACAAACCCAAATATCACATCCACTAGAGTAGCATACATGAGATCCACAAGATTACATGATCAATTCAAGGAAAATAGCACTAGGGTAAGGTTCTTCCCACTAGGTGAGGTCTTGCATCCAAAGAGGATCTTCTCCAAGAGGAGGGCTTGATCTCCAAGAGGAGCTTCTCCAAGAGGAGGTCTAGATATCCTAAAGGAGAAAGATGAGCAAAGCCCTCTTTTGTGTTCTAAATTCTTTGCTGACCCTACAAATGACTGTAGGAGGTGCCCTTATATAGTCTAGGGACGAAACAAGTTAAGAGAGGGGGTGGGTACAAAGGCCAAAAGGCCAAATACGCGTGGCTGGACGAAAGGGGTCCGGGCACCCAGGCAACTTGGGCTGGGCACCCGGCCTGCTCAGGGGGCGGCTGGCAGGTGGCCGGGCACCCGAGGGCCCAAGGCCCGGGCACCCGGGGCCTCAATCTTGGGCACCCGGGGCAGCGCCCAGCGGCTAGAGATGCGGGGGTCGGGCACTCGGCCAGCCAAGGCCCGGGCACCCGGGGGCGCGGCTGGAGGCGGGCAGGAGCCTGGGCACCCAGGGTGTCCAGGGGGTTTTGCCCCTCCTCCTCCTTCTTCACTCTTCTCGATCTCTCCTTCCTTCTCTTTCTCCATGGATGCTCGCAGCTTCACCTTCTCCTTCTCACGATCATCTTCTTGGTACCCTAGAATGCATAACATGTCTTATGAGGTAGAACCCAATTCTCATGCGAATCCGAATGAAACTCAAAGAGGAGAGAGTCAAACTTGTTCTCGATGGCGCGTGCACATGCTCTTGTCAACGGTCCTCACGGTGCTTGCGGTGGTGAAGTAGTGTCGGTGCGGGTAGGCAAGGGATGCTCAGCATCATCCCCCCCCCTTGGTAGAGATCTGTCCACGGATCGTGCTCTTCATCACCATGGTACTTGGCCAAGTCTTTGACGTTGAAGATGTCGCTTACGTTGTACTTGTCATGTGGGATGTCGACCTTGTAGGCGTTGTCGTTGTAGCGTGCGAGCACCTTGAATGGTCCGTTGGCTCTTGGGAGTAGCTTGGACTTGTGTTCCTTGGGGAAGCGGTCCTTGCGGAGATGTATCCATACTTGATCACCCGGTTGGAACACCATAGGAGACTTGTGGAGGTTGAGCTTGGAGGCGAGTCGTTGTACTTGGCGCTTGATCGTGGAACATGTTTCTTCATGCATCTTCTTGAGGTAGGCAGCTCTTGCACTTGCGTCCATGTTTGCTCGTTCTTGAAGCGGTAGAGGAAGGATGTCCAATGGTGACAAAGGGTTGAAACCATAGACGACCTCAAAGGGGGACTTGCCGGTGGTAGAGTGTCTTGCACGATTCTAGGCGTACTCGGTGATGGGTAGGCACTCCTCTCACTCCTTGATGTTCTTCTTGATCAACATGCATAGGAGAGTTGCAAGCATCCGTTTGGTGACTTCCGTTTGGCCATCGGTTTGAGGATGATAAGCCATGGAGAATAGTAGCTTGATCCCGAGCTTGGCGCATAGCGTCTTCCAAAAGTAGCTTAAGAACTTGACGTCTCGATCCGACACAATTGTCTTTGGCACACCGTGCAACCTCAAGATTTCCCTACAAAAGAGATTAGCAACATGTGAAGCATCGTCTATCTTATTGTATGGGATAAAATGAGCCATTTTAGAGAATCAGTCCACAACAACAAAAATGGAGTCCTTGCCATTTTGAGTCCTAGGTAATCCAAGAACAAAATCCATGCTAATGCCTTCCCAAGGTTGATGTGGAATCGGTAAAGGCATATGTAAACCATGGGATTGAGAGTGTGACTTAACTTTGTAACATGTAGAGCACCGGTTGGTGAAGCGGGCGACATCGCGAAATATCTTGGGCCAATAATAGTTCTTGGAGAGTGTGTCGAATGTCTTGTCGCGTCCAAAGTGTCCCATGAGTCCGCCTCCATGAGCCTCTTGCAAAAGGAGCAAACGAAGAGAGGACTCGGGAATGCATAGTTTGTTAGCTGTCATAAGATAACCATCTTTGATATAATATTGTTCCCAAGAAGTATGCGTCACACACTTAGCATAAGGAATAGCAAAAGTCACATCACCCTCATACAAATCTTTGGTATGATCAAATCCAACTACATTCAATTCAAGTTGAGTAAGTAACATGCATTTGCGGGAAAGGGCATCCGCCACCATGTTTTGTTTGCCCTTAATGTACTTTATCACATAGGGAAAAGATTCAATGGATTCACTCCATTTAGCATGCCATTTATTCAACTTGGTTTGACCTTTTGGGTATTTAAGTGTTTCATGATCGGTCTGTATGACAAACTCATGCGGTCTAAGGTAATGCTCCCACACATGTAACACACGCACTAAAGCATACAATTATTTGTCATAGATGGGGTAATTGAGTTGAGCACCGGAGAGTTTTTCACTAAAATATGCAATAGCTCGCTTTTCTTGCATCAAAACTCCACCAACTCCAGTACCACTTGCATCGCAATGAACCTCAAAAGTTTTTTTCAAAGTTGGGTAAAGCAAGAATCGGAGCATGGGTAAGAAAAGATTTGAGCTCATCAAAAGCGGTTGATTGCAAAGGTCCCCAAACAAAAGGATCATTCTTCTTACTCAATGCATGCAAAGGAGCGACAATAGTGCTAAAATCTTTCACAGAGTGACGATAAAAACCCGCAAGGCCAAGAAAGCTACGCACTTGTTGAAAATTGGTGGGTTGGGGCCAAGTTTTAATTTCTTCAATTTTAGATTCATCAACATGTACACCCTTGGAAGAAACAATGAATCCCAAGAAAACAAGCTTGTCAACACCAAACATGCACTTTTTCATGTTGGCATAAAGACATTCCTTGCAAAGAGTTTGTAAAACAGCCCTAACATGACTTAGATGCTCTTTCATGGATTTGCTAAACACAAGAATATCATCAAAGTAAACCACAACAAACACTCCAATATAAGCTCGAAGAACAAAATGCATAAGACGCATGAAAGTTCCGGGAGCTTCCGATAAACCCATAGGCATAACCAACCACTCGTACAAGCCAAACTTGGCTTTGAAAGTGGTTTTCCATTCATCACCTTCTTGTATGCGGATTTGATAATAACCACTTTTAAGATCAATTTTTGAGAAAATGGTGGCACCGCTAAGTTCATCAAGCATATCATCTAAGCGAGGAATGGGATGCCTATAACAAACAGTAATAGCATTGATAGGTCTACAATCCGAGCACATGCAAAAACTACCATCTTGCTTGGGCACAAGTATAACGGGAATGGCACAAGGGCTTAAGCTTTCATGTACATGACCGTTGTCGATTAGTTGTTGTACTTGCCGCTGGATCTCCTTAGTTTCTTTGGGGTTGACGCGGTAGGGAGCCTTGTTTGGAAGAGGTGCGCCGGTGATGAGGTCTATCCAATGTTCAATGCCACATAGAGGAGGGAGACCGGGAGGTAGCTCATCAGGAAACACATCCTCGAATTCCTGCAACAAGTTGGAAAACACTAGAGGAAGAGGATTAGGATTGTTAGTTTTGGTCACCTCATCTTTGCATAGGAGGACAAAGTGGACGACACTCGATGGGTTCTCACACACTTCTCTCATCTCTCTTTTTGTAGCTAGGAGGACTAAGTTTTTCTCTCTTGGCGAAGAGGCGCTCAATTTTTGCTTGTGGCTCTCACTTTCTTTTTGGTGGTGCACTCTCTCACTAGTTTCTCCATGATGGGTGGAAGCTTGCTTGTCGGGGATCACTTGGCTTGGTGACATTGGTCGAAGTCGAAGCAGACACTCCTTGCCTTTCATCTTGAAGCTATAGTGCTTGGTTCATCCATTGTAGATGACACCACGGTCGAATTGCCAAGGTCTTCCCAAAAGAAGGTGGCACACGGACATAGGAACCACATCACACTCTAGGGTGTCCTCGTATGCGTCGATCTTGAAAGACACTTGCACCATGTGCTCCACTTGAATAGTGACGGAGTCGCTTAGCCATTGCACCTTGTAGGGACGGGGGGTGCTTCTTCTTGACCAATTGCAGCTTGGAACATAACTCTTCACTTGCCAAGTTGTGACAACTACCTCCGTCGACGATGACCTTGACGGAGCGCCCATTGATGCCAGCCTTGGTGTGGAAGATGTGGCACCGTTGGTCTTCGTCTTGGTGGTGTTGGAGCGTCAAGACCTTGGAGACCATGAGAGAGGGACTTGAATCGTTGTCACAAAAGACTTGATCATCTTCATCTTCGTTCACATGCCGGTGCATGGCCACGTGCTCAATGGCTTCCATTTCTTGTTCACTCATCAAGTCGTATGTGCCATCATTGTTGAAGATCATTGTTTGCTTGTTGGTGCATTGGAAGGACTTGTGTCCTCGGCCACCACATGTGAAGCACTTGAATGAACTTGTCTTGACGGGGTCATCGGGAGGTGCCGAAGATGAAGGAGTCTTGGATTTGTAGGTGCTTGCCGAAGGACGAGTCGAGGAATGCGCAACTTTCTTGGAACTTGACTTGTCGCCGGTACTTGGTGATGCTCGAGTTGAGGTAGGAGGTGCCGAAGTCGCGGGAGCTTGAGAGTAGGAGTCGTAGGTCTTGGACGAGTACTTGGCGTATTTGAAGTCATCTTGCACTTGTCGCTCGGCCTTGGTCGCTTGATGAACTAGCTCGAGAAGGTTGGAGTATGGTTGGAAGTCGGCGATCCGCTTGATTGGATGGTTGAGGCTGTTCAAGAAGCATGCCATTGTTTGCTCGTCATCTTTCTTGACATTGGCTCATATCATGGCAATCTCCATTTCTTGGTAGTATTCTTCCACCGTCTTTGTGCCTTGCTTGAGGAGTTGCAACTTCTTGAAGAGATCTCGAGTGTAGTGTGTAGGCACAAAGCGGGCTCTCATGACTTCCTTCATTGCTTCCCAAGTTGTGATTGGTGGTTCGCGTCTTGTATGTCGTTGCTTGATCACTTGTTCCCACCAAATGAGGACGTAGTCTTGGAACTCGGGGGAGGCCCTGGCGATCTTCTTTTCTTCATCGTAGTTGTGGAGGCGAAAAATCTTGTCCACCTTCAATGCCCAAGAGAGATATTCTTTGGGATCATTGCTTCCGGAGAACTTTGGCATGGTGAACTTGAGATTTCCGTAGCATAGTTCTTCATCTTGATAGCGGTTTTGATATCGCTCTTTCCATGGAAAGTCCTTAAATGCTCGTTCCTTGTGATGTCGCTCTTGGCGTGGAGGAGGGTCTTGAAGCACTTGTTCCACTTGGTGTCTCTCTTGTCTTGGAGGAGGGCGAGGAATGTGCGCTTGGTTGCGCCTTTCGTGTTGCTCTTCGCGTCGGGCTGCTTCTTCTTGTATCTCGTGACGAAGAGCTTCCTCTTGTTCTCGCACTTGGCGGTTGCGGTCTTCGGCGGCTCTAGTGGCCTCGTCGAGTGTGCGTTGTGCTTCGAGTGCTTGAGCTTCATGTTCGAGGGCTTGTGCTTCAGGGCGCTCTTGTGCTTTTCGAATTGCATCACCATCTTGAGGGACTTGATGTGGTACTTGTGGAGGTATTTGCTCTTTCTCCATTGCTTCTTGCGCTTGGTGACGCACTGTAACGCCCCGGATTCGATGCACCAGGTGTCTTCCAGTTATTCGCCGTCGTTGCCATGTCATTTGCTTGCGTGTCGCATTTTGACATGTCATCATGTGCATCTCATTTTGCATACGTGTTCGTCTCATGCATCCGAGCATTTTTCCCCGTTGTCCGTTTTGCAATCCGGCACTCCTATGTCCCCCGGCGTTCCCCTTTTTGTCTCTCGTTGTGAGCCGGTGTTAAACTTTCTCGGAGTGGCCCGAGGTTTGCCAAGCGGCCTTGGTATAGCACCGGTAGACCGCCTGTCAAGTTTCGTGCCATTTGGAGGTCCTTTGATACTCCAACGGTTAACTGGGTAACCGTAGAAGTCCTCTTTGTCTTGCAGCCCAACACCTCTCCAAAGTGGCCCAAAACCCATCTAATTCCCCTCCATGCTCTCGGTCGTTCGATCACGATCGTGTGGGCGAAAACCGCTCCCCATTTGGACTCTTCTAGCTCCCAGAATCTATAAATAAGTCCCCCCTCCGAAATTTCGGGTCCAAAACCCTAGATCTTTTCCTCTCCGTGCCGCTGGACGTTTCATCCGCCGCCGCCGGACATGTCCGCCGCCGCCCAGCCACCTCACCTTGGCCAATCGCGGCCCGCCACCTCATCCCCGCCGCCGCTCCTGGCCAACCCATGGCCGCCACGTCTTCGCCCGCGCCTCCCACCTCGCGCCCGTGGCCGCTGAGGCCCG
>NC_041391.1:475003912-475010579 GCF_002162155.2 Triticum dicoccoides | reverse complement strand
ACCGCGCGCCTTCCGCCGGCGCCGACCTCCGCGCCCGCTCGGCGGATCTCGCAAGCCGCCGTCCCGCCGCGACCCCAACCGCCCGGCGCTCCTCCTCACCCCAGATCCGCCATCTCCCCGCTGCAGCTCCTCGTTCCGGCCCTCTCCGGCGTCCTCCTCTCGCCGGAGCAGCTCCCCGGCGCCGGAGCCCCGATCCGCCGCCGTTCGGTCGTCGGGAGGACGACGACGCCCAGCGCCCGGCCGCGTCACCAGCTGCGCGGGCCCCGTGGTCCGGCCCAGATCCGCCGGCCCGCCTTGCCTCTTTCTAGATGGGCTGAGCCCATGGGTGAGATGCCCTCTATCCTTCGCCCGTGCGTTGCTTAACTATATTACGCTCCTTGTTTTTCTTTTAAATTTGGCCGTCCCAGATTTCCAACAATATGTGCGCATCTTTGATATGTCATAACTCTCTGCATACTGCTCCGTTTCGTGCGTGTAATATGTCAAATTGTTCGTCTCAATGAGTACTTCATTTCATTCCATTGCATCATGTTCATTTGGGTCCATATTGATTCCTGAATTATCATTGCAAGAGTGCATGTTGCTGTTAATCTGCTGAAACTGTTATAACTTGGTGATTTGTCCTTTTTGCCATGATTGATGTGTGCATCTTATGAACTTGAGCCTTACATATGTTTTGAACTATGCCATGCCATCTTTACAGGGGTGTATGACATGTATTTTTGTGATCAATGTGGTGACTAGCACAAGCATGTAAACTAGGCCTTGTGATGTTGCTGATTTCAGTCCCTGTTCTGCTGTTATTTTTATGCCATGTAAACTTGATGCTACAGAGAGATCCATGCTTATTTTGAGATACTTCAGTAAGGATGTTTTGTACATATGGTTATGAGCTATCCATCCATGCCCCTGTTTGCAATTATGGAGTAGCCTAGCATGTCATTTTCGTGCTCTACTTTTGTTACAAAATGTTTCCTGGCAGATTGTTTACATGTTATTCAATTTTGCCAAGGTTGTTGTAGTTGATCCTTGCATGCTATGAACTTGTTCTTGCCATGGATAGCTTCATAAACATGTCATCTTGCTGTTGGTTGCCTTTCCATGCCATGTATTGCTCTGTGGTGAGTGGTTCAAGCTCATCAACATGCCTACTTATTGTTGTTCCTGCCATGTATGAATTCGTCATATCACTTGCTATGTTTACATGGGTGCCATCATATCTTCTGTTCCTTTTTGGCTCATGGTCAGTAAGAGACTTTTGTTATATGCAATTAGTAGGTTCATGCCATGCCTTTGTTTGCCATGATAAGTTCCTGTAACATGTTGTTTGATAGCTCTAAACATTGCAACCTGATGTTATTTCTGCAAAATCTGAAACTATTATTATTTGCAATCTTGCCATGTGTTTTGGAGCATGTTCTAGTGATTTCTGGAGATAGCTCATTGTTCATGTTTCTTTATGCTTTACCTGTACATCATGTCCATGCCTTTTGTTTTCATATTGTGATACTGTAGCTTGTTGTTTTGATGCTTGCAAGATGCCTAGTTGCTGTTTTGAACAGATTGTTGTTATGCCTTGTATAGTGTATGTGTTGCACCGTTGCTCCGTTTTGAGTGTGCTCTATATGAAACTTGCTTAGAATTGCATGTAGTTTCATATTATCATGTTGCATCCTTGTTTAGAGGTGTTTGCTTGATGTTTGAATGCCTTTTGCATCAATGTCGTGTTTAACTTGTTTTGCTCATATCTTCTAGGCCGTAGCTCCGAATTAAATGAACCTTATATGTAACTTGACTAGAATCTTGTGTAGATCATCTTGGTGCATCTTAACTTGCTTTTTAACAACTTGAACATAATGTTTATTCAGATCTGGACTAATTTCGAAATTTACATATGAGGACTTACCGGAATTGTTATATGTTGTTCCCGGCCTCATTTAAACTTGCTTTGATGTGTTGCTCTTGTTTGCATCGTCTCTTGCCATGAGTAGCTTCATGTAGCTTTGTCATGCATCACGCTTGTTGTGCATCATGTCTTGTCTATGTGTGGTGTGTTTACCATGTTGTGTGCTTCTTCTCGATAGTTCCTGTTTTCGTTGCGATCGTGAGGATTCGTTCGTCTACGCTTGGTTCGTCTTCGTGGCTTCATCTTCTTCATGGACTCGTTCTTCTTCCTAGCGGGACTTCAGGCAAGATGACCGCTACCCTGAATCTCCCTACTATCATTCCTATGCTAGTTGCTTCGTTCTATTGCTATGCTGCGTTACCTATCTTTTGCTCCTCAAGCCTCCCAAATTGCCATGAACCTCTAACCTTTGACACCCTTCCTAGCAAAACGTTGCTTGGCTATGTTACCGCTTTGCTCAGCCCCTCTTATAGCGTTGTTAGTTGCAGGTGAAGTTTGAAGATTGCTCCATGGTGGACAGGATTTTTGTTGGGATATCACAATATCTCTTATTTAATTAATGCATCTATATACTTGGTAAAGGGTGGAAGACTCGGCCTTATGCCTGATGTTTTGTTCCACTCTTGCCACCCTAGTTTCCGTCATACCGGTGTTATGTTCCCGGATTTTGCGTTCCTTACACGGTTGGGTGATTTATGGGACCCCCTTGACAGTTCGCTTTGAATAAAACTCCTCCAGCAAGGCCCAACATTGATTTTACCATTTGCCTCACCACCACCTATATTTTCCCTTGGGAGTAATTAACCCAAGGGTCATCTTTATTTTAGCCCCCCCAGGCTAGTGCTTGTCTAAGTGTTGGTCCGAACCGAGTAGACTGCGGGGCCCCCTCGGGGAAACTCGAGGTTTGGTTTTACTCGTAGGATGTCTCATCCGGTGTTGCCCTGAGAGCGAGATATGTGCAGCTCCTACCGGGATTGTCGGCGCATCGGGCGGCTTTGCTGGACTTGTTTTACCATTGTCAAAATGTCTTGTAAACCGGGATTCCGAGTCTGATCGGGTCTTCCTGGGAGAAGGTATATCCTTCATTGATCGCGAGAGCTTATCATGGGCTAAGTTGGGACACCCCTGCAGGGTATAAACTTTCGAAAGCCGTGCCCGCAGTTATGGGCAGATGGGAATTTGTTAATGTCCGGTTGTAGATAACTTGACACCAGATCCGAATTAAAATGCATCAACCGTGTGTGTAGCCGTAATGGTCTCTTTTCGGCGGAGTCCGGGAAGTGAACACGGTTTCTGGGTTATGATTGACGTAAGTAGGAGTTCAAGATCACCTCTTGATCATTGCTAGCTTCACGACCGTTCCGCTTGCTCTCTTCTCGCTCCTATTTGCGTATGTTAGCCACCATATATGCTTAGTCGCTGCTGCAACCTCACCACTTTATACCTTCCTTTCCCATTAAGCTTTGCTAGTCTTGATACCCATGGTAATGGGATTGCTTAGTCCTCGTGGCTCACAGATTACTACAACAACAGTTGCAGGTACAGGTTTTGCGACAATCATGACGCGAGAGCGATGTTTGCTTGTTTTGGAGTTCTTCTTCTGCTTCTTCTTCGATCAGGGGATAGGTTCTAGGTCAGCAGCCTGGGCTAGCAGGGTGGATGTCGTTTGAGCTTCTGTTTGTGTTTCATCCGTAGGCGGATGTTGCTCTTGTAAGATGATGTTGTATTCATGTGGCATTGTATGCCTTATGTATGTATCCCCATCTATTATGTAATGTTGATGTAATGATATCCACCTTGCAAAAGCGTTTCAATATGCGGGTCTATCCTTGGTGGGACCTTTGAGTTCCTTTTGGATAGGGTCGCATATTGGGCGTGACAAGTTGGTATCAGAGCCTCGACCGACCCTAGGAGCCCCCTTGATTGATCGTGTAGTTTGGCCGTTGTTGAGTCTAGAAGAAAACTGTTTTCGGAGTCTAGTTATATCAGAGAGTAGGAATTCTTTTTACTCCTCAGCCCCTTCATCGCTCTGGTCAGGAATCTTGACGTAGGTGTTTTGAATTACTCCTCTTCCCTTTCAAACTTTCTTTAGGATCACACAGTTGGTTTTCCGGTAGTTGTTCCTCAGCTCTTTTTATCTGGTGCATTTCTCGTCAAGTTGACTCGAGCCTCTTCATCTTTGAGTTCAATCCTCAGTTGTTTTCTTTTCCCACCCGCCCACCCTTCTTCCTCTCGGAACCGGAGTCCGTAATCGAGTATCCATCCTACTCATGCGAAGTCTTTGCTTTCTTTCCTCAATTATTTCAACTGATGTCTTCTCTTCATGTTATTCATCGTTTCTCTCTTCCAAGTTGTCTTTGTTTTCCCGCCCTCCCACCCTCTTCTTCCCGGAGCTTGAGTCTCTTTCGAGCATCAATTTCATCCGTGTGGAGCCTCTTCAGTCTTTCGACAATTGTTTCAACTGGTGAATTCTCTTTTGTTTGACATTCTTCATCTCCTTTTCTTTTCCGGTGGATTCAATTCAAGTTCTTCGGTAGTGATTATATTCTTTTCCTCGGATCAAGTGTTTTCCCTGCTCGTTCGCCTCTCGCCAATTTATCATTCCGGAGTTCAGAAGACATCTCAGGAGATTCGTCTGTGTTCCAATTAATTCGAGGTTGTCACCTCATTCAATTATTTCAATTGTTTCGGTGCATCATCTATCTGTTCAACAATTCTTTCCAACGGTGTTTTTCTTTTAGTGGGCCCTAACCCAGAGGTCTTTTTCCAGGATCTTACCTGACTCTTCTAATTATTCCGGAGCTATTCCCAAATTCTTTTCAAGTGTGACGTAAGAATGGATTTCATCAGTCACATGCCTTCTCCAAGATCGCTTTCAAATTCTTTTTCATCGTCGGCTCAACCTCTTTGCTTTTCATTCTCCCGGAGTATCTCAGTAATTTTGGTGGTGTTTCTCGTCGTCATTTGAAGATCGAAGAAGAGTTTTCCTCTAAATCTTGCCCATTCTCTCGAGATTCGTGGTTCTAGCTTCATGCTATCCTTTCAAATTATTCCATTCATCAGATATTCTTTTTCTCAACCATCCGGAGCATTTCAGGAGTTGTGTTCCCGTTTCTTTTCACTGGAGGCATCATTTCAGCTACCGTTATCCAATTATCCCGGAGCTTCGTTCAAGTGTTCTTTAATCAGCTCATGATCTCTTTATTCTTTTGCATCTAAATCCCCTCAAGCATATTTGTTTTTCTAATTCTTCCCGGTGATTCAGTCTCTTTCATCAGTCATTTTCTAATTCTTACGGTGGTTCATTCAGATTTTTTTCCTTTGTCACCATATTAATCCTTTCATTCTTTCCAATCATACCGGTGGTTCATGAAGACTTTCTCAAGTTTTGTGCTATATTCCCCCTTAATCCTTTTCAAGAAGAATAAGTAGTATGCGAAATCCATTGCTAGTCATAAATTTAATTTGATGAAGGATAAGCATACAATAAATCTTATTCTTATTTCATCTAAATGATTAATCCTTTTCTTCCAGAGTTTGTTCTTGAGGAATAAATTCTAGTTCCAAGTGTTTCATATTTTCTTTTCCGGAGTTCAAATTTTCCTCGGCCAACTCGTCGGAACCTCCATCTAAATCATCGCAACGCTCATCTATTCTTTCATCCTTCATTTTATCACGTCATCCTTTTGTCTACGGAGTTATTCATGATGGTTCTTCATGATTTAATTCATTCTGCAAGAGTTCATCAAGTATCATTCCATCCTCTCAAGTTCATGTTCTAATCCTTCCATTTTCAGCAGGAGTGCTGCCTAAATCCTTTCAGTCTTATCTGTTTCTTATGTCGTTCTAACCGGAGTCGTTTCAGAGTCTATCTGATTCCGTGAGCTTTTGATTCTCGTCATTCTCGTCGTTCCTCTCTTCTTCTCGAGTGCTCTCGATTCCTTGCTTCTTATCTTGAGTTCTTGTTTCACCTCATCCCTTTTCTCTTTCGTCTCGGTCCTAAGATCTCGGGACGAGTCTCTTGTTAGTGGAGGAGTGTTGTAACGCCCCAGATTCGATGCGCCAGGTGTCTTCCAGTTATTCGCCGTTGTTGCCATGTCATTTGCTTGTGTGTCACATTTTGCCATGTCATCATGTGCATCTCATTTTGCATAATTGTTCGTCTCATCCATCCGAGCATTTTCCTCGTTGTCTGTTTTGCAATCTGACACTCCTATGTCCCCCAGCGTTCCCCTTTTTGTCTCTTGTTGTGAGCGGGTGTTAAACTTTCTCGAAATGGCCCGAGGTTTCCCAAGCGGCCTTGGTATAGCACCGGTAGACTGCCTATCAAGTTTCGTGCCATTTGGAGGTCGTTTGATACTCCAACGGTTAACCGGGTAACCGTAAAAGCCCTCTTTGTCTTGCAGCCCAACACCTCTCCAAAGTGGCCCAAAACCCATCTAACTCCCCTCCATGATCTCGGTCGTTCGATCACGATCGTGTGGGTGAAAACCGCTCCCCATTTGGAGTCTCCTAGCTCCCAGAATCTATAAATAAGTCCCCCCCCTCCGAAATTTCGGGTCCAAAACCCTAGATCTTTTCCTCACCACGCCGCCGGACGTTTCATCCGCCGCCGCCCAGCCACCTCACCTTGGCCAACCGCGGCCCGCCACCTCATCCCCGCCGCCACTCCTGGCCAACCCACGGCCGCCACGTCTTCCCCCGCGCCTCCCACGTCGCGCCCGCGGCCGCCGAGGCCCGCCGCGCCCAGCGCGGGCCCAC
>NC_041391.1:474944945-475003625 GCF_002162155.2 Triticum dicoccoides | reverse complement strand
CCCGCGGCTCGGCCTGGGCATGCGCCGCCCTCCGCCTCCCTTCGATCCCGAGCCGCCGCTTGTTTGTCTCGCCTCCGCGCCTCGCCGTCGCCTCCAGCGCCGGCCACCGCGCGCCTTCCGCCGACGCCGACCTCCGTGCCCGCTCGCCGGATCCCGCAAGCCGCCGTCCCGTCGGGGACCCCAACCGCCCGACGCTCCTCCTCGCCCCAGATCCGACATCTCCCCGCTGCAGCTCCTCGTTCCGGCCCTCTCCAGTGTCCTCCTCTCGCCGGAGCAGCTCCCCGGCGCCGGAGCCCCGATCCGCCGCCGTTCGGTCGTCGGGAGGACGACGACGCCCAGCGCCCGACCGCGTCGCCAACTGCGTGGGCCCCGTGGTCCGGCCCAGATCCGCCGGCCCGCCTTGCCTCTTTCCAGATGGGCTGAGCCCATGGGTGAGATGCCCTCTATCCTTCGCCCGTGCATTGCTTAGCTATATTACGCTCCCTGTTTTTTTTTCGAAATTTGGCAAAGTCCCAGATTTCCAACAATATGTGCACATCTTTGATATGTCATAACTCTCTGCACACTGCTCCGTTTCGTGCGTGTAATATGTCAAATTTTTCGCCTCAATGATTAGTTCATTTCATTCCATTGCATCATGTTCATTTGGGTCCATCTTGATTCCCGAATCATCGTTGCAAGAGTGCATGTTGCTGTTAATCTGCTGAAACTGTTATAACTTGGTGATTTGTCCTTTTTGCCATGATTGATGTGTGCATCTTATGAACTTGAGCCCTATATATGTTTTGAACTATGCCATGCCATCTTTACAGGGGTGTATGCCATGTATTTTTGTGATCAATGTGGTGACTAGCACAAGCATGTAAACTAGGCCTTGTGATGTTGCTGATTTTAGTCCCTGTTCTGCTGTTATTTTTATGCCATGTAAACTTGATGCTACAGAGAGATCCATGCTTATTTTGAGATACTTCAGTAAGGATGTTTTGTACATATGGTTATGAGATATCCATCCATGCCCCTGTTTGCAATTATGGAGTAGTCTAGCATGTCATTTTCGTGCTCTACTTTTGCTACAAAATGTTTCCTGGCAGATTGTTTACATGTTATTCAATTTTTCCAAGGTAGTTGTAGTTGATCCTTGCATGCTATGAACTTGTTCTTACCATGGATAGCTTCATAAACATGTCATCTTGCTTTTGGTTGCCTTGCCAGTCCATGTATTGCTCTGTGGTGATTGGTTCAAGCTCATCAACATGCCTACTTATTGTTGTTCCTGCCATGTATGAATCTATCATATCACTTGCTATGTTTACATGGGTGCCATAATATCTTCTGTTCCTTTTTGGCTCATGGTTAGTAAGGGACTTTTGTTATACGCAATTAGTAGGTTCATGCCATGCCTTTGTTTGCCATGATAAGTTCCTGTAACATGTTGTTTGATAGCTCTAAACATTGCAACCTGATGTTATTTCTGCAAAATCTGAAACTGTTATTATTTGCAATCTTGCCATGTGTTTTGGAGCATGTTCTAGTGATTTCTGGATATAGCTCAGTGTTCATGTTTTTTTATGCTTTACCTGTACATCATGTCCATGCCTTTTGTTTTCATATTGTGGTACTGTAGCTTGTTGTTTTGATGCTTGCAAGATGCCTAGTTGCTGTTTTGGACAGATTGTTGTTATGCCTTGTATAGAGTGTATGTGTTGCACCGTTGCTCCGTTTTGAGTGTGCTCTATATGAAACTTGCTTAGACTTGCATATAGTTTCATATTATCATGTTGCATCCTTGTTTAGAGGTGTTTGCTTGATGTTTGAATGCCTTTGCATCAATGTCATGTTTAACTTGTTTTGCTCATATCTTCTAGGCCGTAGCTCCGAATTAAATGAACCTTATATGTAACTTGACTAGAATCTTGTGTAGATCATCTTGGTGCATCTTAAATTGCTTTTTAACAACTTGAACATAATGTTTATTCAGATCTGAACTAATTTCGAAATTTACATATGAGGACTTACCGGAATTGTTATATGTTGTTTCCGGCCTCATTTAAACTTGCTTTGATGTGTTGCTCTTGTTTGCATCGTCTCTTGCCATGAGTAGCTTCATGTAGCTTTGTCATGCATCACGCTTGTTGTGCATCATGTCTTGTCTATGTGTGGTGTGTTTACCATGTTGTGTGCTTCTTCTCGATGGTTCCCGTTTTCGTTGCGATCGTGAGGATTCGTTCGTCTACGCTTGGTTCGTCTTCGTGGCTTCATCTTCTTCATGGACTCATTCTTATTCCTAGCGGGATTTCAGGCAAGATGACCGCTACCCTGCATATCACTACTATCATTCCTATGCTAGTTGCTTCGTTCTATCGCTATGCCGCGTTACCTATCTTTTGCTCCTCAAGCCTCCCAGATTGCCATGAACCTCTAACCTTTGACACCCTTCCTAGCAAACCGTTGCTTGGCTATGTTACCGCTTTGCTCAGCCCCTCTTATAGCATTGTTAGTTGCAGGTGAAGTTTGAAGATTGCTCCATGGTGGACAGGATTTTTGTTGGGATATCACAATATCTCTTATTTAATTAATGCATCTATATACTTGGTAAAGGGTGGAAGACTCGGCCTTATGCCTGGTGTTTTGTTCCACTCTTGCTGCCCTAGTTTCCGTCATACCGGTGTTATGTTCCCGGATTTTGCGTTCCTTACACGGTTGGGTGATTTATGGGACCCCCTTGACAGTTCGCTTTGAATAAAACTCCTCCAGCAAGGCCCAACATTGATTTTACCATTTGCCTCACCACCACCTATATTTTCCCTTGGGAGTAATTAACCCAAGGGTCATCTTTATTTTAGCCCCCCCCGAGCCAGTGCTTGTAGTGTTGGTCCGAACCGAGTAGACTGCAGGGCCCCCTCGGGGAAACTCGGGGTTTGGTTTTACTCGTAGGATGTCTCATCCGGTGTTGCCCTGAGAATGAGATATGTGCAGCTCCTATCGGGATTGTCGGCGCATCGGGCGGCTTTGCTGGACTTGTTTTACCATTGTCGAAATGTCTTGTAAACCGGGATTCCGAGTCTGATCGGGTCTTCCTGGGAGAAGGTATATCCTTCGTTGATCGCGAGAGCTTATCATGGGCTAAGTTGGGACACCCCTGCAGGGTATAAACTTTCGAAAGCCGTGCTCGCGGTTATGGGAAGATGGGAATTTGTTAATGTCCGGTTGTAGATAACTTGACACCAGATCCGAATTAAAACGCATCAACCGTGTGTGTAGCCGTGATGGTCTCTTTTCGGTGGAGTCCGGGAAGTGAACACGGTTTCTGGGTTATGATTGACGTAAGTAGGAGTTCAGGATCACCTCTTGATCATTGCTAGCTTCACGACCGTTCCGCTTGCTCTCTTCTCGCTCCTATTTGCGTATGTTAGCCACCATATATGCTTAGTCGCTGCTGCAACCTCACCACTTTACCCCTTCCTTTCCCACTAAGCTTTGCTAGTCTTGATACCCATGGTAATGGGATTGCTGAGTCCTCGTGGCTCACAGATTACTACAACAATAGTTGTAGGTACAGGTTTTGCGATGATCATGACGTGAGAGCGATGTTTGCTTGTTTTGGAGTTCTTCTTCTACTTCTTCTTCGATCAGGGGATAGGTTCCAGGTCAGCAGCCTGGGCTAGCAGGGTGGATGTCGTTTGAGCTTCTGTTTGTGTTTCATCCGTAGGCCGATGTTGCTCTTGTAAGATGATGTTGTACTCGTGTGGCATTGTATGCCTTATGTATGTATCCCCATCTATTATGTAATGTTGATGTAATGATATCCACCTTGCAAAAGCGTTTCAATATGCGGGTCTATCCTTGGTGGGACCTTCGAGTTCCTTTTGGATAGGGTCGCATATTGGGCGTGACACGCACCCTTTCACATGCTCGAACTCGGTCTTGTAAACCATTGCCATGGAACGGATTTTCTTGTGCTTGGCGATCTTGAGGAACATAACGTCAAGGGAAGCGAGCTCGTGGCGGACTTGCATCATAAGAGGAGTAGTCCGAAGATTGCCGACTTGTACGGTGACTTGAGTGGCACCGTCTTGAAGAAGCGGATGAGGAAGACGGGCGTCGCGCGATCATGTTGTGGAGCTCTTCCATTTGTGTGTTGAACTTGTCATCCATGGATTGAAAAAGGTTGGAGGCGAGTTGCTCCAAGCATTCACCCAATGCTACGTTTTCTTGATGAAGCGCTCATTGCGCGATGAAGAAGTGGTTCTTGGAGATGAAGCCAGAATCATCACCTTGCTCCTCGAAAAGTGGGTTCGACAACGAGTTTGGCCTATCCATCATAACCAAGTGGGGTGAGTAGGAAAAATGAGAGAACAATACCAAAGTTACCTTCTCCGGGGATTGAGGATGTAACAAGTGTCACTCAATGTAATGCCACAACAGGAGAATTGGAACCGGGTTTGTATCTCACACCTACAAATAAGAGGCTTATGGAGTAGCTCGGTTAGGATAGTGGCAAAAATTTCAAGCAAATGTTAGTCAAGATATCAATAAGGCTGAGAAGGTTCACAAAAATGCAAGTAAAGCAAATAGATAAAACCCAAAGGTATCACTAGGTACACACGCACGGAAGATAGATGGGATACACACAACCAAGGAGTGAGCTCAAAATGTGCAACCACGGGAAATGCTCTTGTTGTGCGAATGCTCGAGAGACACTAGCTCGATTGCTCAAATGGGCAAGATACGCTTGTGCACCTACCTATGAGAGAACCGTGCCGTCTTCAATCCCAACTATGCTATATATGCAATGACCAAGATGATATAACTATGCAAATGGCTCAACTCTATTGCTTACAAGCTCTTTGTTGCTCCTCTTTTGCTTAAAAGCTTTTCTTCTTTTTTTCTCTATGCTTGATGCTCGAGCCGAGTATGAGATGATACAAGTATATATGATATGCACGGGAGAGCTTATGGCACAAAGATGATAACACGATCCCTACGGTGCACAATAGCGTGGCCCGGCAATTCTCAACTTGCTAGTCTCGATGGGTAAGCAACACAAAGTGGCTCAGGCTATCAATGCAAAATCAAGGAATAATTAAGTGTCGTCGAGGTTACTGTCCTTTCTTACGGTTAGCGGTGAAGATGACTCCGAGTCAAAGATGGTGATGACGATGTCACACGCTCCTAAGTAGCCGAAACACCTTAGGAAACAAAAATGGCAACGCAAAATTGGTCAAATGCGGAAGGTGGGTGTTTTTGTGATGATTTTTTGGATGGGGGCTAATTGTGGTTGTAGTGGGATGAGTGGATGGGGGATGTCAAGAGCTTCCAAAAAAGCTAAAGAACACAAAAAACAGACTTGGGAGGTGGAAGTTATGGCCAAATTGGTGGAGGTGTTGGGCTGATTCGGGGGGGGGGGGTGCGGGCACCTGGGGGTGTGAGGTGCGGGTCCCCGGGGTCGGCTGGGCGAAATGGCCCGGGGGTGTGGGTGTCCGGTGGTTCGAGGTGCGGGCACCCGGTGGTCTTCGGGTTGGGCGGAAATTTTGGGGGAAAGCCAAATTCCGTGGATTTCGTGGTGGGAAGGGTGGGGATTGTTGGGGAGGGGCTAGATCCACTTGCCAAACATCAAATCCATGGACCAAAACAACCAAATCTCACAAGATCCAACAAATTGCAAGAAAATTTTTTGGGGTTATTTTTGTGGGGATTTTTGAATTTGGACGAAAAACAACAAAATCAATCTAGCAAATGGGGGGATGGGACTCCAAGATGTGAATAAACCTTTCTCACGATACCAAGATGTTGTAGGGTCAAACCCTAGAGGGGATCTTTTCACACTTGGAGGGGGAAAAGGAGGAAGAACACAAGGAACAAAACTCTCAAACAAACCCAAATATCACATCCACTAGAGTAGCATCCATGAGATCCACAAGATTACAAGATAAATTCAAGGAAAATAGCACTAGGGTAAGGTTCTTCCCACTAGGTGAGGTCTTGCATCCAAAGAGGGTCTTCTCCAAATGGAGGGCTTGATCTCCAAGAGGAGGTCTAGATCTCCTAAAGGAGGAAGATGAGCAAAGCCCTCTTTTGTGTTCTAAATTCTTTGCTGACCCTACAAATGACCTAGGAGGTGCCCTTATATAGTCTAGGGACAAAACAAGGTAAGAGAGGGGGCACAAAGGCCAAAAGGCCAAATACGCGCAGCTGGACCGAAGGGGTCCGGGCACTTGGGCAACTTGGGCCGGGCACCCGGCCTAATCAGGGGGCGGCTGGCGGGTGGCCGGGCACCAGGGGGCCCAGCGCTGGAGGTCGCCAGGTGGGGTGGCCGGGCACCCGGGGCCTCAAGCCCGGGCACCCGGGGCAGCGCCCAGCGGCTGGAGGTGTGGGGGCCAGGCACCCGGCTAACAAAGGCCCGGGCACCCAGGGGCGCGGCTGGAGGCGGGCAGGAGCCCGGGCACCTGGGGGCTACAGGTGCCGGGCACCCGGGGTGTCCAGGGGGTTTTGCCCCTCCTCCTCCTTCTTCACTCTTCTCGATCTCTCCTTCCTTCTCTTGCTCTATGGATGCTCACAGCTTCACCTTCTCTTTCTCACGATCATCTTCTTGGTACCCTAGAATGCATAACTTGTCTTTATGAGGTAGAACCCAATTCTCATGCGAATCCGAACGAAACTTGAAGAGGAGAGAGTCAACCTTGTTCTCGATGGCGCGTGCACGTGCTCTTGTCAACGGTCCTCGCGGTGCTTGCAGTTGTGAAGTATTGTCGGTGCGGGTAGGCGAGGGATGCTCCGCATCCGAACCTCAAAGAGTGCCCTAAGATTTCTACCTGGTGCGCCTTGGTGGGTAGTGCTCACCTCTTTCACCTTCTGGTCCTCCCACGAAGCTTCTAGTGCCTCTTTTGTTCCAAAAAAATTGTCAATTTTTTTGTTGCATTTGGAGAACTTTTATTTCTGCACAAAAAACAACAACATGGTAGTTCTGCTGAAAATAGCGTCAGTCCGGGTTAGTTCCATTCAAATCATATGAAAATCATATAGAATTGTTGTAAACATGGTATGAATACTTCACAAATTATAGATACGTTGGAGACGTATCAGCATCCCCAAGCTTAATTCCTACTCGTATTCGAGTAGGTAAATAATAAAAGAAATAATGTATGAAGTGTGAATGCTAGTATAGTGCACTTTTCTAGATTGAGAATATAATTGAGAAGCGACCAGCCAAGAAATGAAACAATCATAAACGAGCATTAAACATAACTAACATTGAATAATGCAACACAAGTAGGATATAACTTCATTGCATAACTATTGACTTTATGTGCATGCATAGGGAATCACAAACCTTAACACCAATATTCTTACTAAAGCACAATTACTCACTAACATGACTCACATATTATCATGTCCATATCGCAAAACTATTGCAAGGAATCAAGTTTAATATTCGATGATCTTCATGAATTTTTTATTATATCCTTCTTGGATATTCATCATATTAGGACCAGTTTCATAGATGTTGCAAATTGTCATCACTAATAATATAAGTGAAGCATGGGAGTGTTCGACAAACTACTCCAAAAAGATATAAGTGGCTCTCTCTTATTTAAAAATTCTAGATCTTAATTATTTTATTCAAATAGCAAAAATAAAAAATAAAATGACATTCCAAGAATATCACACATCATGTGAAGAAGCAAACACTTAGGCTCAACCGAGGCTAACCGATAATTGTTGATGAAGAAAGGTGGGATGCCTACCGGTGCATCCCCAAGATGCTTGAGACTTATTGAAATATTATATTGGGATGCCTTGGGCATCCCCAAGCTTGAACTTTTGTGTCTCCTTAATTCCCTTCATATCATAGTTTCCCTAAATCTTAAAAACTTCATCCACACAAAACTCAACAAGAACCCGTGAGATAAGTTAGTATAAATCAATGCAATAACCTTATCATTCTATACTGTAGAAAACCGTTAAAATTGTAAATAAACATTTCATACTAAATGCCTTTGCATATTTAATACTACTATCCTCAAATAAAATTACTAAACAAGCAAACGTATGCAAACAATGCAATCATAACAACAATCTGTCTAAACAGCATATTCTGTAATGGATGAAGAAGTATCCATACTTATTTAACTCAAAAAATTCTGAAAATTTACCACACTGTAGGAAAATTTATCATATCATATTGTGTCAAAATTTAAAGCCTTTATCACATTCTCACTCTTCTCAAGAATTCATGCACTATCGTGCAACGTTTTGTTTTCAAACAGCCACATAAAGACTTGCAAAATAAGCATGGTAAAAGCTATACTTGACATTTTTATTGAAATTAAAGGTGAAAAACATTACCCTAAATATCAGCAAGAAAATCTAAACAAAATAGAATGACGCTCCAAGAAAAACTCATATCATGTGACGAATAAAAATATAGCTCCAAGTGAGGTTACCGATAGTGTTGAAGACCAAAGAGGGGATGCCTTCCTGGGCACACCTGTCGGTGTCAAAACCGGCGGATCTCGGGTAGGGGGTCCCGAACTGTGCGTCTAAGGCTAATGGTAACATGAGGCATGGGACACAATGTTTTACCCAGGTTCAGGCCCTCTCGATGGAGGTAATACCCTACTTCCTGCTTGATTGATCTTGATGATATGAGTATTACAAGAGTTGATCTACCACGAGATCGTAGAGGCTAAACCCTAGAAGCTAGCCTATGATTATGATTGTTGTTGTCCTACGGACTAAACCCTCCGGTTTATATAGAAACCGGAGGGGGCTAGGGTTACACAGAGTCGGTTATAGAGAAGGAAATCTACACATCTGAATATCCAAGCTTGCCTTCCACGCAAAGGAGAGTCCCATCCGGACACGAGACGAAGTCTTCAATCTTGTATCTTCATAGTCCAACAGTCCGGCCAAAGTATATATTCCGGCTGTCCGAGGACCCCTTAATTCAGGACTCCCTCAGTAGCCCCTGAACCAGGCTTCATTGACGATGAGCCCAGCACACAGATTGTCTTCGACATTGCAAGGCGGGTTCCTTCTCCGAATACTCCATAGAAGATTTAGAACACAAGGATCGTGTCGGGCTCTGCAAAAAAAACTCCACATTCCACCATGGAGAGTATAATATACCAAAAATCTAATCTGCTGACAGCTTTTTATAGCATGACATCACGCCATGGTCTGGTTATTATTCGAACCGTTTCTCACAACCAGCCACCGCACATATCGCGAAGCGGTTTTATCGGCACGTCTTGTTAAAGCAGAGATCGTGTCCCCTTATCACGGGATCCTCATCAATATAGACGTGGGTAACCCAACTGTGCCATCAAACATGGCATTTGGGGAATAAGCGATTTTAGCAGGCAAGTGGGGAGGCACAGGATATTCGCTGCCTTTATAAGGGGATGAGAGTCTTCCCCTTCACCCACGCCCTTTCCTATTCATCCATTCCTTTCCGCCCGAGCCCTAGTGCCTAAGCGTTTCTCTTCTTCGCCCAAAAAAAAGGCTTCCCGAAGATGTCCGGATCTGGAGCAGGAGGCAAGTGGATGGCCTCTATCGTCCGGGAGAAGGACATCAAAAAGCTTCAGGGGCCCGGGTATCTGGCCAAGAGAATTGGCCACCGTCTTCCGATGGCGGGACAGATAGTCCCTACCCTGGAACCCCATGAGAGGTTGGTATTTCTCCCTCATTTTGTCCGCGGGCTAGGGTTTCCCCTCCACCCATTTGTTCGCTGCGTCATGTACTATTACAAGATTGATTTCCATGATCTAGCCCCAAATTCCTTTCTCAACGTCTCAACATTCATAGTCGTGTGTGAGGCCTTTCTCCGTGTTCTGCCGCACTTCGGCTTATGGCTGAAGGTTTTTAATGTAAAGCCCAAGGTAGTGAGCAGTGAGCATGCCAAATGCGGAGGCACCATGGTGAGCAAGATGCCCAATGTCACATGGCCGACAGGGACTTTCAATGATTCCGTCAAGGAGTGGCAGCAGCAGTGGTTCTATATCACCGAGCCGCGTGGCAAGGAGTGGACCGCCATTCCGGAGTTCAGATCCGGTGCCCCCCTGTGACTTACTTCATGGCACGAGAAGGGCCTGAGCTGGGCTTCGTCTGACGAGCTATCAGAGCTCCTAACGCGCGTCCAAGACATGGAAGACAAGAGCGTCAAGCTCGTCAATGTAGTCCAGGTGATGTTGGTTCGCTGGATTCTACCATGTCAACACCGAGCTTGCAATCTATGGGAGTTCGACCTGGCCAAGCACTAGACCCTGTTAGAGCTCTTTGGCTCTACACACAAGGACATCTGTAAGGTGCTTTTCAAGTCTCGCAAACCATGGCCGGACTCCACCAAGGACCGCGGATACCAATTGTCCCGCCCCGCAAGTTTGGTAAGCAATTGAATGTTTGATAATTCATGCATTCTGTCCGTACATCCTCAGGGAGACACTTAACGTATTTCCCATCATTTTTCCTAGGGCTGGGTGAAGAAGGCGGGGCGGATCTACTGTCCTGCCCCTCTGCCAGAAGAACCGGCCGACCCACTCCTGACGAAGATGCTGGTCCCGGTGCCATATAAAGCGCCAAAGAAAAAGACCGAGAAAGAGGCCAAGAAGACCAGGGGCGGCCTTCGTCGCCGTGGTACCACGGACACAAAATCCAAAGACTCTAATGCCCATTCTTCCTCTGAAGAGGATGGGGAGGAGGAGGATGAATCCCCCGCAGAGGGAAAGAAGAAAAGAATGGCCTCCAGCTCTTTGGAGGCCGATTTGCCTAAGAGGGGAAAAACTCTTCTTCAAGAGGAGTCCACCGGCGCCACTGATAGTAGCCCGGAGTGGGATCTCAGGGCCGAGCCCCTGGTGAGCTCATAAGTATAAAATCCGAACATGCTCATGCGTCCGGCCTTATCATGGCATCACATTCTAATCTAAGTCGTGTTTTTCTTTTTCAGTCCGGCGAAGCCCCGCGCCGAGCAATCCTCATCAGAGGATCTGCTGGGTTCGGACGCTATGGGGAGCGGGACACCCCTGAAGGCCTCTTCCTCCAAACGTAGGGACGAAACCGAGGTTTCGTCCCAGAAGGACCCAGGCCACGGAGGGGGGGGGGAGAAGGTCGTGAAGGCGGCGCCAGGATGCCATACTTCTGGGGCCGGTTACACGGGAGAGAAAAATCCCACGAGTGTCGACGACGGAGGTCATCTTGAATCCGGACCCAAGCCAAACACTATTATAGAGACCCATAAGGTCCCAGAGTCCCATCCACCAGCCGCCTTTGTTCGACCAGGGGCGCCGGGTACTTTATTGGCGGCACTGCAGGGTGCCTCCATTGTTGATGAACACCATGCCCTCATGGGTGCGGTGATTGAGAAGATTCAGTCCGCTGAGAGTGGACCAAACGAATCCTATGTCAGCCTCATAAGAGGCTTTGAGGTATGTTTTATGAGTTTCTGGGAGAATGTCATGGTATAGATAGTAGCCCCTGATACATTGTTCGGTGAAAGAGAGAACCCGACAAGGGATCAAATTCACGTTCGCAGGAGACTCACTTGATGATATTTATCACTCTGTTTAACCAGCAGACATCTGTAGCGACTGCGGCCTCTCAAGCTGCGGAAGTATTCGAAGTGAGGCGTAGTCTGAAGCGGGCCGAAGGAGAACTTGGCCAAGTGAAGAGGCAGCGGGGGGATAATCAAGGCATGTAGAAACCTTGTTTATGTAGCACGAAAGGATGAGTGTGCATGATAACAAACTTTTGATAATGTGCTCTAGGGGTGTCGGACGAATTTGAGGCCTTGAAGAAGGCTGTGGCAGAAGCCGAGAAGAAAGCAGCAGCGGAGCATATGCTCCATGAGAAGCACGAGGCCAGAGTTATTGAGGCTGAGCGAGAGCTTCAAGAGGCCGTGCAGAAACGTGAGACCCTGGAGCAGAGTTTAGCAGGGAAAGAATCCGAACTCTCCCAGGCTCGCCAAGCCGCAAGTGATGCCCGGGGGGAAGTCCAAGGTGCCCTGAAGGAAATCCAGGAGGCGAGGAAGATTGCGGCTGGTAAGGCTTTTTCTGTAAAAAGAAAGTATAGGGGATGAGAAAATCGAATTTGACAATCTTGAGTTTTGATGTATACAGGGGTATTTGCAGAGCTGCTGCGCAGCATATCTGATGCCGCCCAATTCTACCGAGCCGAAGGGGGGAATACTGCGGATAAGCTCTTCTGGATGCAGTATCTGGCGCTGAATTATCCAGTGCCTTTCTCCGATCAGCTGAAGTAGTTGGTAGAGCTGCACAAGGCGGCTGAATTAGCCTCTAAGGATTTAATTATCCGACTGTGGCCTGCTGAGCCGATTCCAAGCAGCTACTTTGGGCTCGTGAAGCGGCTTGTAGGTGCCTGCCCTCGACTCGAAGTCATCAAGCGATCAGTCTGCATGGAGGGTGCATGAATGGCCTTCGCCCACGCCAAGGTGCATTGGGGCAAGATGGATGCGGAGAAGCTAATGACCGAGGGACCGTCGAAGGGGAAGGAGCACCGCAAGCCCGAACTATATTATGAAGGTGTATTGAAAGGAGCCCGCCTTGCGGCGGAGCAATGCACGAAGGACATTATATTTCCATGAATATGGTCATGTTCATCCGTTGTAATATTTGAACAAGAGCATTCTTATCATCTATTGCTTTGTCGTATGAATGTTTTTCATCCTGTGCGGCCGTTGTATATAATAATTCTGAGAGTCGGCCAGTCGTCGGCTTCCGCCCCCACGTAGTGAGTACGGGGTGTTCGGGATAAACCTGAGCACTCTTTATCCCAGTTGTGGGTCCCTAAAGGAGGTGTTCAGCACAGCGAACCAGGCAATCGAACTATAGGGCTTTATCGCTCTCACTTAGCCATAGGAGTTGTTTTGAGGAAGGTAGGCGCAAGCCCTAGTGTTCGAAAGACAACACTAGGGGCTCTATAAGTGCCTGATCAGAAAAGTCCAATCCGTTGCACGATGCATTGTCTATAGCATTGTGCGGAAAGAATCCTTAAAGAGTTTAGAACCTCTCGAACAGCTGACCAGCTCTCGCTTCATCATGACAGTCAATTTTCGGCTTTCTCTACTGAGGTGCTCGTCCGGAAGAACCGGGACACAATCGCAGTAGTTCTCCCAGTGCTACCTTAGCCGATATAGCGGAACGTAAGGTACCAAAACGTAGGAGCCGGGCAAACCCAACTATTGACCCAAGACATGATTCAGAGTTGATGCATATAATGCTATAAGTTTGGGGTGCCGGACTACCGTGAAGGTGTTCGGACTTTTTTGCCGTAGTATGGGCGTGACGAAGCCCCTGGCATATTAAGGCATATCGCGATAAGCAGCCAGCTTTTAAAAACAGTTTTAAATGAGAGATGGCAGTAGGTGAGCATCACATAAATCCACATGTTGTATTTGAGTAATACGTCAATGCGTATGAGTACAGATGATGTGACAAAAAGAAATATGACTGCAGAAGCTGCTGATACCGGGCATGCGGAATTTGTGTTCGGATCCGTGGTGTAGTCAGACGATTATAGGGGAATATCTAGAGGTTCCATGATGTGCTCGAACTGTTCCCGTGCCCTACATCCTGGCCTACGTAGAGGTGAACCTGTAAAGAAAACGTAAGAAATGGTTTTGCGCCACCTGGCGGTTGAGCCACAGTATGTGGCTTGTATTATTCTTTTTCGGAGTGTTTTTAATTAATCTTAGGGCGGGCCGGGCTATCCTGCTGCGCAGTAGTTCGGACTCCTTTGGTGGTGTCCGAGAGCTTGGCCTTCGACTCGAGGTTCGAGTGTAAGGTGTCGTGCGTTGTTCTTGCTGTTAAAGCGGTAGTAGACTCTTCAACCGTGAGGGGGGAATTTGGACCTGCCATTAACCATGATGACGTCGCGTGGACCGGGCATCTTTAATTTACGATAGGCATAATGTGGCACCGCGTTGAACTGAGCGAATGCGGTTCGTCCGAGCAGTGCCTAATGGTCACTGCGAAAGGGGACAATGTCGAAGACTAAGTCTTTGGTACGGTGATTGTCCGAAGATCCGAAAACCACTTCCACTGTGATTGAGCCCGTGCAACAGGCCTCTACACCTGGTATTATACCTTTGAAGGTGGTTTTTGTGGGCTTGATCCTTGAGGGGTTGATGCCCATTTTGCGCACTGTATCCTGGTAAAGCAGATTCAGGCTGCTGCCTCCATCCATAAGGACTTGTGTGAGGTGGAATCCGTCAATGATGGGGTCAAGGACCAATGCGGCCGAACCGCTATGACAGATACTGGTAGGGTGGTCCCTGCGATCGAAGGTGATTGGGCAAGAGGACCATGGGTTGAACTTTGGGTCAATTGTATAGACCTCCCGTAGTGCACGTTTCCACTTGGGAATGTGGCTTGCGCGTACCATATTCACCGTTTTTGCCTGGGGAGGGCATTTCATCTCTCCTCCTATATTCGGTGATCGGGGCTCCTCATCATCGTCGTCGTCGCTTTGAGACCCCTTCCCTTGTTTTTGGCATCTGACCTGCCGGCTTGTCTGAAGACCCAGCATTATTTTTTGGTGTGGTTGGCTGGTTTTCCAGGGGTGCCATGAATTTGGCATGGACGGTCGAGTATGCGGGCAAAGCTGGACGGGCCTGAATTGTTTTTGTTGAATGGTTTCTTCCGCTGACCGGACTTGGAGCCGCTGAATCCGGCATTGACTGACGTGTCTCCGGCATTATCACTGTTTTTGCGGCGCTTGTGTTTGTTGCGCCGTGATTTGTCGTTGCTATCCTTAGCTTTCGATGTGCCCGGATTGCTTGTTGTATTGTTGCTACGGGCCAACCAGCTGTCCTCGCCCGCGCAAAAGTGGGTCATGAGTGTTGTGAGAGCTGCCATGGACTTTGGCTTTTCTTGACCTAGATGTCGGGCAAGCCATTCATCACGGATGTTATGCTAAAAGGCCGCTAGGGCTTCGGCATCCGGACAGTCAATAATTTGGTTCTTTTTGGTTAGGAACCGGGTCCAAAATTTCCTAGCTGACTCTCCGGGCTGTTGGGTTATGTGACTTAGATCATCATTGTCTGGTGGTCGCATGTAAGTGCCTTGGAAGTTGTCAAGGAATGCGTCTGCCAGATTCTACCAACTCCCGATGGAGTTTGCCGGCAAGATATTCAGTCAATGCCGAGCCGGTCCCTTTAGTTTTAGTGGGAGGTACTTGATGGCGTGTAGATCATCTCCGCGGGCCATGTGAATGTGGAGGAAAAAAATCTTCTATCCATACCGCGGGGTTTGTGGTACCATCGTATGATTCAATGTTCACGGGTTTAAACCCCTCAGGGAATTCAGGCTCCATTACTTCATCAGTGAAGCATAGGGGATGTGCGGCGCCTCTGCGCCGGGCTTCATTGTATTCGGCCTGGCCGGATTTGTTAGTGTATCCGGCATGACGATCCTTGTCACGCGTTGGGGCGCGTCCCCGTGATCCGTAAATCGATCTTGACTATCCTGCTTTGTCTTCCAATACATCTTGCAGGTCCTTCATGTAGCCCCGGGCCTTGGTATTGTCGTTTGATTGGCGGCGGGGTGCGGTCTGGACTTCGGGCTGGTACACCGTTTTGTCGTGGCCACGGGGTGGCCAGTCAGCCGCATCATGCGCTGGTAGCATGGGCCTTAAGTCCTCCTCCTCGAGTTGAGGTAGCAGCCTGCACTTTGGGTAGCTTTTGCTAGGGCGCTCGATTCCATATTACTCGGTAGCCAGGACCTCGGTCCATCTGTCCGTTAGCAGATCCTGATCAGCTTCAAGCTGTTGCTGCTTTTTCTTCAGGCTTTTTGTAGTGGCTATAAGCCAGCGTTTGAAGCGCTCCTGCTCGACGGGATCTTCAGGCATGATGAATTCTTCGTCGCCAAGGGTCACCTCATCTTCGGAGAGAGGCATGTAGTTATCGTCCTCTGATTCTCCATCAGTTGCCTGTTCTTTAGGGCTAGCTTGCCCCTCCTCTTGCTCGGCCTGCTCGAAGCCTGGCTGGGCAGTGTCGGTGTAAAAAAGTAGGGGCTCTGCTTTTGACCCCTTTACTTGTGCACAGGCAGTCAGAGCGTCCCGCCACGACCACGCATAACATGGCAGGAAAGGGGAGCCAGAGGAAAGCGGAAGCCACAAGGATAATCGAAGCAACAACAAGGACCAAGCCACAAAGATCAGATAGGCATAGCAGGTTCCCCCGGCAAGGACTCTTGCCAGGGCAGCCTCAGCAGCCCCGGCAAGACCCTTGCCAGGGCAGCTCGCCCATGCCAACCGAAGTAAGCCACCCTTGAGCCCACCAGCACTCGACAAAAGCGTTGGGACAGGGCTCAGGAGGCACCTCTGTGGTGGCATGCAGATCTTTGTGAAGACATAAAATGCTCAAGATCAAAAGAGAATAGGAAGGCAACTATCCTCACCGAAGGAACCCACAAGACCCCCGGCAAGATCCTTGCCGGGGGAGCCCGCGCGCCACGGCAAGACCCTTGCCGGGCCACCCGGCAAGACCCTCGCGAAGCGCACCGGCAGGGCCACTGCTAGGCCCGAGCCAGCCAGGTCTTCACCGCCGTTCGCATGCAACTGCCGACCCAACCAGCTGGGCAGGCACCTGCATGGCAGCATGCAATCCTTCGTGGAGGCTCCACCACCGCGCCACCTTAGCTGCCTGCCTGCCTACATGGCACTGCATGCATCGCTGGCCAGGGTGCGTGTCGAAATGAAGAGGGGCGGCGACGGACGGGACGGGCCTCGCCCCCGTCCCTGATAAAGTGAAGGGACACCTAAGCCTCGCATTAAATGTGTCTTGTCCTATAATACGAGCGATAAACTCGCAATGCTGTAGCACTTTCCACCTCATGTGTGCCACTGTGGCAGCCCCTTTCGCCTATAAAAGGAGGCCCATGGCACACAGCGAAGGGATTCGGCTTTTTCGGACCTCGTGACACCTAGAGCTAGTTCGAGAGCTCAAGAACACTAATACATCCACCAAAGCAGGATCGTAGGGTTTTACGCATCTTTGCGGCCCGAACCTGGGTAAATCCCCCTTGTGTTGTCTACTAGTCCTGCTCTCCTCACGATCCCCACACCCCGCAACCGTAGAAGGGATTCCAGTGATCCCATAGGTGTCGTTTCCCACCAACATCTTTGGCGCGCCAGGTAGGGGGGGCAGCGCAATTGTGAGGACCTAGCCTAGCAGTCTTAAGAACAAGATGACCACGACGATCGGTTCATCCAGGACCGAGTTGGTACCGGCGCGGACCGACAGCGCGCAAGTCGCGGAGAGAACCCATGGCGCGGCCCGCGAACATATACATCACCCCGATGGTCCCGGCCTGGCGAGCGGCGTCATTCGCACGCCAGGCAACGAACCACCTATCGCGGGCTCCGGAGGTGGACTCGCCCCTCCCCCCCGCAGGTGGTGCAGGGCCCTCCAGGGGTGCCACCGTCCCGCCAGGCGGCGGCACGGCGACCTCCAAGACACCGACACCGGCGCCCACGGCACGCTCTTCCTAGGTTGTGCGTGATGACCAGTGTCACCATGCTGGTGGCCCCACGCGCCACCCTGGGAAGAGTCCCGCGCGTCCATCACATGAAGAAGAGGGCCAGCATGCGCGCCGAGGTGCTGATGGAGGTGGAGAACGGCTGCGGAGCCATGACGCGGCTCCTTCTAACGCGGTTAGAAGTCGAGGCGCATCGCGGTCCACCCAGCTCTCGCCGCCACCCACACCAGCGGAAGCCCTAGCGCGTGCAGCTGCTCCTTGATTTTCCTCCCGCCGCGGAGAAGCTTGATGAGTGGAGGGCCACTGTGCGGAGCCTCGTCGGCATCTCCAACAACGATGAGTTGCGGCCGGTGGGACCCGTAGGCCGTCGCTCCATCGGGCCACCGTGTGCCAGCAGAGACCGTGCTGGAGGCGATGCAGCCACGGTGCACTCCCCTTCTCCGTTTCGGCCATCCCGGGCGTCGGTTCGTCGCGACAACACTCGAGACGATATCTTCATCGCGCCGTCCGACCCATGAACCAACCGTGATCAGCGTCAAGTCCTTTGGGAGCAGGCTCAGGAGGATGCTCGAACTACGATCAAGCACCGACGTGACGCGCGCCACCAGTCGGATAGGCGGGCAGGACCGCTACGGACCACCCAGCGCCGGGGGGCTACGGTGGCCTACCTTACGAGGTGGGTTGTTCGGCTTTCACCCGTGAGCTGCGGCAGTTCCAGTGGCCCTCCCACCGTACGTTCAAGCCCGACGTTGGCGAGAAGTACAACGGTAAGACTCACCCGTCAGAGTTCTTCAGTATCTACACCATCGCGATGCAAGCTGCTGGGGCCCACGGTGATAAGGTGCTTGCCAACTACTTCCCGTTGGCACTCAAGCCTAATGTTATGTCATGGTTGATGCACTTGCCGGTGGATTCCATCTCTTCTTGGGCGGAACTGTGACATGAGTTTGTTGGCGCCTTCACCGGAGGTCACCAAGCTCATGGCCAGGCAAGTGATTTACACATCATCCCCCAGAAGGAAGGAGAAAACCTGCGCAAGTACATCCAAAGGTTCAGCCTAGTGCAGTACAACATCCCCGACGTTCATCCCGCCACCGTGATCAGTGTGTTCCATCAGAACGTGCGCAACCGTAAGATGCGCGAAGAGCTAGCGACGAACAAGGTTAGAGATGTGTGGCCGAACTTTATGTTCTGGACGATCGGTGCGCTCGGGCTGAAGAGGGGAGGAAGTACCCCAGCGAAGATGCTGGTGCGGAAACCGACTCCACGGATGACACTGCCACCCCTGCGAAGAAGGGCCGGTGCCGTAATAGTAAGCGTAGAAGCAAGACCGTGCTTGCCGTCGAGGGATCCGACGATACCGGCGCCACCAAGAAACCCAAGGCAAGTGACCCCGGCAAGGAGGTTGCCGGGTGTACCGCTTGCCGGGCCTTGGCGGGCGCCGATAAGCCAGGAGGCTCCGACAAGCAGTATTGCAAGATCCACCGCACCAAGGGCCATGATCTCCAAAACTGCCGGCAAGTGGAGCTGCCCGTCGAGAAGCAGAAAGCCAAGTATGAACGGCGGGACAAGGAGAAAGGCCTAGATGGTGCCGAGGGACCCGGCAAGAAACATGGCGGCCAAGGAAGCCGCCGCGGCAAGGATAATCAGCAAGAGAGACCTGCCGGGGGCCGCGACAAGAAGCAGGAAGATGATGATCATGACAAGGAGGACGAATCCGGTGACCACGAGTTTCAGAAAGCCACAGAGGCCATGTGCGTCGAAGGCGGCGCCTCGCTGCATACATCCCACCGCCAACTCAAGCAGTGGGCGCGTGAGATCACGGTGGTGGAGCCATCGTTTGATGCACGGAAGCCGCTGAAATGGTCCAGCACGCCCATCATCTTCGACACCGAGGACCACCCTGACCGCACCACCGCGGTCGGGTGCTTGCCATTGTTGGTTTTGCCAATGGTCCGCAACCTCAAGGTGACAAGTATGTTGGTTGACGGCGGGGCCGGCCTGAACTTGATCTCGCCTGTTGTGGTCAGAAGGCTGTAGATCCCTGATGGAGACCTCGAGGAGACGGGTACGTTCCAAGGGGTTATCCCGGGGAGGAGCCAGCCAAAGGGAAAGATCATGTTGCCCGTGACATTCTGAGGCGAGCTGAACCACATGACGGAGAGGATTATTTTCGATGTAGCTGAGATCCCCTTGCCTTACAACGGGATCCTCGGCCGCCCAGCGCTAGCCAAGTTCATGGTGGCCTTGCACTACGCCTACAACATGCTGAAGATGCCCGGGCCGATGAACATCATCACTATCCCCTCCGACAAGAAAAATGCGGTGATCTGCGCCGACCAACTCTACCGGGAAGCAGTTGCAGCAGCTGCCGCTAAGGCGCCTGCTCCTGCCGACGGAGCCCCGGGAGAGAAGAAGACCGGCGAGACCCCTCGCACCCACCCCAGCAAGCGCACCCCTTCGAGGTGTTGTGCCTCCATTGAGAACGTGCCAGAGAGCTCCACCGGCAAGAGCAAGAAGTCCAGAGCTACACCACCAGAGACCAAGAAGGTGCCCATCAAGGAGGACGACATAGGAGGAGCTTTTACCATAAGCTCCACCCTCGACAGCAAATAGGAAAGCGAGCTCGTCACCTTCCTGCGGGCGAATGTCGATGTGTTTGGATGGCAAGCCTTCGACATCCCCGGCGTTCCCAGGGAGGTGATTGAGCACCACCTTGCTGTTTGTCCTCATGCGCGGCCCGTCAAGCAGAAGGTCAGGAAGCAAGCTCTAAAGAGGCAAGAGTTCATCACGGAGGAAATCAGAAAGCTAGAGGCGGCAGGCTTGGCGAGGTGAGTACTCCACCCGACGTGGTTGGCCAATCCGGTAGTGGTGCGCAAAGCAAATGGGAAATGGAGGCTGTGTATTGACTACACGGACATCAATAAGGCTTGTCCAAAGGACCCTTTCCCGTTACTGCGCATCGACCAAATTATTGACTCCACGACTGGGTGTGACCTCTTATCGTTCCTCGACGCCTACTCGGGATACCACCAGATCTTCATGGCAAAGGAAGACGAGGAAAAGACATCATTCATCACCCGTGTGGTACGTATTGCTTTTTACGGATGCCTTTCGGGTTGAAGAGTGCTGGCTCGACCTTTGCAAGAGCAGTCCAAATTGGTTTTGAGCCCCAGCTACATAGAAATATGGAAGCTTATATGGATGACATAGTGGTCAAAACCAAGGACAAAGCAACGCTTGTGCAAGACCTGGAGGAAACATTCGGGAACCTGTGCAAGATCAACCTCAAATTGAACCCTGAGAAGTGTGTCTTCGGCGTCCCGTCTGGCAAACTTCTCGGGTTCTTTGTGTCCCAGATCGGGATTGAAGCAAACCCAGATAAGATCAAGGCCATCGAGCAGATTGAGGCACCCAAGCGAATCAAGGACATGCGTCGGCTCACTGGCTGCGTTGCTGCCATGAGCCGGTTCATCTCCAAGTCCGTGGAGCGTGCCCTTCCTTTCTTCAAGATCTTGAAGAAAGCAGGGCCAGTGGAGTGGACCCTAGAAGCCGAGGCAGCGCTGCAGGATTTGAAGAGATACCTGTCCTCTACCCCAGTGCTGGTTGCACCCAAACCCCAAGAACCATTGCTGCTCTATCTAGCGGCAATGAATTAGGTGGTTAGCGCCGCACTAGTGGCGCAGAGAGAGGCCGACGAAAAGGCAGCGACAGCGGCAGAGCCAACAGATGGCAGGCCAAAACCCTCTCCGGCAGGGCTCGATCCCGGCAAGATCGAGTCCCCGGCAGGGGCTGACGACAGCGCGACAGGACCCACGCAACCGGATGAAGAGGCACAGAAAAAGAAAATGGTGCAGCACCCAGTGTACTTTGTCAGCTCCCTCTTGTAGGGGGCTAGGTCGAGGTACTCAGGTGTGCAAAAACTGCTCTTCGGCCTCCATATGGCTTCGAGAAAGCTGTGCCATTACTTCCAAGCGCACGAGATCACGGTGGTCACCCGCCTCCCATTGCAACGGATACTGCACAACCCAGATGCGATGGGGAGGATCGTGGAATGGGCCCTGGAGCTGTCAAGTTTCGGTTTAAAATTTGAAAGTACCTCAATGATTCAGAGTAGAGTCTTGGCAGAGTTTGTTGCGGAATGGACCTCGACGCCTAACGAAGAGGTACAAGAGACCGCTCTCCCCGGCAAGGAAACGAGCCGCAATTGGATCATGTACTTTGATGGTGCCTTCTCGCTGCAAGGCGCCGGCGCTGGTGTGCTGCTTCTCGCACCCACCGGAGAGCACCTCAAGTATGTTATCCAGATGCACTTATGCACTTTCCCCGGGAGATGTCAACCAACAACACCGCCGAGTATGAGGGTTTGCTTGCCGGTCTCAGGATCGCGGCAGACCTCGGAGTTAAGAAGCTCATCATCAGGGGCGACTCACAGCTCGTCGTCAGGCAGATCAACAAAGATTATCAAAGCCCGTTGATGGAAGCTTACGTAGATGAGGTGAGGAAACTGGAGGAGCGCTTTGACGGTATGCACACGGAGCATGTCCCTCGGGCAGAGAACGACATCGCCGATTACCTGTCAAAGTGCGCCACCCTCAAGCTGCCTATGGAACCAGGTACTTTTGTGGTTCAGTTAACCCAACCATCCGTTGAGCCGTCTACTGGGCAAAGCAAGCGGAGGAAGCTAGGCCCCGGCAAGTACTTTCCCACCGAGCTCCTCGGAGCCGTCGACGAAGATGTTGTCGTGGATGCCGCTCCTGCCACAAAGCAACCGACTCCGGCAGGACCTCAGGTCATGGCCATGGAGGCGGCCGCTCCCGCGGTAGAAGAGATGCCTTTGGTCCTTGTCGTCGAGCCACAGGCTCCGGCATGGGCGCAGCACACCATCCGTTTCCTTCAAAAAGGAGAGCTTCCTGAGGAAAAGGAAGAGACAGAAAGAGTAGCCCGCCGGTCTGCTCTGTACCAATTCGTTGATAACATGTTGTACAGAAGAAGACCGAATGGGGTGAAATTGATGTGCATCTCCCGGGAGGAAGGACTAAAGCTATTGGAAGAGATACATGGAGTCATATGTGGCTCCCACATAGGGCCGACGGCCCTTGGCGGCAAGGCTTTTAGGCAAGGTTTTTTCTGGCCCACCGCCCTCCAGGATGCGACGGCACTAGTAACCAAGTATGAAGCGTGCCAGTACCATTCGAATAAGCTTCATCAATCAGCTCAAGCCCTTCAGACTATCCCTCTCTCCTGGCCCTTCTCGGTCTGGGGGCTCGACATACTGGGCCCTTTCCCCCGTGCCGTCGGGGGCTTTAAGTACTTGTACATCGCAATCGACAAGTTCACAAAGTGGCCAGAGGTGGAAGCAGTGAGGAAGGTGACAGCGCAGTCAGCCATCAAGTTCTTCAAGGGGCTAATGTGCCGTTTCGGGGTGCCCAACAGGATCCTCACCGACAACGGCACATAGTTCACAAGCCACGCCTTCATCCAATACATTGAGGACCTCGGCAGCAGGGTCCGTTTTGCTTCCGTGGCACATCCACGGAGCAACGGCCAATTGGAGAGAGCAAATGCTAAAGTCCTGCGAGGCTTAAGGACGAAGACTTTTGACAGGCTGCGCAAGAGTGGAAGGCGCTGGATTGATGAGTTGCCGCGGTTCTTTGGTCGATCAGAACGACGCCAAATCGAGCCACCGGCCAGACACCCTTTGCCCTAGTTTACGGGGCAGAAGCAGTTATCCCCATGGAACTCATATATGGGTCACCTAGAGTGCTCGCTTATGATGAGCTTGAGCAAGAGCAATTGCGGCAAGATGACGCGAGGCTCCTTGAGGAAGATCGTCTCCGGGTGGCTGCGAGAGCAGCACGCTACCAGCAAGCCTTGCGCCGGTTCATGCCCGGAGCTTTGAGGAAGGCGACCTTGTTCTTCGGCACGTTCAGTCGGCCAAGAATTCCAACAAGTTGACGCTGAAGTGGGAATGCCCTTATCGGGTAACGCGAGTCACCAGGCCCGGCGCAGTACGGCTGGAGACCGAAGATGCCATTCCAGTGAGCAACTCCTGGAACATCGAACATCTTCGCAAGTTTTACCCATAAGGCGCGGCTGCCGGGCCTCCCGGCAAGCCACCCTTTTGTACAAGCCTTGCCGGCAAGGCATGTAACCCTTTGTACAAAGCCAGGCGCAGATCCTGAGCATAAATAAAAGAAGCGCTGGCGCCCTAAGTTATAGCATGCATGCTAGATTGAGTCTCTTCCTTGGTTAGGGTTGATAGTGCTTAGCGGCGGCTAACCCCTAGCCTAGAGGTCAAGTGCGCATCTCTTTGTTCCTCTCTGTCTTCTTTGGTTCGCAGGGCACGTAAGCATTCTTGCCGACATGTTTTGGAAGAGAAGGAATGGACCGGCGCCCGGACCCCGGCAAGCCAGAGTTGCCGGGGGCTGCAAGAACAAGGATCCCTTCGTGGCAAGCCAAGGTCGCCAGGGGCTGCAGATTCAGATAAGTCCTTCATCCTCTATCATGCATCTCGTTATGGACTGGGATACGTGAAACCCCGTTCTATCTCTAAGCTGCCGTTGTAACACCCCGGATGTAACTTTCCATAATTGTAACTCCAACTCTTGCCATTTTCGGCTATGTGTTGTGATTTTTCCTTCGTGGTTGGGTTTTGTCTTTTGTTTTGAATTTTGTTCATGTCATGCATTTCATCTCATGTCATCATTCGCATTTGCATCAGCATCGTTTTCATAAAACTTGCATTCGCTCGTACTTGCCGCTTCTTCCTTGTCCCTGTTGACCCCTCTCAGATCAACCGGACCGCTCTCTTCTCTCTCTTTTCTGAGCCCATCAAAAACCCCTTCTCTCCATGGCGTTTTGTCAAACCCCTCTTGCGCGCGTCCGAAAACTGCTCCGCACCCAAACCGGGCTGTCGTGACCGACGGGTCTGGATCATCCCCAAACATCTATAAAACATCACCGATTTCTCATTTGAACCTCTCTAACCTCTTTTCTCAATCGTCTGATTTCGATCGGAGAGACTAGGTAGCCCCTAAGCTAACCCTTCCTATAAATAGACCCCTAACCCTAAATTTTAGGAGCAATGTCCCATCCATCCCCACGCAGCCGCCACTCCATCGAATCCCCCTCGGGATCTCCCCTGCCCGATTCACCCAACCAGCGCTCTCCCTCCTCCTCGTTCCAGATGCCCGAGCCCCCAATCCAAAATTCCTCTCGGCCTCCACCCCGTAGCCTCCGACCACCTCCCGCAATTTTCGCACAGTCCAATCCAATCCCTCCACCTCCCTCACCGACTCATGACGCGCCCGCGGATCCGGACGTCTCTCGCTATGCCCGCACCATCCCCATCCCCGGCGTCGTTCACGCCCGAAGCCTCGCTCCCAGCCTCCTGCAAGAAGAGGCCCCGCGAACCTCTCGCTCCCTCGTGCTCGCCGCTCCTCCCATTCCAACGCGCACACCGGCGACCTGCAAGCCGTCCACGCGCCACCAGGCCAGAGCCCCTCGCCGCCCTCTCTTTTCCCCCGCCTCCACCTTCTCTCTTTTCCCCGTCTCTCTCTCTCCCGCTTTGAACTCTCTCTGTCCCTTTCTTCAGGTACCTCATCCCGTCGCCAGGAGCTCTGAAGCGCCAGCTGCCGCTAGGTTCGACCAGGCCCGAGGTCCTCCGTCCATTCACCGGCGTTCCCCTTCGGATCCCGTCGCCAGAGCCCCATCCTCACTGCTCCTGCTCGTCGTCTTCTTCTTGTGCACCGTCAACGCCCGGTCCGGCCTCTTCTTTGAGCAGAGGACAACGACCACGCCCGTTGACCGTGCACTGCCTCGCCTCGATGTGCCTGCGTGGCCTGCAACCAGCGCCAGGCCCAGCCGAAGCCAGCTAGCCTTTGCCTCCCCTTCAACCGGCCTCCCTCTGCACCATCTGGGCTTGGCCAATGGTGAGCGCCCCAGTGCCCAGCCAGTTTCGGCCCACATGTTTTTTTTCCTGTTCTGGTCGTTTTGCTAATTATTCAGAGAACTGCAGTTTTACAGAAAACCCCTAAGCATCATGCATATAATAACTCATGAACTGTGCATCGGATTAAAATGATTTAAACATGTAAAATGCTTAGAATTTTGTGTAGATTAATAATATGCCACTTTCATCCATGTTTAAAATGTTTAAAATGCTGTTTGTTTAATTTTGCTCAAATGCCATGCTAAAATGATTTATTTCATAACTAAACAACTGTAGCTCCAAATTAATTAAACTTTATATCTAAATGGGGTGGAAAATGCATATATTAACTTGGTGCACTTTGTTTTACTGTTTAACAACATTAAAATATGTTTTAGGGCAGAACAGTACCAAATTCGAAATATGCATATGGGGATTTTCCGGAATTGTTGTTTGTTGTTCCGGCCTCATTTAAACTTGCCTAAATAATTAGTTTACTTATGCTTCACCTCTTGCCATGTTTAACAACATTTAGTATTGTTGGGTACAAAACCGAGAGAGAACTAAATAACTTGATGTGGTGTTTCGTCAATATGCAACTCGTTGCATATTGAGCTCCACTTAATTTGTAGTATTGTTTGTGCACTTTGCCATGCCATGCCTCATTAAACTGGACACGCATCATACTTGATTGTGCATCATGTCATGTTTATGTGATGTTTGTTTACCATGTTGTTTGCTTCTTTCAGGTTTGCTTCTCTCGTTAGCTTCGGTTTTGTTCCGGAGTTGTGAGGATTCGTTCGACTACGTCCGCTTGTCTTCTTCATGGACTCGTTCTTCTTCCTAGCGGGATTTCAGACAAGATGACCATCACCTGGGATCTCATTACTATCATTGCTACGCTAGTTCCTTCGTTCTATCGCTTTTCCGCACTACCTATCTCTTATTGGTCAAGCCTCCCAAATTGCCATGTCAGCCTCTAACCTTTTCACCCTTCCTAGCAAACCGTTGCTTGGCTATGTTACCGCTTTGCTCAGCCCCTCTTATAGCGTTGTTAGTTGCAGGTGAAGTTGAAGATTGCTCCATGATGGACATGATTATGTTGGGATATCACAATATCTCTTATTTAATTAATACATCTATATACTTGGTAAAGGGTGGAAGGCTCGGCCTTATGCCTGGTGTTTTGTTCCACTCTTGCCGCCTTAGTTTCCGCAATACCGGTGTTAAGTTCCTTGATTTTGCGTTCCTTACGTGGTTGGGTGATTTATGGGACCCCCTTGACAGTTCGCTTTGAATAAAACTCCTCCAGCAATGCCCAACCTTGGTTTTACCATTTGCCTACCTAAGCCTTTTTTCCCTTGGGTTTCCGGAGCCCGACGGTCATCTTTATTTTAACCCCCTCCGGCCAGTGCTCCTTTGAGTGTTGGTCCGAACCGGGCAGACTGAGGGGCCACCACGGGGCAACTCGAGGGCTGGTTTTACTCGTAGTCTGACCTATCTGTTGTGCCCTGAGAACGAGATATGTGCAGCTCCTATCGAGATTTGTCGGTACATCGGGCAGCTTTGCTAGTCTTGTTTTACCATTGTCGAAATGTCTTGTAAACCTAAGTTGGGACGCCCCTGCAGGGTATAAACAGTCGAGAGCCGTGCCCGCGGTTATGTGGCAGATGGGAATTTGTTAATGTCCGGTTGTAGAGAACTTGACACTTGACTTAATTAAAATGCATCAACCGTGTGTGTAACCGTGATGGTCTCTTTTCGGCGGAGTCCGGTAAGTGAACACGGTTTTTGGGTTATGTATGGACGTAAGTAGTTTCAGGATCACTTCTTGATCACTTCTAGCTTCTCGACCGTTCCATTTGCTTCTCTTCTCGCTCTTATTTGCGTAAGTTAGCCACCATATTTTGCTTAGCCGCTGCTGCAACCTCACCACTTTACCCCTTCCTCACCCATTAAGCTTTGCTAGTCTTGATACCATAGTATTGGGATTGCTGAGTCCTCGTGGCTCACAGATTACTACAACAATAGTTGCAGGTACAGGTTTTGCGATGATCATGACACGAGAGCGATGTTTTCTTGTTTCAGAGTTCTTCTTCTGCTTCTTCTTTGATCAGGGGATAGGTTCCAGGTCGGCAGCCTGGGCTAGCAGGGTGGATGTCATTTGAGTTTCTGTTTGTGTTCCATCCGTAGTCGGATGTTGAACTCTTGTATGATGTTGATATATTCTTGGGGCGTTTGTGCCTTATGTATGTATCCCCAACTATTATGTAATGGTACGATGTAATGATATCCACCTTGCAAAAGTGTCTCCAATATGCGCTTCTATCCTTAGTGGGACCTTCGAGTTCCTTTAGGATAGGGTCGCATATAGGGCGTGACAAGTTGGTATTAGAGACTCGACCGACCATAGGAGCCCCCTTGATTGTTTGTCGTTGTTGAGTCTAGAAGAAAACTATTTTGAGTCTTAGGATTATATATATCAGAGAGTAGGATTCTTTTTACTCCTCAGCCCCTTCATCGCTCTGGTGAGGACTCTCGACATAGATGTTTTGTCTTTCCTCTCCTCAAATTTTCACAATTTTTTTAAGGATCTCGCGGGTATCTTGGGATCATTTTGATATTCTTATGACGAGAACATTGTTCTTGGTGCCTCCTGACATTTAGGGGTTGTGGCAGTGTCCCGGGGAGTTGAGCTCCGAGGTGTTGTCATCACAATTTTATCGTTGCAGTTCTGGAATACCTAAGTTTTGCCGACATCAAAAATCTCTTTTATGCAGTTGTTGGTGAGATAACCTCGACACCACCCAGTACTGGGGAGTTCAGGAGTATTGCCATAGCTCGTATAATGGATGCTTTTTGAAGGTTGAGGTACACGATTTCTGGAGTTTTCTTGGTTATGTGATGATGGATGGATACAGCTGGATGTAGGGATTGTTAGTTTGGGTGAGATATATTGCTTCCCCTGTATCCCCAACACCAGATTGCATAACCAGAAAGTTTCAGGAGTTTATAGATGGGAATTCAAGTAGCTCCTAGAATATCTTTCCGACAGATGCATGATATCGGATTGGGTAAATCTCTATCATATGTTTGTTCCGGCTTACTCCGCAAGCCAAATCCTTTGTTTGTTTTATTTGTGGTATTCGAGTTGCTTTGAAGTCAAGTGTTGATTTCATACCTTTTCCTAAATTGTGTTCTCATATTTCTATGGGAGTGCTAATCCTTCTTGATCACTGAGGTTGTCATGTTAATTCTTTTCCAACCGGCGTCCTTCTCTTCAAGTGGATCCGATCATTTCAACATCCGAAATATCAATTCTAAGTTTTCTCAATGATATCCATTCCATCTGCCCCAAGTTGCCTTTGTTTTCCCGCCCTCCCACCCTTTTTCTTCAAGGACTCAGATTTCTTAATCATGTATCCGTTTATTTGTGGGAAGTCTCTTCATTCTTTTCTTTCAATGTTCTTATCCGGTGATTCCCCATGAAGATGCTCAACAGTTTCAAGTTCATCATCCTTCATTGTTGTTTCTTGTCCAGTGGATCCAATTGAAGCTTTCGATATTCATCATATTCCTTTCCTCGTTTCTAATGCTTTCTCATGCCGATGCACCTCTTAATCATTCACTTCTTCCTATTCATTTGTTCTGGAGTGCTGAAGATATCTCACAAGGCTTATGTTTCCATTCTCAATCCATTCAAGATATTTCGAGGTTGTTATCTCATTCAAGCTATTTAATTCTACTGGTGCAATCTCTATTTCAAGCAATGCTTCAACGATGGTTCTTTCGAGTGGGCCCTAACCCACAAGTCTTTTCCTAGGATCATACCTGACTCTTCTAATTTTCCCGGAGCCATTCCCAAATTCTTTTCGAAGTTTGACGTAAGAATGAATTTCATCTGTCAGATGTTTTCCAAGATCGATTTCAAATTATTTTTCATTGTTGGCTCAACCTCTTTGTTTTTTTCATTCTCCCGGAGTATCTCAACAATTCATGGTGGTGTTTCTCGTTGTCATTCTCGGATTTTGAAGACCGAAGAAGAGTTCCTCTTAAATCCTTACCCGTTCTTCCAAAGATGCATAGTTCAAGCTTGATTCCATCCTCTCATAATTGTTTTCGATTATGAGAATTCTTTTTACCCATCCGGAGCATTTCATGAGTTGTTTCCATTTCTTTCCTCCGAAGGCCATCATGTCATAATTATTCATTCTCAGCGTGTAGCTATCGTTCTCCAAATCTTACCGGTGCATCATTCAAATACCCTCTAATCAGTTCATGATCTCTTCGTTCTCAGGTATCTAAATCCCCTCAAGTATCTTCATTCATTTTCCAATTCTTCCCAGTGAATTGTGCCTTGCTACTCTCATTTCCAATTTTTACGGTGGTTCGTTCAAGATTTCACTTCCTTTGTTATCATACCAATTCATTCGTTGTTTCCAAATCCCACCGGTGGTCCCATCAATAACTTCTTCAAGTTGGCACTATATCTTTTTCAATCCCTCAAGAAGAATAAGTAGTATGCCAAATCTGTTACTTCTCATCAATTTAAATTGGTGAAGGATACGCATAATGTAATTCTTATTATTGTTTCATACAAGGGATCTAGTTTCTTCTTTCCATCGTTGTTCATCATGTCACATTTCTCGGTTCGAGATGCTCCATCTTTTCTTTTCTGGAGCTCCAAGTTTTCTGCATTATCTCATCACGAAGCTCCACCTAGATTATTGCAAGGCTTCACCTTGTGTTTTCAACTTCTCTTCCTTTCTATCACCCTTTTATTACCAAAGTTCTTCATGGAGGCTCTACATAGTGGTTCGTCAAGGATTCCTTTCATTTCTCAATTGCTCTAAAATAAACATGGTGCCCAACACATGTTTTGTTTTGAGGATTTCAAGCTTTCTTCATCTTACATTCCAAAGTGCAATTCTTTCTATCTTATCTTTTGAGGTGGTGTTATGTCGCTCTTGACAATTTCCCTTCGTGATTCAAGTTCTCAAGAATGAGATATTTTAAATCCACCAATCTCTTCGTTGGAGTTATCTTGTGTCATGTTTCACCTAAATCCTTCTCTAAGGAATGTTGCTATTGTGGTGCTTATCAATGATCCAAGTTATCTCTCTATCATCTTGGTGGAAGAATTTTTTCATATCGTCGGTGTTACCAATTATATTATTTGTTTCCGTAGTGGAAGAATTTTGCCTCAATTTTGAGAAGTTTTCCATAAGCCCACTACAAGCTTATTCGTTTCGTTGTTGGTTTTCCAACAACTCCGTTCTAACCTTCTTGAAAGGGTGCTTTCCAAGCTCATTTGTGGCAGAAGTTGGCATTTTCTTCTCCATTCTATTATTCCAATGGTCTATTTTCTATTCTTTCTTCCAGAGGCATTGTGATGTTGTTCTTTTCACTCATCATCTCGAATTGCGAGGGTCGTGTTCTTTTCGTGCTTATCCATTTAACCGGAGTGTTGTGTCATCTCTTCAAGTTCTTTTCATCTTATCAAGTCTTGCATCTCTTTTCAACCGGAGTGTTGTCCGAATTTGTTCTTCCTTGCGCCTTGTTTATCTAGTTTCAACCAGAGTGGTTCCAATTCTATCTTGTCCATTAAACTCTTGATTCATGTCTTTGCAACCTTCAAGTTCTTGTAATGTTCCTTGTTCCTCTTTTCTAACGGACGGTTTGAAATCTTGGTCATCTCGTTGTTTTGTTTCTTTCAATGTGTTCAACCTCTCAAGGTTCATGGTTTCACTCGTTTGTCAAATAAGCAACTTAGTTTTACCTGTTCTCTTCCTCTTCCGTTTCTCTCTGGTGCCATCCTAGATCTCAGGACGAGATCCTCTCGTAGTGGTGGAGTGTTGTAACACCCCGGATGTAACTATCCATAATTGTAACTCCAACTCTTGCCATTTCTGGCTATGTGTTGTGATTTTTTCCTTCGTGGTTTAGTTTTGTCTTTCGTTTTGCATTTTGTTCATGTCATGCATTTCATCTCATGTCATCATTCGCATTTTCATCAGCATCGTTTTCATAAAACTTGCATTTGCTCGTAGTTGCCGCTTCTTCCTTGTCCCTGTTGACCCCTCTCAGATCAACCGGACCGCTCTCTTCTCTCTCTTTTCTGAGCCCATCAAAAACCCTTGTCTCCATGGCGTTTTGTCAAAACCCCTCTTGCGTGCGTCCGAAAATTGCTCCGAACCCGAACCGGGCTGTCGTGACCGATGGGTCCGGATCATCCCCAAACATCTATAAAACATCACTGGTTTCTCATTTGAACCTCTCTAACCTATTTTCTCAACCGTCCGATTTCGATCGAAGAGACTAGGTAGCCCCTAAGCTAACCCTTCCTATAAATAGACCCCTAACCCTAAATTTTAGGAGCAATGTCCCATCCATCCCCACGCTGCCGCCACTCCACCGAATCCCCCTCGGGATCTCTCCTACCCGATTCAGCCAACCAGCGCTCTCCCTCCTCCTTGTTCCAGATGCCCGAGCCCCCAATCCAAAATTCCTCTCGGCCTCCACCCTGTAGCCTCCGACCACCTCCCGCAATTTTCGCGATGGCCAACCCAATCCCTCCACCTCCCTCACCGACTCTGGACGCGCCCACGGATCCGGCCGTCTCTCGCTATGCCCGCGCCATCCCCATCCCCAGTGTCGTTCACGCCCGAAGCCTCGCTCCCAGCCTCCCGCAAGTAGAGGCCCCGCAAACCTCTCGCTCCCTCGCGCTCGCCGCTCCTCCCGTTCCAACGCGCACTCTGGCGACCTGCAAGACGTCCACGCGCCACCAGGCTAGAGCCCATTGCCGCCATCTCTTTTTTCCCCGCCTCCACCTTCTCTATTTTCCCTGTCTCTCTCTCTCTCTCTCCCGCTCTGAACTCTCACAGTCCCTTTCTTCAGGTACCTCATCCCCGTCGACAGGAGCTCTGAAGCGCCAGCCGCCGCTAGGTCCGACCGGGCCCGAGGTCCTCCGTCCATTCACCGACGTTCCCCTTTGGATCCCGTCGCTAGAGCCCCATCCCCGCTGCTCCTCCTTGTCATCTTCTTCTTGTGCACCGTCAACGCCCGGCCCGGCCTCTTCTTCGAGCAGAGGACGACGATCGCGCCCGTTGACCGCGCCCTGCCTCGCCTCGATGTGCCTGCGTGGCCCGCAGCCAGCGCCAGGCCCAGCCGAAGCCAGCCAGCCTCTGCCCCTCCTTCAACCGGCCTCCCTCTGCACCAGCTGGGCTTGGCCCATGGTGAGCGCCCCAGCGCCCAGCCAGTTTCGGCCTGCATGTGTTTTTTTCCTGTTCTAGACGTTTTGCTAATTATTCAGAAAACTACAGTTTTACAAAAAAAACCCTAAGCATCATGCATATAATAACTCATGAACTGTGGATCGGATTAAAATGATTTAAACATGTGAAATGCTTAGAATTTTGTGTAGATTAATAATATGCCACTTTCATCAATGTTTAAAATGTTGTTTGTTTAATTTTGCTCAAATGCCATGCTAAAATGATTTATTTCATAACTAAGTAACCGTAGCTCCAAATTAATTAAACTTTATATGTAAATGGGGTGGAAAAATGAATAGATTAACTTGGTGCACTTTGTTTTACTGTTTAACAACATTAAAATATGTTTTAGGACAGAACAATACCAAATTCGAAATAGCATATGGGGATTTTCCGGAATTGTTGTTTGTTGTTCCGGCCTCATTTAAACTTGCCTAAATAGTTAGTTTACTTATGCTTCACCTCTTGCTATGTTTAGCAACATTTAATATTGTTGGGTACAAAACCGAGAGAGAACTAAATAACTTGATGTGGTGTTTCGTCAATATGCAACTCGTTGCATATTGAGCTCCACTTAGATTGTAGTATTATTTGTGCACTTTGCCATGCCATGCCTCATTAAACCGGACACGCATCATACTTGATTGTGCCTCATGCCATGTTTATGTGATGTTTGTTTACCATGTTGTTTGCTTCTTTCCGGTTTGCTTCTCTCGTTAGCTTCGATTTCGTTCCGGAGTTGTGAGGATTCGTTCGACTACGTCTGCTTGTCTTCTTCACGGACTCGTTCTTCTTCCTAGGGGGATTTCAGGCAAGATGACCGTCACCTTGGATCTCATTACTATCATTGCTACGCTAGTTGCTTCATTCTATCGCTTTGCCGCACTACCTATCTCTTGTTGGTCAAGCCTCCCAAATTGCCATGTCAGCCTCTAACATTTTCACCCTTCCTAGCAAACCATTGCTTGGCTATGTTACCGCTTTGCTCAGCCCCTCTTATAGCATTGTTAGTTGCAGGTGAAGTTCAAGATTGCTCCATGATGGACATGATTATGTTGGGATATCACAATATCTCTTATTTAATTAATGCATCTACATACTTGGTAAAGGGTGGAAGGCTCGGCCTTATGCCTGGTGTTTTGTTCCACTCTTTCCGCCTTAGTTTCCGCAATACCGGTGTTATGTTCCTTGATTTCGCGTTCCTTACGCGGTTGGGTGATTTATGGGACCCCCTTGACAGTTTAATTTGAATAAAACTCCTCCAGCAAGGCCCAACCTTGGTTTTACCATCTGCCTACCTAAGCCTTTTTTCCCTTGGGTTTCCGGAGCCCGAGGGTCATCTTTATATTAACCCCCCACCCCCGGGCCAGTGCTCCTTTGAGTGTTGGTCCGAACCGGGCAGACTGCGGGGCCACCACGGGGCAACTCGAGGGCTGGTTTTACTCATAGGCTGACCTATCCGTTGTGCCCTGAGAACGAGATATGTGCAGCTCATATCGGGATTTGTCTGCACATCGGGCGGCTTTGCTAGTCTTGTTTTACCATTGTCGAAATGTCTTGTAAACCGGGTTTTCGAGACTGATCGGGTCTTCCTGGGAGAAGGAATATCATTTGTTGACCGTGAGAGCTTGTGATGGGCTAAGTTGGGACACCCCTGCAGGGTATAAACTTTCGGGAGCCGTGCCCGCGGTTATGTGGCAGATGGGAATTTGTTAATATCCGGTTGTAGAGAACTTGACACATGACTTAATTAAAATGCATCAACCGTGTGTGTAGCCGTGATGGTCTCTTTTCGGCGGAGTCCGGGAAGTGAACACGGTTTTTGGGTTATGTATGGACGTAAGTAGTTTCAGGATCACTTCTTGATCACTTCTAGCTTCTCGACCATTCCGTTTGCTTCTCTTCTCGTTCTTATTTGCGTAAGTTAGCCACCATATTTGCTTAGCCGCTGCTGCAACCTCACCACTTTACCCCTTCCTCACCCATTAAGCTTTGCTAGTCTTGATACCCATGGTAATGGGATTGCTGAGTCCTCGTGGCTCACAGATTACTACAACAACAGTTGCAGGTATAGGTTTTGCGATGATCATGACGCGAGAGCGATGTTTGCTTGTTTTGGAGTTCTTCTTCTGCTTCTCCTTCGATCAAGGAATAGGTTCCAGGTCGGCAGCCAGGGCTAGCAGGGTGGATGTCATTTGAGTTTCTGTTTGTGTTCCATCCGTAGTCGGATGTTGATCTCTTGTATGATGTTGATGTATTCTTGGGGCGTTTGTGCCTTATGTATGTATCCCAACTATTATGTAATGGTACAATGTAATGATATCCACCTTGCAAAAGCGTCTCCAATACGCGCTTCTATCCTTAGTGGGACCTTCGAGTTCCTTTAGGATAGGGTCGCATATTGGGCGTGACAGCCGTGCTCCCCCTTTTCGGTGCCCGAGGATTATTCCGTGGGTCCGAATTTGGTCGTAGCCGCGGCAGCAAAGAGGCGGAACGGGGAGCCTAAGCCCACTTCATCCCTCCCTTCGCCAAGAGCGTGAGAAGGGATGAGCAAGGCGGGGAGACGGCAAGGCCTGTTGCCGGGCGAAAAAGCGTTTGTCTTAAAGATAACAAGGATTCACTCCTTGTCGTGGATTCCTCCTGCGAACAACAATCCCAGCAAACATCCCTTTTTCATTAAAAAACACCCCGTACAGGTATAGTCCATACGAAATGAAAAACATGAAAAAGGGGGATTACAAGTTCTAAAGCTAGCAAAGGCCCGAAGGCTTACAAGACTAAAAAGATATAAGGTGCCCATAATCCCTTTCTTGTCCCTCTCCTCAGGAAATGGAACAAGAAAGCAGAAGTGCAAAAGGGGTGCTTAGGCGAGCTACGAGTGGCAGAAGACACCAAGAGAACATCTCGGTGGCCGTCTAAGGGCTGGATGGTGATGGCGGCGCCGGAGGCAGAGCTCGAAGTTGAGGCGGCAGGACGTCAACACGCGACGAAGGTGTCGGTGCCCGCGTAATCTGACTTGACGGCCTTGCCGCTCGTCGTCTTCCTCTTCCGCAGCCTCCCTATGCCAGCCGCCCAAGGAGATGACCCCGAGAAGTTCAAGGAGCCGGAAACACGGATGATGGGGTCGCCGGTGCCGCTCGAAGCGGCGCCCGACACCTAGTTGGACTCGTCATCCTGCCGGCCGCTGCCCTCATCGTCGCTGTTGTCGCTGCCGTTGTCTTCCTCACCACTCTCGCTTGAGGAGGAATCTTCATCGTCAGAGGAGCTCTCCACGCAGGACCTCACGCGGGTCCCGAAGTGCCCGAAGATCTTGACGGAGAGGAGGCCACCCTCCATTAGTTTGAAATGGAGAGCGAGCCCGTCCGTCAAGCTATGGAGGCGGGCGAAGGTCTTCCAGCCTCAGTGAAGATACATGACGTGAGGGGAGGGGAACTCGACGTCGACCCACGTGCCACTGTTCCCACAACCCCTCATGTGCAGCCGCAGCACCTTCGGCGGATCCAGCTCCATCTCCCGCGCAAATGGGGTCGGAAGGCGATGGCGACGACGTGGCGGATGGCGCAGCCTGACGAAGAATTCACAGGGGTTGTCCCCGGCGTGGCCCTCCATCGGAGGGGGGCTGCTGGAGGAGGCGAGGCAGATCTGCCACCCTGTCCTCCTCTCCCTCGGGCACCGCGACGGCCTCGACCTCGCCCCCTCCCCCTTCCTCTAGCGGCTGGCTCCGCCACTAGGAGCTCCTGGGGAGGGGCGATGCGCTGTCTGGCCGAGACCCTCGCCGCCACCGATGATGCGTCGCCACGCCCCCTTGCCATGGCAGAAGAAGAAAGGAAGCAAGAATGGGGAGAGGCAGATGGCGAAAGGCTGAGGGGCACCGTTCCTCCCGCTCCCCTCTTTATAAAGGGGCGGGGGCGAGGCTCGGCCGCCCCCTCTCGGCCAATCCGGCTTCTTGAAGTGACAGCAAGCGGGGCCGTCGACCGCCCTCCCCACTCCATTGAAGGCTCGTGGGAATCGACCCACATGCGCGCGACTACCCACGTCCCACGCGCCTTCCATTCGCTCTGCGTTATGCATGCAGCGAACATGGCGCAAGGAGAGGGCGCAGTGGGACGCGTGAAACGAGGTTCCTGAGTGAGGGCAGTAAATGGGAGGCGGCCTTGCGGTCTCGAAGAGACACGTGAGCCGCCTCTTTATTGTCCACCACAAGGTGATGCCAGCACACCCACGTCATGCACGCGCACAACCCCCACGTCGCGCGTTCAATGTGGGTCGTGGGGAAGCGCAGCGGACGGAACAGTGGTTGCGGTAAAAATCCGCCCCAACCGCCCGCGCACCATTCTGGGCCTGGCCCAACAACATGCTGCGCTTATGTGTGGCCTAGGCCCGGGGGCTCCTGTCGGTGTACAAAAGTAGGGGCTCTGCTTTTGACCCCTTTACTTGTGCACGAGCAGTCAGAGCCTCCCGCCACGACCATGCATAACATGGTAGGAAAGGGGAGCCTTAAGGAAAGTCGAAGCCACAAGTATAATCGAACCAACAACAAGGACCAAGGCCACAAAGATCAGATAGGCGTAGCAGGTTCCCCCGGCAAGGACTCTTGCTGGGGCAGCTCGCCCACGCCAACCGAACTAAGCCACCCTTGAGCCCACCAGCGCTCGGCAAAAGCGTTGGGACAGGGCTCGGGAGGCACCTCCGTGGTGGCATGCAGATCTTTGTGAAGACATAAAATGCTCAAGATCAAAAGAGAATAGGAAGGCAACTATCCTCACCGAAGGAACCCACAAGACCCCCGACAAGATCATTGCCGGGGGAGCCCGCGCGCCACGGCAAGACCCTTGCCGGGCCACCCGGCAAGACCCTCGCCAAGCGCACCGGCAGGGCCACTTCTAGGCCCGAGCCAGCCAAGTCTTCACCGCCGTTCGCATGCGGCTGTCGACCCAACCAGCTGGGCAGGCACCTGCATGGCAGCATGCAATCCTTCGTGGAGGCTCCACCACCGTGCTAGCTCAACTGCCTACCTGCCTACATGGCACCGCATGCATCGCTGGCCAGGGCGCGTGTCGAAACGAAGAGGGGCGGCGACGGACGGGACGGGCCTCGCCCCCGTCCTCGATAAAGCGAAGGGACACCTAAGCCTCGCATTAAATGTGTCTTATCCTGTAATATGAGCGATAAACTTGCAATGCTGTAGCACTTTCCATCTCCTGTGTGCCACTATGGCAGCCCCTTTCGCCTATAAAAGGAGGCCCATGGCACACAGAGAAGGGATTCAGCTTTTTCGGACCTCGCAGCACCTAGAGCTAGTTCGAGAGCTCAAGAACACTAATACGTCCACCAAAGCAGGATCGTAGGGTTTTACGCATCTTTGCGGCCCGAACCTGGGTAAATCCCCCTTGTGTTGTCTATTAGTCCTGCTCTCCTCACGATCCCCGCGCCCCACAACCGTAGAAGGGATTCCAGTGATCCCATAGGTGTCGTTTCCCACCGACAGGCAGGATTGTATTCGTCTTCAGCACCATCCGGATTGTTATCCATTGTGCTGGTATCACTATTTTTGCTATGGCGGGGCTTGGAGCGGCGCTGATGATGCCGTTATCTAGATTGCTTCCCCAAGGGGTTATCTTCCGTTGCCTCATCGCCATTGTTTTCTTTAGGGGTATCCACCATATAAATATCATATGAGGAGGTTGCGGTCCAGCGACATATAGGCGGTGGTTCCTGTTCTTCTCCTGCATCGTCGTCCATACCGTCGATGTCTTCGGAGTCGAAGTCAAGCACGTCGGTTAAGTCATCGACAGTGGCTATAAAGTGGATGGTGGATGGGGGATGAATTTCTTCATCGTCCGCCCCCCACTCAAGCCGGACATAGTTCGGTCAAGAGTCTCCTGACAAGGACAGAGACCTTAATGAGTTCAGCACATCACCCAAGGGTGAGTGGTGAAAAATATCCGCGGCGGTGAACTCCATAATGGGTGTCCAATCTGATTCGATAGGCACGGACGCACACGGTTCGGATCCTGCAACCGGGGAAGAGTCCGGGGGTCCGATGACACCCCTTTCACAGGAGGTGGAATTAGTGTTCGGCTCCAACGCCGATGAGTGTGCGGCTTCCATGGCGGGGTCCATCCACCCGTCCTTGGAAGGCAGGATCTGCTTCGGGTTGATTCCCGGCGCCAGCGCGGGTGCGATTTCCTGAATACTATCCGGTGGCAGATCAAAGTCATGTCCGTCGTGACTGTTCGGCGCACCTGTCATGGGCTCGAATCCATCGAAGATCAAGTCTTTGCGGATGTCGGCAGTATAGTTTAACCTTCCAAACATGACCTGATGACCAGGGGCATAGCTATCGATCTGCTCCAGATGGCCAAGTGAGTTGGCCGGCAGTACGAAGCTGCCGAATACGAAGATCTGTTCGGGGAGGAACACCTCCTCCTGAACCGCATCGTTGAAGATGATCGAAGGGGCCATCAAGCCTTACAGCGACAACACAGTGGAACTCTCAATGAAAGCACCAATGTTGGTGTCAAAACCGATGGATCTCGAGTAGGGGGTCCCAAACTGTGCATCTAAGGCTAATGGTAACAAGAGGCAGGGCACACGATGTTTTACCCAGGTTCGGGCCCTCTCGATGGAGGTAATACCCTACTTCCTGCTTGATTGATCTTGATGATAAGAGTATTACAAGAGTTGATCTACCACGAGATCGTAGAGGCTAAACCCTAGAAGCTAGCCTATGATTATGATTGTTGTTGTCCTACGGACTAAACCCTCCGGTTTATATAGACACCAGAGGGGGTTAGGGTTACACAGAGTTGGTTACAGAGAAGGAAATATACACATCCGAATATCCAAGCTTGCGTTCCACGCAAAGGAGAGTCCCATCCGTACACGAGACGAAGTCTTCAATCTTGTATCTTCATAGTCCAACCGTCCGGCCAAAGTATATAGTCCGGCTGTCCAAGGACCCCTTAATCTAGGACTCCCTCAACACCCAGGCTTAGTTGCTTGGATATTCCTTGAATATTACCTTGGGGTTCCTTGATCATTACCAAGCTTAGTGTCTTGCCAGTCCTTATTCTCCTCATATCGATGTCTCACCCAAAACTTGAAAACTTCAATCACACAAAACTTAACAAAACTTCGTGAGATATGGTAGTATGATAAAGAACAAATCATTCACTTGGGTATTATCAAAGACAAGATTCATCATTGTTTCCACACAATTCCTGCTGTATCCTATCATTTCCACAATTTATATCACTTAATATAAGCTAGGGAAACACTAAAACAAGCAAACTATGCAAAGAATCTATCAAAAACAGAACAACCTGTAGTGTTCTAGATAATTACCACTGTATCTCCAAAAATTCTGAAAAATTAGGAAAACGTAGACAATTTGTATATAAATCATGTGTACAAATTTCAGAATTTTATCATGTAGCTGTAAAATATAGGAATATCTGCACCTAACATAAAACTTTCTGTTTTTGCACAGAATCAAGTCAACTATCATCCACATTGTCCCAAAAGCTTTAGTTGGTACTAATACTAATTAAAACATGAAAACACAATCTGATCAGAGGCATAATTGTGTATTTATTGAAGAACAACAAGGAAAACAAAAATTTCAAAGATAACTATTGGGTTGCCTCCCAACAAGCGCTATTGTTTTACGCCCCTAGCTAGGCATGATGATTTCAATGTTGCTCACATAAAAGTAAAGAATTGAAACACAAAGAGAGCATCATATAGCAAGCACATTTAAGCCTGACGTACTTCCTATGCATAGGGATTTTGTGAGCAAACAATTCATGGGAACAAGAATCAACAAGCATAGGAAGGCAAAACAATCATAACTTCAAAATATTCAACACATAGAAAGGAAACTTGATATTATTGAGATATGTAAAAGCATATGTTCCTCTCACATAATAATTTTCAGTAGCATCATGAATGAATTCAACAGTATAACTATCACATAAAGCATTCTTTTCATGATACATAAGCATAGAAATTTCATTACTCTCCACTTAAGCAAATTTATTCTCAGGAATAGTTGGGAGCAAACTCAACAAAATAACTATCATGTGATACTCATTATCCAATTGAAAATGAAAATCATGATGACAAGTTTCATGGTTATCATTATTCTTTATAGGATACACGTCATCACCATAATCATCATAAATAGCAATTTTGTTATCATAGTCAAATGAAACCTGTTCCAAAATAGTGGATTAATCACTAAATAAAGTCATGACCTCTCCAAATACACTCTTATCATTATAACAATAAGATTCAACACCCTCCAAAATAGTGGGATCATCATTACCTGGATTTGACACTCTTACAAACCTACTTTCATTGTTATAATCATCATAAATAGGAGGCATGCTATCATCATAATAAATTTTCCCATCAAATTTTGGGGGACAAAAAAGATCATCTTCATCAAACATAGCATCCCCAAGCTCGTAGCTTTGCATATCATTAACCATGGATATTCAAAGAATTCTTACTAACAACATTGCAATCATGCTCATCATTTATGACAAACATTTTATTGAATTCTTCTTCTATCAATTGAGCACAATTTCCCTTTCCATCATTTTCAAGAAAGACATGATAAAGACGAATAATATGAGGCCACCTCAATTCCATTTTTTAGTTTTATTTTATAAACCAAACTAGTGTGATAAAACAAGAAACTAAAAGATTCAGTTGCAAGATCTAAAGATATACCTTCAAGCACTCACCTCCCCGGCAACGGCACCAGAAAAGAGCTTGATGTCTACTACACAACTTGTTCTTGTAGACTCGTGTTGGGCCTCCAAGCGCAGAGTTTTGTAGGATGAAAGTGCAACTAATCCCTGGGTGGTTTTGGTAATTCTTAACAACATGTAGCTCACTAAACTATTGCTCTTTCAAGATGATCATTTTAGAAAGTTCAATGATTAGCATGGCATGGACTAGAGATGTGGACCCCTCAAAATGCTAAGGACACATATTGGCAACAAGCTCAAGACTCTACATTTTCCTTTTAGTGATCCAAGATCACATCGAGTCCATAGGAAAGCCAATACTATTAAAAGGGGATGAGGTGTTGCTTAATGGCTTACTTGCTCAAAATGCTTAGTGATATGCTCCAAAACCCTCAACCACTTTCTCATTTCCACATATGTCCTAAACCTAGAAGTCAAACTCGGCCCCATCAATTTGATCTATCCGGCGCCATCGAGTTTCATTTGACATAGCCACTGCCACAAACCCTAGTCACTTCAGTTTCACCGATAGAGACCTCGGTCTCACCAAGATGGGATTGCAAATTCTCTGTTTCCCTTTGTAACATTTTGGTCTCACCGAAATGAGCGGTTGGTCCCACCGAGTCTGCAATGCAAACTCCATGTTTCCTTTTCATGACGCTTCGGTCTAACCGAAGTGAGTGAATCGGTCCCATCGAGTTTGCCTGACCAACTCCCTGTGTGCTCATTACTGAAATCGGTCGCACTGAGTGCATGTGACCAGTCACACCAAGATTATGTTATGCCCTAACCCTAGCGCATCGGTCCCACCGGGTTGACTGTATCAGTCCCATCGAAAATCCTAACGTTCACATTTTTACCTGAATCTGTCTAACCGAGTTTTACCATTGGGTCCCACCGAGTTTGGGAATCCATGTGTAATGGCTAGATTTTGTGTGGAGGCTATATATACCCCTCCACCCATTCTTCATTCATGGAGAGAGCCATCAGAACGTGCCTACACTTCCAGGATTCATTTTCCTGAGAGAAAACCACCTACTCCTGTGTTGAGACCAAGATATTCCATTCCAACCACAAGAATCTTGACCTCTAGCCTTCCCCGAGTTGCTTTCCACTCAAATCATCTCTCCACCATAGCCAAATCTGTGTGAGAGAGTTGAGTGTTGGGGAGACTATCATTTGAAGCACAAGAGCAAGGAGTTCATCATCAACACACCATCTCTTACCTTTTGGAGAGTAGTGTCTCCTAGATTGGTTAGGTGTCACTTGGGAGCCTCCGTCAAGATTGTGGAGTTGAACCAAGGAGTTTGTAAGGGCAAGGAGATCGCCTACTTCATGAAGATCTACCCTAGTGAGGTAAGTCCTTCATGGGCGATGGCCATGGTGGGATAAACAAGGTTGCTTCTTCATGGACCCTTCATGGGTGGACCCCTCCGTGGACTCGCACAGCCGTTACCCTTCGTGGGTTGAAGTATCCATCAACGTGGATGTACGATAGCACCACCTATCGGAACCACACCAAAAATCTCCGTGTCAACATTGCATTTGCTCCCTCCAAACTCCTCCCATTTACTTTCTTGCAAGTTGCATGCTTTACTTTCGGTTGCTCAAATACTCTTTGCATGCTTGCTTGAATTGTATTGTGATTGCTTGACATGTGCTAAGTTGCTAAAATCTGCCAAGAATTAAAATTGGGAAAAGGTTAAGTTTTTATTTGGTCAAGTAGTCTAATCGCCCCCCCCCTTGACTTGGAACTTGTTTCCTTGCTTCTACTCTTGTAGAATTTGTTGAAGTTCTTCACCATTAAGCTAAATTCTTCATTGAAGGCTTGTTTCTCATTTGATGATGTAGGAGCATCACATCAGGCTTTGTAAGCACCACTAGACTTGTTGTGAAGCTCTTCTTTATCCTTGAGTGACATCTCATGAGCAACAATTCTTCCAATGACTTCGGTTGGCTTGAGATCTTTGTAGTTTGGCATCATTTGGATCAAAGTGCACATGGTATCTTATTTTCCATCCAAGGCTCTCAATATCTTCTTGATGATGAATTTGTCGGTCATCTCTTCACTTCCTAAGCCGGCAATCTCATTTGTGATGAGAGCAAGCCTAGAGTACATTTCAGCGACACCTTCACCATCCTTCATTTTGAACTTGTCAAGTTGACTTTGAAGCACATCCAACTTGGATTCCTTGACGGAGTCGGTACCTTCGTGCATATCAATAAAAGTATCCCAAATTTCCTTTGCATTCTCAATACGGATGATTTTGTTGAATTCTTCGGGGCACAATCTGTTGAGGACGATATCGCAAGCTTGAGCATTTTATTGCAACATCTTCATCCGTGGTAGCTTCATGATTTGGTTCTCTCCCATCGAAGAATTCACCTTGCAAACCAAATACACAATAGCCCAAACGGCGGGGTTATGTCCAAGAATATGCATTTTCATCTTATGTTTCCAACTAGCAAAATTAGTACGATCAAAGTAAGGACCTCTATGGTGGTAATTACCCTCGCTAGACGACATACTCTCCTAGGTTGTGAAACCAAGGCTATGATCACCAAAGCTATGGAAATCAAGGCAAATGGAGACCAAAGCTCTGATACTACTTGATTTCCATACTTGTGCTAAGTTGCTAAAAGCTATGGGAAGAATTGTTGCTCATGAGATGTCACTCAAGGATAAAGAAGAGCTTCACAACAAGTCTAGTGGTGCTTACAAAGCCTCATGTGATGCTCCTACATCATCAAATGAGAAACAAGTCTTCAATGAAGAATTTAGCTTAATGGTGAAGAACTTCAACAAATTCTACAAGAGTAGAAGCAAGGAAAGAAGTTCCAAGTCAAGGTCCTACAATAACAAAAGATCTTCTAATCGTGAGCGAAATTGCTACAATTGTGGAAGACCCGGACACTACTCCAATGAGTGTACGGCTCCCTACAAAAGAAGAGAAGACTCACCTAATAGGAGAAGCAAAAGGGAAGAATCACCTCCAAGAGAGAGAAGGAGTAGAGATGATCGCTATGAACGAAGAACCTCTCGAAGAAGTAAGGATTCAAAAAGGAAGGACAAGTCATCCAGGAGCTACACAAAACGAAGACATCAAGCTCATGTTCGTGAATGGGTATCCGGCTCCGACTCCGACCACCACTCCAAGAGAAGTTATCACCCCGACTACGAATATACTCAAGATGAAGGTGTTGCCAGTCTAGCACTTGTGTCAACCAACTCCTATGACATATTTCATTCACCAAATGAAGGAATTGGGAGATTCTTCATGGCTAAAGGCCCCAAGGTAACACACCCCGAGTATGTTGATTTCAATAGTGATGAAGATGACTTGCTAGGTGATGATGATTTACTTGTTGACAACTCTAGTGATGAATACTATGATGGAAATGCTATTAATCATGCTAATAAAGATAAAGCGAATGACAATGATAAGAAGGAAATTGAGCATCTAACTAAAGAACTAAGCACTCTTAAGTTAGCTCATGAAACTACTTTAGAAGATCATCAAGAACTTTCAAAAACTCATGAGAAGCTTCGCTTCGAGAAGCTCAATCTTGAGCAAGAACGTGGGTTCTTAAAGGTCATCAATGATGATCTTCGGAAGAAAAGCTCTTCTTACATTGCCAAGCATTTACTCTTGTCTACTTACATGCCACAAGTAAAATCTAGCAACAAGAACAAGAAAGATTCTTCTTCTAGTAGTAACAATAATCATGCTAAATCCAATATTGTTGCTTCTATTAGTTCTCTTGATTCCACTAATGATTCTCTTAGCCAAGTTACACTTGAGAAAGAAAATAGCTTATTGAAGGGAATTATAGAGAAAAGTGCTTACAAGAGCCTTGCCGGAAGTAAGCAATTGAGGAAATTGTAAACAAGCAACGAAGGCACTGGAAGAATCAAGGTGTTGGTTTTGAACGGAAGTTCAATGCCAATGGAGTTGAGTGGGAAGAAGATCAATACCCCAAGACGAAGTTTGTTCCTCAACAAGAGAAGTATGATCCCACTTCATTCAAGGGAACACAAGCTCAAGATGATCTTCCACCACAAGACCACATGCTAAAAGGCAAGGACAAGCTTCAAGAGGAGATTGATGCATTTGAAGATGCTCCAAAGGCCTTGGTCAAGTGGGTTCCCAAGACTAAATCAAGTTCTACTTCATCAAGTACATCTACTACCCCAAGGATTCCCATCAAGATGATGTGGATCCCTAAGAAGAAGAACTAGAGAGTTCTTGAGGGTGACTCCGCCAACATACTTCACTCACATTCATTTTGGCAAGGACAAGTGCAAACAACTTCCACATCTTGCACTAGTTCAAGGAGTCACAAACCCTCTTGTTGGTAAGACAAGGGACAAGGTAACCTAATGCTTTCATGGACATCATCATGTGTGTGCTTCACTCTATGTCTATCGATATCCTTGTTTGTTCCTTGTGGGACTAACCCATGTAGGTATTGAAAGTGCAAATCACACAAATGGATTGCTTCAAATGATCTACATCAATAATGAGCATCCACATCTTCAACATCTACATGAAGTCATCATCGACCAAACCCAAGGTTAGTTCATCCCTCTTAGGGGGGATATCACATCTAGGGGGAGCTTTACTCTAATTGAGCTAAAGCAACTTTAATGGTGTGAACACAACAATGCTTTATGTAAAAGTGGTAACCCCACTTGTGCTTAAACAATGAGTATGACCTATGATCAAATGTTCTCATTTGACTCCTTAGTCAATATACTCATATATAGATGACCTAGTCATCGCCAATTGCTTGATAGATGCTAGAGTGATTGTGCATGCTTTGCCACATATCTCATTTGCCATTTTATTGTGTGAGCATGTTGAATGCATACTTTTCTCATTCGAGGACATTCATTTGTTGCTTTGATTGTTTGTATTTTCTTCTTTTGCCAAATGGATGGACAAGAATGCCTAAGAACTTCCTTTAGCTATCTATGGTTTTCTCATCTCAAACTCTTTTCATGCTACATCACAAAGTTTGATCTAAGTCAAATTCAAACCCTCTGGGTGAGGAGCACTGGGAGTCCCGATTTATCATAGACTTAAACTTCCAAAACCTCTTTGTGTATTTCGGTCTGACTGATTCATCCATTTCGGTCACACCAAGATCACTGGGTTGATCAAGTTTTCAATCTCGGTGCAACCAATTAGAACTCTTCGGTCTCACCGAGTTGCAGTAACCGCTTGCGGTTCTGCATCTCGGTGCCACCGAGTTGTTCCACTCGGTCACACTGACAGTGACAGGATATATATATATCGATGGGTCAAATTTTGGAAATACCTCCAAAACCTCTTCACCCGTGCGTGTCCTCTCTGCCGCCTCGGGTCTCCAGATCGTCTTCTCATCGCCAGCAACCTCCCGCCGCAGGTCTCCGCCGCTGTCAACGGAATTCTTCCCCTCTGTTGCCGCCGTAGCAAGCTCATCGTCAAGTTAAGGTATGAATTCGTCACTTTGTGCATTCTTTTAACTCCAATTATTAGCACAAAGGCAATGCCATGTTTCTTTCCAAGTATGAGATCGATCTATCCACAGAAAACATCCTTTATATTAGTTTTGATTTGAAAATTTAGGGTTAGGTTTCCACCGGACTCATCTCGGACCGACCGAATTGTAGAAATCGGTCTCACCGATTTGGCTTAGGCATTTGCACATGTGATTTTTGCTCTGACCAGAAATTGCAAATTGGTGTGATCGAAATCAGGACTTTGTGAAACCCTAGCAAACTCGTAGGCACTGAACTGTGTCTCGGTCTGAGCGATTCCACTAGTTTAGACTCCAAAGTTCACTACAAAAAAAGACACATTGATGACATTTTGGGCCGAACGAATTTTTTTCCTGTCATACTTATGACACTTCTATGACGATAATTGTGAAAAAACCCGGTATCATCATAGATGTGGTGGGCTCCTACTTCTATGGCAAAAAATCATGACAGAAAATGGGCTTTTCATCCTGGGTGGGCTGGAGACACAGCTGCATGACATTCTTTGGGCCGTCCATAACAGAAAAAACCATGGTAGAAGCAAGGGCGAGGAAATTTTCAGGGAGTTTCCGGTTATGGTGGCTGGTCGGGGGCCGAGTGATGCGCGTTTCTCTCATACATGTACGCGCGTGGGTGCGAGGCGTTGGGATCTAACTGAACCCAAGCGAGGCGTTCGCCTAACTAAACCCGAGCGATTGCACTGCGGGCTACGCGTTACTGAACCTGAGCGATCGAGTGATTCCTTCGCTACTGCTGCTAACTGAAGCCGATCGATGCTGCCTCTGGATGAACAGTGAGCATTGCTGGGGGTTTGGATGAACAATTCCCGGTGGGGGTGGATGAATAGGACCCCGTGGTGTTGCCTCTGGATGAGCAGGACCCCGATCGAGCCGGTTGGGGGTGGATGAACAGGACCCTGTGGTGGGCTGGATGAACAGGACGACCCCCTGGAGGGCTGGTTGAACAGTAGCCGATGGAGGGCTGCATAAACAATAGCCGATGGACGGCTGGAGAAATAGTAGCCCGTGGAGGGGTGGTTGAACAGTAGCCCATGGAGAGGGCTGGTTCAATAGTAGCCGGTGGAGTAGCGCACGGTGGAGGCTGGATGAACAGGAGCCCGTGGATGAATAGTCGCATGTGGAGGCTGGAGGAGGTCGACGGCGGATGAACAGTAGCCAGTGGAGGCTGGAGGAGATCAACGGTGAAGATGAACAGTATCCCGTGGAGTCCCATTTTGCGGTATGCCACACTCCTCCCGATGAACAGGGGCCCTGTTTCGACCGTAGCGCCCCAACCCAAGTTTGTTTCCTCCGTTTTGCGGTACGCCACACCCCTCCCGATCAAGAGGACCCCGTTTCGACTGTAGGAGGTCCAACAGAAGTCCGTTTCCTCCGTTTTGTGGTATGCCGGAAACCTCCCGATGAACAGGATCCCGTTTCGACCATGGCCGGTCGAACACAAGGCTGTTTCCTCCGTTCTGTGATATGCCAGGCCTCATTTCCATCGGCTGTTCCGTCCAAGCCCTCCCGATGAACATGATGACGCATTCCGTTCCGACCTAGCCGGGTGCCTCCCCATGAACACGACGACGACGCAGTTTCTCCGTTCTGACCCAACCATGTACACGAGCCCTGGCTGTACATATGCGCGAGTAGGTGTTCGAGACCCCGCCCGTATGTATGTACGTGGGTGTGTTTACTTTCTTGCACCCTGGCCGCTGTACGTACGTGTACATGCTATGTGTGCGCCTCTACTATGACACGTGCGCGTCTACATCGACCAGTATGTACGTACATGTTCGCGGCCAGAATGACAACGATACGTACGCTTCGACCAGGTGGGTCCCGACTGTCATGCACTTTCTTGCATGCAAAGATGTAGCTGGTGGGTCCCAGCAGTCAGGGGGCGAATCAATTTTTTTTGCCCGAAGATGTAGATGGTGGGTCCTAGCAGTCAGGGGGTAAACATTTTTTTGTGAAATACGGTGGCCTGTCCAGTGGGTCCCTGCTGTCAGGTGGAGGAATAATTATTTTGCGTGTAATAAGGAGGCACTTACTTGCGACCGCCATGGACCCAGCTATCAGCCTCTCAACATACAATACTCTTCAGATGGAAGTCGTTCCTTGACCACTGAGGGAGTCGTGGACTAGGGGGTGTCCGGATAGCCGAACTATCATCATCGGCCGGACTCCAAGACTATGAAGATACAAGATTGAAGACTTCGTCCCGTGTCCGGATGGGACTCTCCTTGGCGTGGAAGGCAAGCTTGGCGATACGGATATGTAGATCTCCTACCATTGTAACTGACTCTGTGTAACCCTAGCCCTCTCGGGTGTCTATATAAACCGGAGGGTTTAGTCCATAGGACGAACAACAATCATACCATAGGCTAGCTTCTAGGGTTTAGCCCCCTTGATCTCGTGGTAGATCTACTCTTGTACTATCCACATCATCAATATTAATCAAGCAGGACGTAGGGTTTTACCTCCATCGAGAGGGCCCGAACCTGGGTAAAACATCGTGTCCCTTGTCTCCTGTTACCATCCGCCTAGACGCACAGTTCGGGACCCCCTACCCGAGATCCGCCGGTTTTGACACCGACATTGGTGCTTTCATTGAGAGTTCCTCTGTGTCGTCGCTCATAGGCCCGATGGCTCCTTCGATCATCAACAACAACGCGGTCCAGGGTGAGACTTTTCTCCCTGGACAAATCTTCGTATTCGGCGGCTTTGCACTGCGGGCCGATTCACTTGGCCATCTGGAGCAGATCGAAAGCTACGCCCCTGGCCATCAGGTCAGATTTGGAAGTTTGAACTTCACAGCCGAATCCGCAGAGACTTGATCTTCGACGGATTCGAGCCACAGCCGAGCACGCCGCACTGTCACGATGGGCATGACCTAGCTCTACCGCCGGACAGTGCCCTGGAGGCCGCACAAGAGTCCGCTCCGACCCTTAACTCGGAGCCGACTGCGCCGATCGAGGATGGGTGCCTAGACACCGCCTCGGGGGCTGCTACCTCTACGGCGATGGAGCCGAATACCAACCCTGTCCCTTGTGAAGCTCGTGACTCCGAGGTGCCGGACTCCTCACCAGACTCCGAACCTCCCGCGCCTCTACCAATCGAATCCGATTGGGCACCGATCATGGAGTTCACCGCTATGGACATCTTTCAGCACTCGCCTTTTGGCGACATCCTTAACTCACTAAAGCATCTCTCATTATCAGGAGAGCCCTGGCCGGACCATGGTCAGGACGGTTGGGATGCGGACGGCAAAGAAATTCAAAACCCACCCACCACCCACTTTGTAGCCACTATCGACGATCTAACCGACATGCTAGACTTTGACTCCGAAGACATCGACGGCATGGACGACGATGCCGGAGACGATCAAGAACCAGCGCCTACGGGGCACTGGAAAGCCACCTCGTCATACGACACATACATGGTGGACATTCCAAAGGATGGGAACGGCGATGGAACAACGGAGCAATACCCCTCCAAGAAATAGCCTAAGCACCGGCTTCAGCGGCGCCGCTCTAAATCCCTCCACAGTAAGAATGGAGATTCCGGCACCGGAGACAACAACACCCCAGACAGTGCCGAAGACAACCCCCTCCAGCAAGATTCAACACAGGAGGATGGAGAAGCCAGCCCTCATGAGAGAGCGCCAGACAAGGAGGTAGAAGACGATAATTACATGCCTCCCTCCGAAGACGAGGCAAGCCTCGATGACGACGAATTCGTCGTGCCTGAGGATCCCGTCAAACAAGAGCATTTTAAACGTAGGCTTATGGCCACGGCAAGTAGCCTCAAGAAAAACAGCAACAGCTTAGAGCTGACCAAGATCTGCTAGCCGACAGATGGACCAAAGTCCTTGCGGCCGAAGAGTACGAACTCGAATGCCCCTCCAAAAGCTACCCCAAACGCAAGCTGCTGCCCCGATTAGAGGAGGAAGCATACAAACCCACATCACCAGCTCACAATACGGCCGACCGGCCACCTCGTGGCCGCGACAGAGAGGCCTCCAAGCCCTCCACTAAAGCCGTACCCCGGCATCGCTCGAAAAGTACAAAGCCACGAGGGAATGCGCCGGACTTGCGAGACATATTGGAGGATAAGGCAAGACATCAAGATCGATCTACGGATCGCGTGGGCACCCCACAATACGCGACAACGACCGTCGCGCCGGATACAGCAACTCCGGTCGGGCCGAACACAGTAGACAAAGCTCGCTTGAGCTACGTCGTGATATAGCCCAATATAGAGGCGCCGCACAACCACTATGCTTCACAGATGAAGTAATGGATCATCAAATCCCCGAAGGGTTCAAACCTGTGAACATTGAATCCTACGATGGCACAACAGACCCCGCGGTCTGGATTGAAGACTATCTCCTTCATATCCACATGGCCCGCGGTGATGATCTTCACGCCATCAAATACCTCCCGCTCAAGCTTAAAGGACCAGCTCGGCATTGGCTTAATAGCTTGCCAGCAGAATCAATTGGGTGTTGGGAGGACCTAGAAGCCGCATTCCTTGATAACTTCCAGGGCACATATGTGCGACCACCAGACGCTGATGACCTAAGCCACATAATTCACCAGCCAGACGAACCGGCCACACAATTCTGAACACGGTTCTTAACCAAGAAAAATCAAATCGTCGACTGTCCGGATGCAGAGGCCCTTGCAGCCTTCAAGCATAACATCCGCGACGAGTGGCTTGCCCGGCACCTAGGACAGGAAAAGCCGAAATCCATGGCAGCCCTCACATCACTCATGACCCGCTTCTGCACGGGAGAGGACAACTGGCTAGCCCACAGTAACAACCTCAACAAAAATTCTGGCAGTCCGGACACCAAGGACCGTAATGGCAGGTCGCGTCGTAACAAGCACAAACGCCGCATTAACGGCGATAATACTGAGGATACGGTAGTCAATGCCGGATTCAGAGGCTCCAAACCCGGTCAGCGGGAAAAGCCATTCAAAAGAACGACTCCGGGTCCGTCCAACTTAGACCGAATACACGACCGCTCGTGCCAGATACACGGCACCCCCGAAAAGCCAGCTAATCACACCAACAGGGATTGTTGGGTATTCAAGCAGGCAGGCAAGTTAATTGCCAAAAACAATGACAAGGGGCTGCATAGCGATGACGAGGAAGAGACCCGGCCGGCGAACAATAGAGGACAGAAGGGTTTCCCCCCACAAGTGCGGACAATGAACATGATATACGCAACCCACATACCGAAAAGAGAGCGGAAGCATGCACTCAGGGACGTATATGCGATGGAGCCAGTCGCCCCAAAGCTCAATCCATGGTCCTCCTGCCCGATCACTTTTGATCGAAGGGACCACCCCACCAGCATCCGCCATGGCGGATTCGCCGCGTTGGTTTTAGACCCAATCGTCGACGGGTTTCACCTCACTAGAGTCCTGATGGACCGCGGCAGCAGCCTAAACCTGCTTTACCAGGATACAGTGCGCAAGATGGGCATAGACCCCTCAAGGATTAAACCCACAAAGACGACCTTCAAAGGCGTCATACCAGGTGTAGAGGCCAATTGTACAGGCTCAGCGACACTAGAAGTGGTCTTCGGATCCCCGGATAACTTCCGAAGCGAGGAATTAATCTTCGATATAGTCCCGTTCTGCAGCGGCTATCATGCACTGCTCGGACGAACCGCATTTGCAAAGTTCAATGCGGTGCCGCACTACGCATATCTCAAGCTCAAGATGCCAGGCCCTCGAGGAGTCATCACGGTCAATGGAAACACGGAACGCTCTCTCTGAACGGAGGAGCATACAGCGGCTCTCGCAGTGGAAGTGCAGAACAGCCTCTTAAGGCAATTCTCGAGTCCAGCCGTTAAGCGACCGGACACTGTCAAGCGCACCCGGAGTAACCTATAGCAAGACCACCTGGCACGTTCCGAGCACGCGTAGCAATGCGGCCCCAACCCCAGCCCTCGCAAAATTGCGAGACCAGTGCCGCGCGTACATCACTACGCTCTGGAGATACCATGGGCATAGGGGGAGGGGCACGACCATGGAATGCACAGAGTGCGGCTCAACCACACCAGGGGCTCCCAAATGTGTCATTCTTTCTTTCTTTTTTTTTCTTTTTTTTCTTATCCTCAGGACTTCGTTTACCAGAGGCCTTGTCCGGCAGTAGACCTGCCGAACTCACGATGCAACAGCCAGGGAAGAAGAAAAGCTACGACGAGTATCCAGGTGGTCTCCATTACGAGCATTATACCTGTTTTATACACCATTCCGCAGCCTACCCCTGGAGGGGGACATGTTAAATAATCCCACCCCTTGCTTATCGAACTATTTGTATCGTTCTGCATTCATGGCAGTACCTTTTAAATAAACAATGCATCGCTTTTTGCCTATCATTGCATTCCTTTTTATATATATGTTCAATTATGACATGTTGCATCCGTACGCTTTGGTACAGCCAAATACACCAGGGGCTTAAGTTCCCCACATTATGGTGTGATAAGTCTGAACACTTTCACAAGTGCGGCACCCCGAACTTATAGCATTATATGCATCGGCTTCGAATCATGTCTTGGGTCAATACTTGGGTTTGCCCGGCTCCCATGTTTTGGTACCTTATGTTCCGTTATATCGGCTAAGGTAGCACTGGGAGAACCACTGCGATTGTGCCCCAGTTGAGCTGGGCGAGCACCTCAGTGGAGAAAGCTAAAACTGCCCGTCATGATGGGGTGAGAGTCGGTCGCTGTTCGAGAGGTTTTTTCGAGTCCCTAAAGACTTATGCCGCTTAGAGCGAGGAACCGGCTTTGTCCGGCCCAGGCGTGGATAGCGCCCCGAATTCGGCCTTCCGAACACTAGGGGCTTCGCTGAAATTTAAAATTATAGAATTCTATGGCTAAGTGAGAGTGTTCAAGCATTATAAGTCCGGTTGCCTCGTTCATCGTGTTGGGCGCCTCCCTAGATGGACCCAAAAATGGGAACAAGAGCGCTCAAGTTTATCCCGAACACTCCAGCACTCGTGGCATGGGGGCTGAAGCCAACGACTTGCCATCTCTCAGATTTGATAAACGGCCGCACAGAAGGTAATATTTTAAATTAACAGGCGTTGCTTAGCGCATATGAACAAAGTTTTCAGCGCACAGGATAACAAAATGCGAGTCTACTCAAAAATTACATCGTGGGAGCACTCATCCGCAATAATGCGGGCACCATTCAGGACACCCTTATAATACATTTCGGGCGTGTGATACTCCTTGCCCAGCGGTGGCGCGTCCGTCACAAGCTTCTCAGCGTCCATTTTGCCCCAGTGCACCTTAGCACGGGCAAGGGCCCGACGGGTACCTTCAATGCAGGCAGAGCGCTTGATGACTTCAACCCACGGACAAGCATCCACCAGCCGCCGCACCAGGCCGAAGTAGCTCCCAGGCATGGCCTCTGTGGGCCACAGCCGAACTATGAGGCCCTTCATGGCCTGTTTGGCCACCTTGTGGAGCTCGACCAGCTGCTTTAGCTGGTCGCTAAGGGGCACCAGATGTCCGGCCTCAGCATACTGAGACCAGAACACCTTCTCCGTCGAGCTCCCCTCCTCGGCTCTATAGAAAGCAGCAGCATCGGACACGCTACAGGGCAGATCTGCGAACGCTCCTGGAGAGCTCCGAATTCGGGTAAGTAACAGGTAAATCACTTTTACATGCTTGCTTTGCATGAAGAATGCCTTACCCGCTGCTAATTTCTTCAACGCCTCAATCTCCTGGAGGGCCTTGTGGGCTTCGGCCTTAGCGGCTTTGGCACTCTCAAGAGCCGACGCAAGCTCGGACTCCCGAGTCTTCGAGTCATGCTCCAAACTCTCGTGTTTTTCCACGAGAGCCTGGAGCTCTTGCCGTACCTCCACCACCCGCGCCTCTTGCTTCTCTCGCTCGGTGCACTCCAAGGCCGCACTGCTTTCATCCTTGGACACCGCCTCCTTCAGGGTCGCCACCTCGTTCGTGGCCCCTGGAATACCCACGTTATTCCTCTCATTTTTTGCAACCAAATCCTTTTCTATAAGGTACTGCTTTCATAATGTATTACTTACCTTCCTTGACCTCGAGCTGCTTCTTGGCAAGGCCGAGCTCGTTCTCGGACCGCTCGAGGCTCTCCTTCAATGCATTGACCTCCGCAGTCAGTGCGGCAGAGGTCAGCAGCACAGCCTGCATTCCCATATTGACATATTTTTGTTAGACTCCTGCGTATATCTTTTTAGATCCTCAGTTCGGCTTTTCTTTCTGAACACCGAACTGAGCATCAGGGGCTACTGTCTATGCGGTACTATTTTACATATCTTAAAACTCTTACCTCAAAGCCTGTTAGAAGGCTGCTGCAGGCTTCGGTCAGCCCGCTCTTGGCGAACTGAACCTTCTGAATCGCCACACTCATGACAGTGCGGTGTTCCTCTTCAATGGAAGCACCGTTGAGCGCCTCCAGCAAGTTATCTGGCGCCTCCGGTTGGACGGAGGCCGCCGGCATCACAGTCTTGCCCTTCTTGCGAAGGGGCCGCCCGCCGGACTCAGGAACCACTGCAGGTTCCGGTGCGGACTCCGGTCCAAAGTCCGGGAGGTTGCCTTGCGGCACCTCTGGGGCCCCCTCCTCCTGGTGGGTCCCTTTCCGGGATTCCACCTCGGCATCATCACGGGGGGAGGAGGCGGTCGGAAGTGAAGTGCTATCCACATCCGACGTACCCAAGGACCCGCTCGACGAAGCGGGAAGATCGTCCTTGGGCGGGCTACAGGGTTGTATGCGGCATTAGAAAGACACCATGCGACGAAAAGAAAAGTTATGAGCAATTCGGGAGTCCGGATACTTGCGATCTCGCCAGGGGCTTGGCCCTTGAAGGCCAATCCTCGTCGCCGCTGCCGGCGTTGGCAGAATAGTCCGGAGGAAGGGTCCTTCCCTTCTTGGACCCTCCGGCCTCCCCAGTTGGGGAGGCCTTCCTTTTCTTCCCTTCCCCCGTTGGGGAAGAAGCTTCTTTCTTCTCCTCCTCGTCTTCGCGGAGGAGTCCGCCTCGGAGTCATCAGACGATGAATTCGATAACACCTGGCGCCGGGAACTCTTTCGAGTTCCTGCGGCCTTCTTCTTGGCCTTCTTATCCGGCACCACGTGAGGTGCCGGAACCAGCAGCCCCGTTAAGCGGGCGTCCGCTGGGTCTTCTGGCAAAGGAGTCGGACAGTTAGTCTGCCCGGCCTTCTTCATCCAGTCCTGTCAAAGGAGAGGGAGTTTAGATCCCACATAGAGTCAAACTATGAAAAGCAAGTGTCCCATAAAGGATAACATGTCTTACCTCATCAGCTGGACACTGCGAGCTGAATCCGCGATCTTCAGTAGCAGATGCGGGGGCCTCGGCGCCCTTGAACAGCACCTTCTAGGCATCTTCGTACGTAGTGTCGAAGAGCCTTCTCAAGGTTTGGTGTTGTGCCGGATCAAACTCCCACAATTTGAAAGCCCGTTGTTGGCATGGGAGGATCCGACGTATGAGCATGACTTGGACCACGTTGACAAGCTTGAGATTCTTGTTCACCAGCTTTTGCACGCAGGCTTGGAGTCCGGTCAGCTCTTCCGAATCTCCCCATGTTAGGCCCGTCTCTTTCCAGGAGGTAAGCCATGTGGGGAAACCAGATCAGAATTCGGGGGTCGCTGCCCATTTGGGGTCGCGCAGCTCGGTGATGTAGAACCACCCCGATTGCCACCCCTTTATTGTCTCCACAAAGGAGCCCTCGAGCCATAGGACGTTGGCCATCTGGCCCGCCATGGCAACTCTGCACTCCGCTTGGCGCCCGCCCACTACCTTCGGCTTGACATTAAAAATCTTCAGCCATAAGCCGAAGTGGGGCTGGATGCAGAGGAAGGCCTCGCACACGACGATGAACGCCGAGATGTTGAGGATGAAATTCGGGGCCAAATCGTGGAAATCTAGGCCATAGTAGAACATGAGCCCCTGGACAAATGGGTGAAGTGGAAAACCTAGTCCGCGGAGGAAGTGGGTGAGGAACACCACCCTCTCATGGGGCCTGGGGGTAGGAAGGAGCTGCCCCTTGTCGGGGAGCCGATGCGCGATGTCGCTGGGAGAGTATCTGGCCTTCCGCAGCTTTTTGACTTGTTCCTCCGTTACGGAGGAAACCATCCACTTGCCTCCCACTCCGGACATGGCTGGGGAAGGTCGAGGCGGGATGTGCGGACTTGGGCGCTGGAGCTCTAGTGCGCGGAAATGGATAAGCAAAGGAGGAAGAAGGCGTAGGTGAAAAGGTGGATCCTTATCCCCTTATATGGGCGGACAGAACCATGCGTCCCCACCGGCCTGGTAAAACTCGCTTATCTCCCAAGCGTCGCAATCTATGGCGCGGTTGGGTTACCCACGTCCGTATTGATGGGAATCCCGGAATAAGGGGAACGCGATCTCTGCTTCGACAAGACGTGCCAAGGAAACCGCTTCGCTAAACGCGCTGAGGTGGAACAATAAAAACAACTCGAGTAAAGGCTTGGCCGTGGTGTGATGTCATGCTACGAAATATGTCAGCAGATTGAAGTTGTATAAATATTATTCTCTCTACGGTGGTATGTGGAATTTATTTTGCAGAGCCGGACACTATCGTGGTGTTCACAATCTTCTATGAAGGATTCGGAGGAGGAACCCGCCTTGCAATGCCGAAGACAATATGCGCGCCGGACTCGTCGTTATTGAAGCCTGGTTCAGGGGCTACTGAGGGAGTCCTGGACTAGGGGGTGCTCGGATAGCCGAACTATCCTCATCGGCCGGACTCCAAGACTATGAAGATACAAGATTGAAGACTTCGTCCCATGTCCGGATGGGACTCTCCTTGGCGTGGAAGGCAAGCTTGGCAATACGGATATGTAGATCTCCTACCATTGTAACCGACTCTGTGTAACCCTAGCCCTCTCCGGTGTCTATATAAACCGGAGGGTTTAGTCCATAGGACGAACAACAATCATACCATAGGCTAGCTTCTAGGGCTTAGCCTCCTTGATCTCGTGGTAGATCTACTCTTGTACTATCCACATCATCAATATTAATCAAGAAGGACATAGGGTTTTACCTCCATCGAGAGGGCCCGAACCTGGGTAAAACATCGTGTCCCTTGTCTCCTATTACCATCCGCCTAGACGCACAGTTCGGGACCCCCTACCCGAGATCCGCCGGTTTTGACACTGACAACCACGTTGACGACGCCGCGCCGAGAGCACCAGGGTGATGGACGACGGTGAGGCCTAGGAAGGGGACGACGCGGAGCCGGGGAAGACGCGGCAATGGAAGCCCACGTGGAGAGGAGTACGAGGGTTCACTGGTTCGGCTGTGGTGTGAGGCTGCCGCCGCCGCAGGGCCTGGCCAGCGGTGGGAATAGTAGGGGGCGGTGAGGCCTCCATAGCAGCACAACCGGCCACGAGAGGCAGGAGCATGCGGCACGACCAGCGCTGCTTTGGGCGGCTAGAGCAAGAAGACCAGAGGTTGAAGAAGCACTACGAACGTTGGATGGACATCGTACGGTCACTAGAGCTAGAATTGTTCATATTGACTAAGTTGACAAAGTCCTCCTTCCCCGTCAACTTAGTAGGCCCACAAGTCAGCCTCCCACCAAGGTGGGTCCCAGCTAGCAGGGGGAGTATTCATTTGTTTTGTGCGTAATAAGGAGGCACTTCCGGTGGGTC
>NC_041391.1:474890995-474944681 GCF_002162155.2 Triticum dicoccoides | reverse complement strand
GACGTTTTTTTCATGAAATACAGAGGCCCTTCCGGTGGGTCCCAGTTGTCACATGGAGGAATCATTATTTTGCGCGTAATAAGGAGGAATTTCCTTGTGTGGGCCCCTATTGTCAGCCTCTTCCGATGGCTGTTGTTTGTTGACCATGTTAACCTCGCCGTGCCGAGAGCACAAACGCGATGGACGAGGGCGAGGCCCAGGATGGGAACCACCCGGAGCCGGCGAAGCCACCGCAGCGGATGCCCACGCTGAGGGGAGTGCGAGCGGTGACTGGTCGGCTGTGGGGTGAGGCTGACGTCGCCGGAAAATAACAGGATGTGTGGGTGGTTAGAAGGATGGCCTGGCGGTAGCACAGCCAGCCACGGGAAGAGGGAGCAGGCAGTCCCGCCGGCGCTGGTTTGGGCGGCTGGAGCAGGAAGATCAGAGATTGAGGAAGCACGGCGGCCGTTGGATGGATATCCAACAGTCACTGCTCTGTGTTGACTAAGTTGACAAAGCCTTGCGTATGCGTCAAAATTTTTTTAGGACAGCGTCATCGTCAACCTAGTAGGCCTAGAAGTCGGCCTCCAAATCTATGGCAAACAACATACATCCCATTAGCCATTATTTTCAATAATTTACAGCCCATTTTCTACTCCCTCTGTCCCATAATATAAGAGCGTTTTGACACTACACTAGTGTAAAACACAATCTTATATTATGGGACGGAGGGAGTAATTCTTAAGGATATTTTAAGCCCATATTCTTTTTATTAGCATTACAGACCATATATTTTGGGCACTGCTAAAAAATTCAATGAAATTTTGCATATTTCGGTGGGGACCGAACTCTTTTAATCACGAAATTTTGATTCACGTTAAAATAATTTTCAAAAAATTATATCAAAATAAAATTCAAAAACAATTCTCCGCAAAAAAAATGAATGAAATTTAGAATCTTAACTAGCAAGATGCCCGTTCGTTGCACGGAACATGAAGATGCATTTGTATGAGTAGTTTATCTTGTGGGAGAAAAGATGATATTTTAATGTAATTGCCAGTTGGTTTTGGTTTTTATAAGAGTAGAGAGTAGAAAATCTTGAAAAAAATGATATTTTAACAATTGTTGGTTGGCTTTGGTTTAAAAATTTACAGCCCATTTCTTACAACTTATAGCCCATTTTTTGGGGAAGCCCATTTCTTACTACTTACATCCCTCCTCGTCTTGAAAGATTTGCAGCCCAGCAGGGCTGAGAAAAGCAAGTAGACCTCGGTTTTGGTATTCTCCAGAAAAAGAACTGGGCTAGCCATTTTCAGAAAGAAAAATATATCAACTGGGCTCGTCATATGCTTAAATAAAAGCGTAAGCGTGGGCTAGACGGGCCACAGCCCCCGCACAACGCGTAGTTGAGCTCCGTCTCTGAAACTAAAAAACAACTAGGTGAGCTGCTGGGTCCCTGGTGTTATCCGCTCATTCTGTAATTTTCTCATTTATTGACTACATTGACAATGGCGTGGGACCTAGTTGTCAAACAATTAGGAGGAAGTATTTTTTGGCTTGTAATAACGAGGCACCTACTTGCGAAATGCAATGACCCTGGTGGGTCCCTACTGTCAGCCTCTCCATGTACAGTCATCTCCTGATTCCTCTTGGTTGTTGACCATGTTGACAACGCCAGACGGTGGTGGGCACAACGAGCGAACCAAGGCGGAGAACAATGGCGAGGCCTCGGACGGGAACGAACATCAGTCGTGGAAGATGCGGTAGTGTAGTGGCAGGTGGAGGGGAGTACGAGGGCAACAAGATGCAACTCAAGCTTACAAATGGTACAAAATGCCCAAGGATTAATTGTTCATCAAATTTTTAGACAAAACCCAGATTGAACATGGCAGTAACATCTAACCCAACCACTCATTTTTGCAGTCACAAACAAATGGATTGGTCTGATCCATAAAATCAACATCCTGTGCAAAAAAAGATTATTTCAGGATGACTACAACTTGTTGTAAATAGAAGCTGAGCACATTTAGAAGCCCATTTGTCCACCTGAAACTTCTTTTTTTTGCCGTTCAACGTGTCCGTCCGTGAGAAATCTCTTGTGGTAAGAATTAAGCCTCATGGACAATAGTAACCTCACATTCAACAGGAAGAATGTGACAAAGCTTCTGTTTGCCTGGTTGGATGCATATCCTTCCATCATTATAGTTCTCAAACAAATGTCATGAGAACTGAGAAAATCCTGGAGCTTATTACGCCACTGATTGGTTATATGTTTTGCTCCATGTGGTTGTGCCTAAGTAGACATGAAGATTGAAAACAGTTAAGGTCTGAAAAAAGAGTATCAAAAGAACGACAGCTGAACAGTTAATTCTAGTACAATATATATGGGCTTTCAATGTGCATGAAATCATCACCTCTATATATAAATTCTCCAGAGATCGAAAGCATCACAGCAAGCCAATAATTATGTTCATATCAAAACTAAGCATTCTGATATATAAGATCTTGAAGAATCCAGCAGCATTGATAGGCTATCAATGGACGAACTCTTCATTGAGCATATAACATAATATACCCAAAGTGTACTCCAAGATGATATAAAACTTATGCGCACAAATGAAAAATGCAGCTTATGATAACAAATGTGTAGATGATAATATACGGTACCTAAAAAAGTGAGGAGCCAAACACCAATTCCTTGTGATCATTAAACGGGTCACGAATTACACCCAAGGTCCCTAGTTTGGGCGCAGAGACAACAGTTATGTGTGAAGGTTTATAACAGTTATCAAGGAGCAACCTTTGAAGTGAAGGGGCATCTTCGATGATGAGCTGTTGTCCTTTAAAACAAATTCCAACGCTTTTATGGTGAGGCGGCTTTATTTGGAGACAACTGATATGGATTTCTATTGCCAAAACAATCAGCAAGCACTCCAGGACAGGGCAACAAGAGTGGATGATACTATGCAGTGAGGCCTCCGACAGATAAACCACCACAAGCGGAAGTTTTTTTAGAAGTGGGAGTCGAAGCATTTGTACCAGATCGTCTAGTAGATGGCACTGGGTGGCGGTGTGGAGAGAGGAGGAAAACTGCGAGATGGACAATGGTGGTGTGGGCACGAATTCTTGGTGTGTTCGTGGTATGAAACTTTTGTGGTAATGGTACAGCTCAAACAACTGGAGTTTTCTAAATTCAGGGGATATCAGGCAAGCGTCCACCATGCATGCCGGGTATTGACGGCAGGTAGCATGTCAGGATGCAGAGGCATTGAACGGGGCCCTACTGGTGAGAGGAGACGATGGCTCTAAGGAGGTCAAATTTAGGAAGGACAAATATCGGACGACGGTCGAGATTGAGGGGCGCGGTGCGCCATAGAGGGTGCCACCGAGTTGAGAGGACTTGTGTGCGGCAGCAATCCTTGGTGGGGAGAAGCGAGATGATCTCCTTAAGGATGATGTCCGGGAGATCGCTGATGCGGTCCACCGAAGATTCTACCAGTTCCTCAGATCCGGGTTGGGGGGGCTCGTCGCTTCTCCCCGCGCTATCGGTGTGGGATCTACAACCGGCGTCGCCGCTAGCGGGAACCTCATCTTCTTGGCATTGGGGCCAGCCGACTCCATTTTCCTTGTGGGCGTCGCGCCGAGCTCACGGGTTTGAGCAGAGTAGCCAGAGACGAGCCTAGTAGCAGTGCGAGTGGGGAAGAAGGAGGGCTGGGGATTTCTATAGGAGTGGAAGAAGAGGAGGAGGTGTTTTCTGTACGAGTGAGGAAGAAGGTGAGCAGGGGTTTTCTGGACGAGTGAGGAAGATTGGGGAGCGGGGGGAATTGGGGGGAGACGAAAGCGGGAGAGTGAGCTATTCGTGTTTATAAGGCCCGCTGCACTAACTACTCTCTTTTTCCCAAGAATCGCTCTCTTCTTTTGTGTTGCTGGCGCATGGACTTGGCTGACTGGCCATGCATGCAGGATGCATGTGCCCGCCAGCCACTACATGCATCTGGTTTGTTACTAGGCCTATTTAATAGGGTGGTTATGGAGTAAATTAAGGAGATTTATTTTCTTTGTGTGCATCTTCTTGGTATAGCAATTGGCTCATGGGCCTAATAAACCCGGATGGAGGGAGTATAAGTGGAAGCGAGGAGGAAGGAGTGTTTTTCTGGGATCGCCCCCTCTTCAAGAAATATGGGCTTCTCCTCGCAAAAAACAAAAACAAATTGGCTTTAAGATGGATAGGCTTTTGTATCGACCCAGTTGGCTGTCCGTTTTCGTACTGGAGGGCCTTGTGCTAGAGGCAGCCCGAGACACTCTCCAGCTTATTGCCCATTTGAAATAAAAAAAGAGACGCCTCCAGCTTATGGCTACTCATCGGTAACCCTTTTCAAGTTGGCATCCACCAAATTAGAGGATGCGGTACTGGATGCAGACACTCACATTAAACTAAGCTTCAGAAGATACGGTATGCATACTAACATTCAGAAGAACAAAAGTTCAGCATGTTTATGCATCTCAATGATGCACCATACTATAACCAATACAAAGCTGTGAGAAGGTGTGGAAATAAAGAAAATCAGTCGATGCTTCTCTGAGCAACGGGCCTCCCCGCGCACACATTAACTTCCTGAGCATGCTTGTTTCTTCTCAGTGTTGCGAGCACTTTGAGCATGTTGGCAACTCCACAGCTAGCTAGCTTCCCCATCTTGCAATTGATGCTGACACATTTGCAGCAAACACATGAGGCAATAGAGATGACTCAACATGAGTCCATATTGTGCAGTTCCCCTGAAATCATCTTCATTGTCCTGAATCTGAAAAGATAGGAAAACAGTAGCTATACTTAAACGGTGTTGCAAAACAGTAGCACATATCAATAGCTCGGCATGACAAAACACGATCATCTACACGCAGGGGATGCTGACCTGCCTGAGGAAGATTATATATAATTTCATAAGTCCTTGGTTGATCTCCACCTTCGGCTGCACTGCTTGTTTGCTCCTCCACACATGACAGGATCGTTCCGCACTGCAATCAGCAAGTCAACGTATGAATAAGCTTATTTCATCTTGTAGTGGTCATTGTACCTAGTTAAGAATGTAGGAATATGTGGAGCACCATGAGGTTAACTGACAGCAGGTAGATGCAGCCATATAATTTTTTTGCAGTGCTACCAAAATTGAGGTTTGTATCCCTTTCCGTTATGAGAATTCTTCTTGAAGTTGGTAGAATGTGATGGCTTGTTCTTTGCATCAAACTTGCCTTTCCCCTGAGATTTGTTCTTGTTGTTTTGGGGTTGGTTGGGCTGGAAGTTCTTCTCGTGTACCATGTGGGAACTAGAAGCTCCCTCAGCGACCCGAGCACGTGTGTCTTTTGCTCTCGCCTTCTCTTCAAAATCAAGAGTGCTATCCAAAACAGAAAACTCATGTATCTTGTTTTTCAGGGAAGTAGCAAATTCGTTCCACGAAGGTGGAAGCTTGGCAATGATGGTCCCAGCAACAAATTTGTCCGGCAATACACACTTAAAGTACTCAAGTTCCTTAGAGAGTGACTATATCTCATGAGTCTGCTGAACAACAGAGAGCTCGCCAGTCATCTTGTAGTCACAGAATTGCTCCATGATGTACAACTCGTTGCCAGCGCCCGAGGCCCCAAACGTGGCCTCGAGCGCAACCCACATGTCTTTGCAGTGACATATATGAATCCACAATGGAATCATCAAGAACACTCAGCAGGGCGGCTTTGAAGAGGGTATCCATTTTCTCAAAAGCTTCCTACTGTGTAGGATTAAGGTCGCCCTCGGGCTTACCCTTAGTGGCGTCATAGTAGTACATGATCTGAAACCAATATACTGCTATTGTGCGCCACCTTTTATATTGCACCCCCTTAAAAGCAGGCGGCTTCAAAAGCGCAGCAAAATCACTCAGAGTAAATTGCCTATAATCAGGTTTTTGGATTGGATTGTTGAATATATGAGCAATTTACTATGAGATTTAATCTGAATCAGCAGTAAATAGATCATGACAACAATTGCAAACATCAAAGTAATGATGCGGACTAAACCAGGAGGACAGAATCACATACTGTACAGCGGGAGCAAAACCGCTGTGGTTGATGTTGTCACTCATGTTGTTGATGAAGAGGTTACCGAGGTTGGGGAACAAGGTTGTTGTTGAGGAACTCGTCGCTGGCAGCAGTCACATGAGTGTGCTACCCAAAATCCTGATCGCCCCTCTCCCGTACATGATCACGAAAGGAGGGGTTCGGAGTACTAGTGTCCCTTCTCGCGGTGCACGCCGGAAGGAGGGCTGGAGAAGAATTGTGTGGCGGCGCTAACATCTGGAACAGTGTGAAACCATATGATACAGTGGTGGCTAGGGTAGAGCATGTCAGGTCGGTCGTGCGAGTAAGACCAAGTATAATAATAGGCCTTTGGCCCCCAAACCCCACGTCCAAGTCAATAATAGCCCCACCAAGGTTTGTCTCAAAAAAATTGAGTAATGAAGGTGTCCGTTAGTCCCTTTAGTATAATACTATATCATTAATAATGGCCCCACCTTTTCTCTCACAAAGTATGTTGGGGCTCCCGCTACAATCGACTACAAGTTTACAACATGCTTCTCTTCTCTCTCTTCTTCTCTCTCCTTCAACTAAGCACAAATACTATATTTAAATCCTTATAGCCTGCTTATGTCCTCTAATTGTAGTAGTTGCTCTAAAGTTACTCTCCACTGTGTAGTCTGAAATACCGGGCGTGCAGCGGGCAGTGCCCTCAGTCGGCGCGCCGCTTCAACGGCGGAAGCAGTGAGAGGTCGCGTCGCCCTGACTTGCCATCAATGTGGAGCGGCGGGCTCAGCTGGCACCGGGCGGGAAGTGCGCGCGGGAGGGGAGGGGTTTTTGTTGGGCCAAGAAGGTGAGAAGCCAACTTGGGATCGGTCCGGACGGGGAAATATCATGTGCTCCCATACTCACTAGTAGTTTCATGCATATGACACTATTCTATGTTACTACTCCCTCCTTTTCGGTTTATAGAGATGTTTAGAGTAACATAGTAATATGTTACAGTATAAGTTACTCCCCACTATGACCAGCCTTGGCCTCTCCCAGTGCTCCACCATGTATAGCTGCTAAGCCTGCCACGTAGGCATAAAATATGATGTGGCAAGTTAATTAAGAAGAGAGAGACTAGTTTGGTGACCGCAGGAAGAAACGGTGGAAAGACAGTTTTGAGTCTATAGCTAATTAAATGAAGCAAGCTTAGCAACAACAAACTAAGAACCTATGCATTGGAGACTTGAGTTGCTAAGCCATTTAATGCACTTAGCACCTCATCTAAGCACATCTAAGAACTTAGCACTTAGCACCCCCCTTGACTGTGGACCTTGACGGTGTACGTCACTTTGTGTCCAGATCTGAGATGCCATATGTACCAGATGAATGACTCCAAGCTCGACCACCGTGATGCAAGACGTGCGAGACGAGGAACACTGTTGGAGACAACCCCCTTAGACTAGCCACAATGGGTAGTAACATAGACTAGTAACATGCTCATGTTACTAGTCTATGTTACTACCTCTATAGTAACATATCTGTGGTAACAAGCAACACTTCATTTATTAGGCTATAGACACATCTTGCCTTGATATGTGTGATGTTACTACTTTCCTCTCTTCATTTATTGCTTGCCACATCATCTACTTTTAGACATGTGTGATGTTACTATCTATGTTACTCCCATTGTGGGTAGTCTCATAATTTTCCTCGTCATCATCTGAGTCCTAGAGGATCTCACCCACATCATCATTAGGCATGCAGCCGCCTTGATAGACAACATGCGCAGAAGGAGTAGAGGCGACTGGGGACGCACTACTTCGTGGGCACTCCGTACGTGCTCGTGTGCGTGCAGCGTGCGTGTTTTTCCATCGGTGCTAGCTCTAAGGCCGAGGCTGTGGTCGTCTTCATCTTCGACTAGTCATTGAGCAACGACGACAAAGAGGTGCTGCAAAAGATGCATAGGCGCTGTTGTGTGTGAGCTTCGTCATAGCACGATGAACCGGAAGTCGCCGTAGATGGTGCATGCCTCCATGCAGCCGAGTGTGTGCACATGCATGTGTTATTCATGTGCATTCTATGGCCGAGTGTGTGTGCATGCACGTGTTGTGTACGTGCGGTTTGTGCTCCATGCTGTGCGCGTATGTGCATGAGTTGGATCGAATGGAGTTAGTGCATTGGTGTGTGTACATGTGCGGCTGCATGCGTCCTGTACATGCGTGGCTTGTTACGTGGTTACCAATATAAACTATAAAACATCTTCAACTTAGCATCCTGATGTATCGTCTCTAGTGGTTAGCGAAGAGTTCATGTTCTTTTATTTGTTTATAGGTGGGCAGGCAACAAAAAACAGGGGAAAACGCTCAAGGTTCCTTGCAGACACTCCACCGCGAGGTTCCTTGCTCCTTCTCGGTCGTCGGGAATCTATGTTCTTCAACTGTTTTTTAGGTGAGCTTTGTTCATCCTTTTGCCAACACGCGAGACATCTAGCATCAAGGTGCACGTTTCATGCAAGAAAATGGAGATAATCAGATAATCGGTGTGTAAGTGAGTCGTGTACTTTGATGGCACCTACTACGCAATATTTTTTCTCCTCGATGGCACGTGAATAGTGCACGTACTCAACGACGGAACACAGGATGGTAGCCATGACATGGTCATCCCTTTTTTGGAGAGAGTACATACTAAATAACTTTGATGTGTCCCGTCAACTCACAGAACGACGAGAAGCTTGCTTACTATGCCTTCCCCCTCGCCAACGCGTGCGCGGTGGCTTGCAGAACGAGGAGGAACTTTTGCTTACAAGCGATGGACGTGTGGCAGTTCATTTGGTGTCAAATTGCCAGAAGTACTATTATAGAACCATCAAATTCCGGAAGAGGTGAAGATCCAAGCGCAAGGTCACCTACTAACCTTAGGCTAGGCGTAGTGGGAGTAACATAATTAGGGGTACCTCCTTTTTTTATTCTAGAAACAACCACACACGAATATTGGATGGTCGCAGCACAGCAACTGAATCAAAAATCCAAACCAACCAATGAACTACTACTACTGGTGAGCATTTGCTAGTACGTATCATGTACTCCGTCTGTCAATGTATATACTAGCAAACTCTCACCAGTAGTAGTAGTTCATTGGTTGGTTTCGATTTTTGATTCAGTTGTTGTGCTGCTACCGTCCAATATTCGCATGTGGTTGTTTCTAGAGTAAAAAAGGAGGTACTAGTACTTACTATGGGAAAGGTGAAGTGATGGTTGATTCTCCGAGCAACTTATTACTCTAGGAATATGGGAGTACCAGCGGATTCAAGGAACAGAGAAATGATGGTAACTTCGTCCGAGCAACTTACTATGGCGAATGTGGGGCTCTGTGATTTGACTGCTCACTAGTAATTACTACTGCGGCGCAATGACCGGGTTGAATCTTTCCCTGTAGTTGTGCACTCAATATTGCTGCATGGCAGATGGAGCCAGATGAAGGATGTCCCACATGTCGGCGAAATGAAGTTGAATTGTTTCTAGCATTGCTATCAATCCTTCAGGATTTGTTTATATGTACGCATAATTATAATGAAATTGTACTGTGATGCTATGAAGGTTTCAACTTTGGTTCCCGCAGGAAAAAAAGGTTTCAACTTAGGATTCATGTGTCTTGCCTCAAGATTATCTCATTAGAACATTCCATCAAATACAAATGAAACTACCATGGCTGCTAATGCATCTCAATGGTTCGCAAATCAACGCCAATATTCACATCACAACTGAAGACAAAGTTGTGAGAAGTGTACAAATAAATAAAAATATATAATTGATCGATGTTGTTTGTAGGCATGTCTTCATTTCCTTGGCACAATGTTCATTGCTTGGCAGCTAGTTTCACCCAGCTCTGTAGCCAAAAAAGAGGTGTATGGAGAACACCACAATCCAATCATTTTGTGCATCTCCACTAAAATCGAGAAGACCATCCCTGTTTGCAAAGATATCCAGTCAGTGTGATTACAATAATAGTGGAACTAGATGATGAAACATAACACATAAAAATAGAAGCCGATCACCTCTACGATCTCTCTTTAGGACTAACTACTTGTTGGAGAAGATTAGGCACAGAGTTGGATGAGGAGGATAGCAAAACCAATTTCCCTTTCTGCAGTCCCACAGAAATGTAAAAACATTGCCCGTGTGACATTTTGGCAGAACTGCACAAAACACTCTTAAGAAAAAAGTGATTTGTGCAGTTCACCAAAAGGTCGCAATAGCAACGAGGTGAAAATGGATAGCCCTGTTTGCAAAAGGAGGTAGAAAGGAAACAATTACTGCCCAATAACATGAGTTGAAGACACATAACCTGACAAGAAAGAAGCATATTCCATGTAATAAGGGAAAGATAGCACATGGTGGTTTGTCAATAATGGTTTGAGGACGAGATTGCAAGACGGAAAGTACGCCGGCCGAGATACGTTTTAAGCAAACAACTAAAGAAGATCCACATGCAGCAACGTGGGAAGATGGGCAGTAGAGCAAGTCCGGAGGAAGCTATACCTGAGGGTCGTCGGGATGTTACTAGGAGGGCACCGGCGGCCGGTATCTGCCCATACTGCGGCAGCGAGCAAGTGGCAAAGTCCCTACCGCGTCAGAGCTTGGTCAGAGAGAATGGTGAGTACCGCAGATCAGGACGTGCTGCCTCAACGCTGTCGAATGGAGAGACAATGCACATCCTCCCTTTCCGCCGACAGACGAGATGCGGCCAGATCACTGACCAACACTGAGAGAGAGAGGACACCGCCGCCTTGTGTGAGATGGTGTGACAAGAGACAAACCCATTTTTCCATTTTCCCCACGGCAATCGTTTTATATTCTGTATGTACCATTGATGAATATATAACTTTATTTAATACTAACGCGTCAAATCGAGCTTTGTTCCGTCTAGGTGTGGTACCCGACCCTCCTTCGAGTAAACAACCGCTACACGCGTCAAATTATCAGTGGGCTACCTTTTCGTACAGAAACGAACTCCACCGTGTACCCGCGCGGGTGTGGCCGGGAACGAGACGTGAGTATGTGCGTCCTGCGTGCATCTCTTCTTTAGGTGCAGGTACGTATGTGGGTGGGTGTGATAGAGATGGTTTGTGAAAAACAGAGGCAATGTGTTGATGATATCTCAAACAAACAAAAAAGTAACATATGCAATGTGTGTGAAACGGAGTCATGGACGTGAGATATTGATAGAATTGAAAACAGGGATGAAGTGTGTGGCTGCGCGATTGATAAAGAGTGCCATCAAATTTGTGTTTGCCCACATCCAAGATACAGGGCGGCTGGCCTACTGGAATTTGAGAGGTCGGAGGTGCAGTTTTTCTCTGTGGCATGGATACCTACCTATAACATTCGACTACCGGTGTGTGTGTGTGGGGGAGGGGGCAGAGACCGATCGACTAGTATATGTGTGGGGAAGGAGATAGATCAAGCTATGTATTGAGGGAGATCGATCGACATCCATGGATATGTGTAGCAGAGGAATAAGGTTGGGAGAAAGACAAAGGTAGAGTGTCAGAGGGTTGGTGGTGGAGTGGCGTCTCACAAATGGTGGGAGAGGCCTGCTAGACAAACAAAGGGTACGAGTGCAATATCAATAAGAGAGGGCGGGGGATGTCTGTCTGTCTATGCACGTGCGTGTGAGAGATGGGTCGGGAGGTATGCAAGGATGATGAGGGGAGATGATATGGTTGTGGTAAGCATACGTAACTACATAGGAAGATCAACAGTAGTGTGCTCGAGAAAGGGAGAGACATAACGAGCGAGGTAAGTGTATCGGTGCGTGGGGAAAATTAATTATAGTCGACATGGCTATATGTGGGGAGATCGGTACGTATACATGCATCCATGTGCTAGAATAAAATAAGGTCCGGAGAGACAGACGGGGGAGAGGGGTGCGACTATGAGGTGGTGCGAGAGGCCTACCATGTCAAGGGGGGAGGAGTGTGCGAGTATGAGATCAATGAAAAGAGGGGCGGGAGTGTGCACCTGCGTGGAACCATATTGGACATAGGGGGGCATGGATGGTGAGAAGAGAAGAGGGGAAGTATATATGTTTTTGTGGTAGGCACACTTGCCCAAAGAGGTATATCGGCCGGTGTGTGCCAGAAAGAAGGAGCCGGGGGCCTACACACACCGCGGGTGAATGACCTAAAGAGAAATAACGAACGTGCGCGATGGAGGGGGTGTTGAGGGAGGGTGAGAGGGGGGCGGGTGTCGGTGTCAAAACCGGCGGATCTCCGGTAGGGGGTCCCGAACTGTGCGTCTAGGTGGATGGTAACAGGAGACAAGGGACACGATGTTTTTACCCAGGTTCGGGCCCTCTCGATGGAGGTAAAACCCTACTCCTGCTTGATTAATATTGATGATATGGGTAGTACAAGAGTAGATCTACCACGAGATCAAAGAGGCTAAACCCTAGAAGCTAGCCTATGGTATGATTGTTGTTCGTCCTACGGACTAAAACCCTCCGGTTTATATAGGCACCGAAGAGGGTTAGGGTTACACAGAGTCGGTTACAATGGTAGGAGATCTACATATCCGTATCGCCAAGCTTGCCTTCCATGCCAAGGAAAGTCCCATCCGGACACAGGACGAAGTCTTCAATCTTGTATCTTCATAGTCCAGGAGTCCGGCCAAAGGTGATAGTTTGGCTATCCGGACACCCCTTAATCCAGGACTCCCTCAGTAGCCCCTGAACCAGGCTTCAATGACGACGAGTCTGGCGCGCATATTGTCTTCGGCGTTGCAAGGCGGGTTCCTCCTCCGAATACTTCATAGAAGATTTTGAACACAAGGATAGTGTCCGGCTCTGCAAAATAAGTTCCACATACCACCGTAGAGAGAATAATATTTACATAGATTCAATCTGCTGACGTATTCCGTGGCATCACACCACGGCCAAGTCTTTATTCGAATCGTTTTTACTGTTCCACCCCAGCGCGTTTAGCGAGGCGGTTTCCTTGGCACGTCTTGTCAAAGCAGAGATCATGTCCCTTATTCCAGGATTCTCATCAATACGGGCGTGGGTAACCCAACCGCGCCATCAATTACGGCGCTTGGGAGATAAGCGAGTTTTACCAGGCCGGTGGGGACGCATAGCTTCGTCCGTCCATATAAAGGGATAGGGATCCACTTTTTCACACATGCCTTCTTCCTCCTTTGCTCATCCATTTCCGTGCACTCGAGCTCCAGCGCCCAAGTCTGCACATCTCGCATCAACCTTCCCCAGCCATGTCCGGAGGGGGAGGCAAGTGGATGGTCTCCTCCGTCACGGAGGGACACATCAAAAAGCTGCGGAAGGCCGGATACTTGTCTAGCGACATCGCGCATCGGCTCCCCGACAAGGGGCAGCTTATCCCCACCCCCAGGCCCCATGAGAGGGTGGTGTTCATCACCCACTTCCTCCGCGGACTAGGTTTTCGACTTCACCCATTTGTCCGGGGGCTCATGTTCTACTACGGCTTGGATTTCCACGATCTGGCCCCGAATTTCATCCTCAACATCTCGGTGTTTATCGTCGTGTGCGAGGCCTTCCTCTGCATCCGGCCCCACTTTGGCTTATGACTGAAGACCTTCAATGTCAAGCCGAAGGTAGTGGGCGGCCGCCAGGCGGAGTGCGGAGGTGCCATGGTGGGCAGGATGCCCAACGTTTTATGGCTCGAGGGCTCCTTCGTGGATACCATAAAGGGGTGGCAATCGGGGTGGTTCTACATCACCGAGCCGCGTGACCCTAAATGGGTGGCGGCCCCCGAATTCCGATCTGGCTTCCCTACACGGCTCACCTCTTGGAAAGAGACGGGCCTGACATGGGGTAATTAGGAAGAGCTGACCGGACTCCAAACCTGCGTCCAAACCCTAGTGAACAAGAAGCTCAAGCTTGTCAACGTAATCCAGGTCATGCTCATCCGCCGGATCCTCCCGTGCCAACAACGGGCCTTCAACCTGTGGGAGTTTGATCCGGCACAGCACCAAACCTTGAGCAGGCTCTTCGACACTACGTACGAAGATGCCTGGAAGGTGCTGTTCAAGGGCGCCGAGGCTCCCGCATCCGCTACCGAAGATCGCGGATTCAGCTCGCAGCGCCAGGCCAGCGAGGTAAGCTATTTTACCCTTTACAGGACACTCGTTTTTCATAGTTTGACTCTATGCGGGATCTAAACTCCCTTACCTTTGACAGGCCTGACAAAAGACGTCCGGGCAGGTTGACTGTCCGGCTCCCTTGCTAGAAGACCCAGCGGACGCCCGATTGACAGGGCTGCTGGTTTCGACACCTCACGTGGTGCCGGAGAAGAAGGCCAAGAAGAAGGCCACGGGAACTCGAAAGAGTTCCCGGCGCCAGGTGCTATCGGACTCACCGTCCGATGACTCTGAGGCGGACTCCTCCCGTGAAGACGAGGAGGAGGAAAAAGCGGTCTCTCCCCCAGCGGGGGGAGAGAAGAAAAGCAAGGCCGCCCCAACTGGGGAGGCCGGAGGGTCCAAGAGGGGAAGGACCCTTCCTCCGGACTACTCCACCAACGCCGACGACGGCGAAGAGGAGTGGCCACCGAGGGCTAAGCCCCTGGCGACATCGTAAGTATCCGGATACCAGAATAACTCATGGCGTTTTGTTTGTCGTATAGAATCTCCTAACGCCAAATACAACCCTGCAGCCCACCCAAGGATGGGCTCGACACTTCAACGAGCGGCTCCCTGGCTCCATCGGACGTGAATAGCACTTCACTTCCGGCCGCCTCCTCTCCTCGCGGTGTGAATGACGCCGAGGTGGGGTCCCAAAAGGGGCCCAGCCAGGAGGAGGAGGTCCCGGAGGCGCCGCAAGGCAACCTCCCGGACTGCGGGCATAAGGGGGATCAAACCCCAAAGGGCTCTAAGTCAGGCCCTGGGCTGGACTCCGCACAGGAACCTTTAGTAGTTCTGGAGTCCGGCAGGCGACCCCTTCGTAAGAAGGGCGAGACTGCGACACCGGTGACCTCCGTCCAATCGGAGGCACCGGATAATTTGCTGGAGGCGCTTAACAGCGCCTCCATCGACGAGGAGCACCGCACTGTTATGAGTGTGGTGATCCAGAAAGTTCAGTCCGCCAAGAGCGGGCTGACTGAAGCCTGTGCCAGCCTTCTAGCAGGCTTTGAGGTATGTATTTAAGATATGTAAAAATATTACCGCATAGACAGTAGCCCCTGATGCTCAGTTTGGTGTTCGGAAAGAAACCGAACTAAGGATCTAAAAAGATGTACGCAGGAGTCTAACATAAGTATGTCAATATGGGGAATGCAGGCTACGCTGCTGACATCTGCCGCACTGACTGCGGAGGTCGATGCATTGAAGTAGAGCCTCGAGCGGTCCGAGAACGAGCTCGGCCTTGCCAAAAAGCAGCTCGAGGACAAGGAAGGTAAGTAATACCTTATGGAAGTATATAAAAGACATGGTTGCAAAAAATAGCAGGAATAACGTGAGAATTGCAGGGGCCACGAATGAGGTGGCGACCCTGAAGGAAGCGGTGTCCAAGGACGAGCAATGCGGCCGCGGAGCGCACCGAGCGAGAGAAGCAGGAGGCGCGGGTGGCGGAGGTGCGGCAAGAGCTCCAGGCTCTCGTGGAAAAACACGAGAGTTTCGAGCGTGACTCAAAGACTCGAGAGTCCGAGCTCGCCTCGGCTCTTGAGAGCGCCAAAGCCGCTAAGGCCGAAGCCCAAAAAGCCCTCCAGGAAATTGAGGCGATGAAGAAGATAGCAGCGGGTAACGCATTCTTCATGCAAAGCAAACACGTGAAAGTGAATTACTTGTTACTTACCCGAATCCGGAGCTCTCCAGGAGCATTCGCAGATCTGCCCCGCAGTATTTCCGACGCTGCTGCATTCTACCAGGCCGAGGAGGGGAGCTCGACGGAGAAGGTGTTCTGGTCTCAGTATGCTGAGGCCGGACACCCGGTGCCCTTGAGCGACCAGCTGAAGCAGCTGGTCGAGCTCCATAAGGTGGCCGAACAGGCCATGAAGGGCCTCATAGTTTGTTTGTGTCCTAATGAAGCCATGCCTGGGAGCTACTACGGACTGGTGAGGCGGCTGGTGGACGCCTGTCCATGGATTGAAGTCGTCAAGCGCTCCGTCTGTATCGAAGGTGCCCGCAGGGCTCTTGCTCGTGCTAAAGTGCACTGGGGCAAGATGGACGCTGAGAATCTTGTGACGGACGCTCCACCGCCGGGCAGGGAGTACCGCACGCCCGAGATGTATTATGCGGGCGTCCTGAAGGGTGCCCGCCTTATAGCGGGTGAATGCTCCAAAGATGTAATTTTTGAGTAAACTCGCATTTGTTATCATGTACGCTTGAAAACTTGTTCGTATGTGCTAAGCAATGCTTGTGAATTTAAAATATTACCTTCTGTGCGGCCGTTTATTAAATTTGAGAGATGGCGAGTCATCGGCTTCTGCCCCCATGCCGCGAGTGCTGGGGTGTTCGGGATAAACTTGAGCGCTCTTTTTCCCATTCTTGGGTCCTTCGAGGGAGGCGTTCAATGCAATGAACAAGGCAACCGAACTATAATGCTTGAACACTCTCACTTAGTCATAGAATTCTATAATTTTAAATTTTGGCGAAGCCCCTAGTATTCAGAAGACCGAATTCGGGGCGCTATCCACGCCTGGGCCGGACAAAGCCGGCTCCTCGCTCTAAGAGACATAAGTCTTTAGGGACTCGAAAACCTCTCGAACAGCGACCGGCTCTCGCCCTATCATGACGGTCAGTTTTAGCTTTCTCCACTGACGTGCTCAACCCAGCTCAACCGGGGCACAATCGCAATGGTTCTCCCAGCGCTACCTTAGCCGATATAACGGAACGTAAGGTACCAAAACATGGGATCCGGGCAAACCCAACTATTGACCCAAGACATGATTCGGAGCCGATGAATATAATGCTATAAGTTCGGGGTGCCGCACTTGTGAAAGTGTTCGGACTTATCACACCATATTTTGGGGTACTTAAGTCCCTGGTGTATTTGGCCGTACCAAAGCGTACGGATGCAACATGTCATAAGTGAACATATATAGACAAAAAAAGGAATGCAATAATAGGCAAAAGCTATGCATTGTTTATTTAAAAAAGCTGCGGTAAAAGCAGAACGATACAAATAGTGTGATAAGCAAGGGACGGGACTATGTGACATGTCCCCCTCCAGAAGCGAGCTGCGGGATGATATGTAAAATAGGTATACTGCTCGTTATAGAGACCACCTCGACACTCGACGTAGCTTTCTGCTTCCCTAGCTATTGCATCATGTGTTCGGCGATTATACTGCTGGACAGGGCTTCTTGATAAAGGAGTCCTGAAAGTAAGAAAAAATAATTACACAATCGGGAGCCCCTGCTGCAGTTGAGCCGCATTCTAGGCCTGCCGTGGTCGTGCCCCATGGTATTTCCAGAGCGTAATTACACGTAGTACTGGTTTCGCAATTTCGCGAGGGCTGGGGTTGGGGCCGCATTGCTACGCGTGCTCGGGACGTGCCGGGCGGTCTTGTTGTAGGTTACTCCGGGCACGCTTGACGGTGTCTGGACGTTTAATAGCCGGACTCGAGAGTTGCCTTGAGAGGCTGCGTTGTATTTCTGCCGCGAGGGCCGCCGTATGCTCCTTCGTTCGTAGAGAGTGTTCGGTGTTTCCGTCGACCGTAATGACTCCTCGAGGGCCTGGCATCTTGAGCTTGAGGTATGCGTAGTGCGGCACCGCATTGAACTTTGCAAATGCGGTTCGTCCAAGCAGTGCGTGATAGCTGCTGCGGGACGGGACTATGTCGAATATTAACTCCTTGCTTCGGAAATTATCCGGGGATCCGAAGACCACTTCAAGTGTAACTGAGCCTGTACAGTTGGCCTCTACACCTGGTATGACGCCTTTAAAGGTCGTCTTTGTGGGTTTAATCCTTGATGGGTCTATGCCCATTTTGCGCACTATATCCTGATAAAGCAAGTTCAGGCTGCTGCCGCCGTCCATCAGGACTCTAGTGAGGTGAAATCCGTCAACGATTGGGTCTAGAACCAATGCGGCGAATCCGCCATGGCGGATGCTAGTGGGGTCGCCCCTTCGATCAAAAGTGATCGGGCAAGAGGACCACGGGTTAAACTTTGGGGCGACTGGCTCCATCGCATATACATCCCTTAGTGCGCGCTTCCGCTCCCTTTTGGGTATGTGGGTTGCGTATGTCATGTTCACCGTCCGCACTTGTATGGGGAATCCCTTCTGTCCTCTATTGTTCGGCGGCCGGGGCTCCTCCTCGTCGTCGCTATGCAGCCCCTTGTCATTGTTGTCGGCATTTAACTTGCATGCCTGCTTGAACACCCAACAATCCCTGTTGGTGTGGTTGGCTAGTTTTTCGTGGGTGCCGTGTATCTAGCACGAGCGATCGAGTATTCGGTCCAAATTGGATGGGCCCGGAGTATTTCTTTTGAATGACTTTTTCTGCTGACCGGGTTTAGAGCCTCTGAATCCGGCATTGACTGCCGTATCTTCAGCATTATCGCCATTGATGCGGGACTTGTGCTTGTTGCGACGCGACCTGCCGCTGCTGTCCTTGGTATCTGAATTACCAGGGCTCTTGGTCATGTTGTTACTACGAGCTAGCCAGCTGTCTTCTCCCGCACAAAAGCGGGTCATGAGTGTTGTGAGGGCTGCCATGGATTTCGGCTTTTCCTTTCCTAGGTGCCGGGCTAGCCACTCATCGCGGACGTTATGTTTGAAGGCTGCAAGGGCCTTTGCATCTGGACAATCAACGATTTGATTTTTCTTGGTTAGGAACCATGTCCAGAATTGTCTGGCCGATTCCTCTGGCTGCTGAATTATGTGGCTTAGGTCATCAGCGTCTGGTGGTCGCACATAGGTGCCCTGGAAGTTGTCGAGGAATGCGGCTTCCAGGTCTTCCCAACAACCAATTGACTCCGCTAGCAAGCTGTTAAGCCAATGCCGAGCTGGTCCTTTAAGCTTGAGCGGGCCATGTGGATATGAAGGAGATAGTCCTCGATCCAGACCGCAGGATCTGTTGTGCCATCGTATGATTCAATGTTTACGGGTTTGAAACCCTCAGGGATCTGATGATCCATCACTTCGTCTGTGAAGCATAGTGGGTGTGCGGTGCCTCTGTATTGGGCTATATCACGACGTAGCTCAAATGGGTTTTGTCTGCTGTGTTCGGCCCGGCCGGATTTGCTGTATCCGGCATGACGGTTGTCGTCACGTGTAGTGAGGCGCCCACGCGATCCATAGATCGATCATGATGCCTTGCCTTGTCCTCCAATATATCTCGCAGGTCTGGCGCACTTCCTAGTGCCTTGGTATTTTTGAGCGGCGCTGGGGTGCGGCTTGACTAGAGGGCCGAGAGGCCTCTCTATCGCGGCCACGAGGTGGCCGGTCGGCCGCATCCTGTGCCGGTGATGTAGGTTTGAGTGCTTCCTCTTCTAATCGGGGTAGCAGCCTGCATTTTGGGTAGCTCTTGGAGGGGCGTTCAAGTTCGTACTCTTCGGCCGCAAGGACTTCAGTCCATCTATCAGCTAGCAATTCTTGATCAGCTCTAAGCTGTTGCTGCTTTTTCTTGAGGCTACTTGCCGTGGCCATAAGCCTGCATTTGAAACGCTCCTGTTCTACGGGATCCTCAGGCACGACAAATTCGTCGTCGTCGAGGCTTGCCTCGTCTTCAGAGGGAATCATGTAATTATCGTCCTCTACCTCTCTGTCTGCCGCTCTCTCATGAGGGCTGGCTTCTCCATCCTCCTGTGATAAATCCTGCTGGAGGGGGTTGTCTTCGGCACTTTCCGGGGTGTTATTGTCTCCCGTGCCGGAATCACCGTTTTTGCTATGGCGGGATTTAGAGCAGCGCCGCTGACGCCGGTGCTTAGGTTGTTTCTTGGAGGGGTCATCCTCCGTTGTTCCATTGCCGTTCCCATGTTTTGGGATGTCCACCATGTAAATATCGTAGGATGAGGTGGCCTTCCAGTGCCCTGTAGGCGCTGGTTCTTGGTCGTCTCCTGCATCGTCGTCCATACCGTCGATGTCTTCGGAGTCGAAGTCGAGCATGTCGGTTAAATCATCGACAGTGGCTACGAAGTGGGTGGTGGGTGGGCTTTGAATTTCTTCGTCGTTCGCATCCCAACCTTCCTGACCATAGTCCGGCCAGGGGTCTCCTGATAAAGAGAGAGACTTTAGTGAATTTAGGATGTCGCCAAAGGGCGAGTGTTGAAAGATGTCCGCGGCGGTGAACTCCATGACCGGCGCCAAATCGGATTCGATTGGCAGGGGCGCGGAAGGTCCGGAGTCCGGAGGGGAGTCCGGTACCTTGGAGTTACGAGCCTTGCAAAGGACAGAGATAGTATTTGGCTCAATCACCATAGAGATAGCAGCCCCCAAGGCGGTGTCCAGCCACACGTCCTCGATCGGTGCAGTCGGCTCTGAGCTAAGGGTCGGAGCGGACACTGGTGCGGCCTCCAGGGCACTGTCCGGCGGCAGAGCTAGATCATGCCCATCGTGACAGTGCGGCGCGCTTGGCTGTGGCTCGAACCCGTGGAAGATCAAGTCTTCGCGGACGTCAGCCGTGTAGTTCAAACTTCCAAATCTGACCTGATGGCCAGGGGCGTAGCTTTCAATCTGCTCCAGATGGCCAAGCGAATTGGCCCGTAGTGCAAAGCCACCGAATACGAAGATCTGTCCGGGGAGAAAAGTCTCACCTTGGACCGCATCATTGTTGATGATCGGAGGAGCCATCGGGCCTAAAGATGACGACACAGAGGAACTCTCAATGAAAGCACCAATGTCGGTGTCAAAACCGGCGGATCTCGGGTAGGAGGGTCCGAACCTGGGTAAAAACATCATGTCCCTTGTCTCTTGTTACCATTCGCCTAGACGCATAGTTCGGTACCCCCTACCCAAGATCCGCCGGTTTTGACACCGACAGCGGGCGTGTGCATGCACGATAGAAAGTTAGCTCTAGCTAGCTACAAATAGAAGAGGATCGTGAAGGTGTAAAAGACGAACAAAGATCATAATTCATTATAAAAAAAGTGGATACAGATACTTGAAGAAGATATCATAATGTGTGGCTTTTGCAGCTCAGGGCTAAATACTTGTCATAATGTAGGGGGCGGGGCACTATACTTTGTTTGATAAACACGGTGTACGTATGGAACATGGTTTATATTATGAATATATAGTTAGTACATCAAATGTACTATTATTTGGAATCAACATCAAGTGTATTCAAAAAATAGAATTCGAGTTCATATAGTACACATAGTTCATATCTATCTCTATAGTAATCATGTGGTGTGTTATTAAGGTAATACACGAATGATGGTTGAAGTTGGCAACAATCATGATTGTAGATTCTTATTGAAATAGAGAAACGAATTCAAGTTCAGTTCGAATTGCAGCAGTAGTATAGACATTTGGAATGCACTAAAATGTTGGTATGAGTAGGTTACATGCATTATACAGCCAGCGAAAAAATTTAATTGGACATAACATGGATTCATACTCCCTCATTCCATCTATATAGGGCGTAATGCGTTTTTTAAGACCGCGTTTGACTATTGACAAGATTAATAGTACATGACATGCACAATGTGAAAATTATATCATTGAAAGCTCCTTTCACACACGAATTTAACGGTGTGATTTGTGTAAGTTGCATGTCATATATTATTGCTCTAATATTTGGTCAAAGTTAGCATCGAAAAACACATTAGGCCCTATATAGATGGAAGGAGGGAGTAGCTTTGAATAGCATTTGTATAGTAAAACGGGGCAAGACTCTCTATCTGTGTGGTGTGAATATTTTTTTCGTTTTTTTGGGTTGAGGGAAGTGTGAATTGATTTGGTACATACAAGTACAATATTACACGTTAGACTTGTCCCTAAAATTCAACCCGCGCCTTGTTATATCCCGAAAATTCAGATATCATGCTCCCAAAACTGGCGCCTTCAGAACCCGCGCCTTGCTATCCCGAAATTACAACGCGCGCGAAAACTCCCTCCAGCTGCCAAACCCCGATACGTGAAATCCTCCTTCTAACCCTGAGCCGAAAGGGCCGCTAGTTCAAATTGGTGGGGGTACTTTTGTAACACATCCCACATTTTGGACAAGCGCGTCCCTAAGTCATGGTTCACCCCCTCCCATCGCCTCCTTTTTGCCATTCAAAATCCCAAGACGCCATAACCTCTCCGCTCTAGCCGCGAAACCCCACCCTCCTCTGTCCGCCACCTCACCGCTGCCCAGTCGGAGCCTCTTCCCCGACGACGTCGTCCACTGCAATAGCCCGACGTCCCTCGTCCACCTCCCCGGATGAGGATACATCATCTATCTCGTCGTCCTGCCGGTTCAGCAGCCCTGTCCTCCACCTCCAAGGAGCTGCTCCGATGATCGCCTCGTCTATCGCGGCTACTCCATCCCCACAGGGCCGCCTTAACCTGCTCCACCGGAACCGCAGCATCCTCACCGACTCCTCGGACGAAGCCGAGGCCTACTCAGCGCCACCAAAGAAGTTGTACACTCATCGCATCACACCTTCTCCTTAACTCGACCTCCCGGCGCCGACGGTGCTCCATCCCGCACCCCCATGGACCGGCTACCTTGAAGTCGGTGCCTCGGGCAACATCTCCATGGCGGCTCTCCCCCAGTGCGAGGCCCCTTCGGCGGCGGCGTCCATACCAGCCGGATCTGCTGCTGCTACTCCGGCTCTCGCTCGCTCGCTCGCGCTGCAGCTGCTGCTCTGGCTCTCGCTTGCTCGCTCGCGCTGCTGCTGCTCCGGCTCTCGCTCGCGCTGCTGCTGCTGCTCTCCCTCTCGCTCGTGCTGCTGCTCTGCTCCGATTTAGCTACACTTCAGTCGACTGAATTGACTTTTGGGTCAGCCGATTTTCAGGGGGTGGGGGGCTCGCCGGTGTTAAGGAAGAACCACCCGCAACGGGGAGGGGGCTCGCAGGAGAGGTACCCCACTATCTATCTTAGGGTTCAGGGTGGGGATGGAGGCCTAGAGGGCTGGCCGAGGCGGCGGGGCGAGGGCGGACCGGCGGTGGGGAGTTGTTTCGGGGCGGCGAGGCGGCGCTGGGGCCGACAGTTCAGCCGGTGGTTGCTGGCGGCTCAGGAGGGTGCAGGTTGAAGATGAACCGCAGGCCCTCCCTAAACTACATGTCATGTGCCTCTCTACTACCATTGTGTTCAGTTTTGACAGTAACATTCAGATTCCAAAGTAAATTTCAGTTTCAATAGTTAAGTTCAGAGTCAACAGTTTTTACCTCATATGTTGTAGTCAGGTGGTTTTTGGTGATGTAAATTTTATATCTATTTTACATCATCTATTGGAGATGCTATTTGAATCCCACTTGAGATTAACGATGTCTGTCTTGTGCTGCTTCAGCCTTGATGTCTTACGGTTCACCGGAGCTGCTCCAACGACAGAATGGTCCATCACAACAGAGCAGTCCCTGGACGCCGTCTACAGATTCCTCAGATCTTTCTCCACACCTTCGACAGCCACGTCTGCCTCAACTGCTTCAGCGACCAACCCGATGATGCTGAGGTCGACACGGCTAAGGCAAAGAGGTTGTACAATTGTTGCATCACTTATTACTATACATTCATGTCGATCCATTAGGGCTATTTTGGTTCAACGGAAAAACATAGCAATACGGAATTATCCTATGGCACTCTACTATTCAATTATTCATGCATTTTGTTGAACGGATTGGAGCAAAACATCCACCTGGACCTACTTTTCAAAATCCTATGCATGAAAACAAGACCAAGTGCATTAGTGGCAGAATAACATTCTAACTGTACACGCTTTCATTTGGTTTCACTTTGTTTTGGCCATGTTTCTTTGCATTCCTCTGCTCTTCCAATTCCCGTGAACCAAACACCCAAGTTGATAGAAATCCTATGTTTACAAATGCTCTGTTTACCATGTGCATTCCTATCCAATTCCGGTGTTTTTGCTATCCCTGCATTTTTAGAATCATGCAAGACAAATGAGCCCTTACAGAATTACTTCAGTTACAGGTAGGTGTCGAAGGGAACTTTGTGTGGTTTGTCGTACTCCTGCCGCGACGTCGTCCACCTCACCTGAGCTGCTCCATCGACAAAAGCATACACCAAACCAGACATCACGACTCCTGACCGTATTTCACCACCTCAGATCTCCTTCCCTGCCGCCGGCACCCACCGCAATGGCATCACCATCATCGACTCAGCAGATGAACCTGAGGAGTACACGGGTCCACAAGAGAGGTCGCACTCTTTTGTTTTTGCTTATGTTATGCATTGCTTAAAATTACCTGCTACTTTATCGTCATGTTCACCTCTTGGACTCCAAGTCAGGTCCAAATTAATGTTCAAACTTGAGTTCTAAATTAGTTGTGGGGCACATATCGAGGCAACAATGAATAGTATCTCTGTCTAATATCAGGTTCAGCTAGGGTATGCCTATGTTGTTCATATTGGGTGGGAAACAAATAGTAAAGCAATCATCTGTCTTTTTATTAAATTAAAGCAATCATCAGCCTACTATCATTATTTTTGGATCCATCCACTGGTTGTTACCATCACTCTAGATTTCTCCTTACATAATCTCACCATATTTTTTCGTATGCATGTCAGATATTGTACATAGTCATGCTGAACATGTAGAGAAAAAGAGAAGAGTTTTGCGCGGCAATACAATGTCATGCAGACATCGCTCCATGGTGGGTTCAATGGCAAACCCTCCCCCCTCTCCAGATTGTAATCCATAGGAAGATATCTGTCCTGTGGCGGATTCAGACGCAGCTGACCTCTCCTATTTACCCCCCAATGTGTTTGCTCTACCTTGGCATGATGATGTTAGTCACATCATGCATATGTTGCCTTGGAGTGCCTACTTTTGACATCATATATGTCATCTGCTTAGTTTAGACATGTTCTGTAATGCCACATGTTTAGTTTTTATATCATATATGGGAATTATGCAGTCTCGTGTCTTTTAGCCAGCCATAACATATGTGAAATGTGCAATGCCATCCTATTTAACCAGGCATCATATATTTGAATGATATCTTGCCCATCCTTTTCTTCATTACATTTCCATTTGTTGACAATGTTTGTACATTAAACTACTCTTCCTGTGAATCAGCCATTTGGGTGGGAGATGGAAAAATCTGGAGTGAAAACAAGGCCTTCAGAGCAGACAGTGCTACCTGTCAAAGCAGATCTCTTGTTGGGTCCCGATAGCTCCTCAGAGATGGATTCAGAGATAGATGACCAGTCTATTCCCCCACTAAGGTGTATGCTCTAACTTGGCACGGTTATACTGCTCATATCATGCATATGGTGTCTTGCATTGCATAGTTTAGACATCATATACACAATATTCAACACCATGTTCTTAGTTCAGACATCATATCGAATGCCCTCTGTTTAGCATATAAATCACATATGTGAATTAAATCATGCGACCCTGTTTACTTAGATAACATGTAGGTGAATTATGTCATGCGATCTTGTTTAGTCATTCATCATATCTTTGAATTATGTTATGCTATGCTATCCAGTTTAGATAGACATCATATATGTGAAATTATGTCATGCTATCCATTTTAGTTAAACAATATACATGTCAACTATTTCATGCCCTCTTTTTTCCACACTATCTATTGCATCTGTCTCTCATACAATGTCTGTACATTCAACTATGTTTCATGTTTATCAGCCATTTCAACTGGAGCGGGTGATGCCAATATCTAGCGGAGTAAAAACACGGTCTTCAAATAAAAGAGTTCTACCTCTTGGTGTAGATAGCACCCCAGTTGTACATGCACGAGAACCAACCCTACCACACATAACCCAAACTCTCACAGATTGTACTCCTACTACGATGGACAGAGAACCAGCTTCACCCAATCTAACCCCAACCCCGGTAGATAGTAACCCAATTCCTGTTGACACAGCACCATCTCCACCACAGAGCTCCCAAACAAGAGCAGTTATTAAGGCAGCTCCAGTGCCCAAAGGGCCAGTACTACCACGGCGAACCCCAACTCCATCAGTTAGTACGCCTATTCCTGTGGAGGAAGCACAGCCAGCAGCTAGTCGTAGTTTAGCACCTATCACATTTGATGTTGTTAAATCCTATGTGCGTACCTTCCCATCTTGGAAATATTATACTGAAGATGAAGGAAAATGCCAGTTGCAGGTGTTTGTCCAGGATTTATGTGTAAGTAATGTTATTCATGGCAATTACTTTGCTTTGTCCCATACATCCTACCTCCATGATGGTTATAATACAGCAAATTTTCCCATTTTTCTCTATAGAGAAGGACTGATTTGGAAACTCGGGATGAGGTAACTTGTGCTAATACCTCTTCTATGTTCAAGAATGCTTGGTGGCAGTATAAGAATTACCTGAAGAAAACGTACTTCACCATCAAAGAAACTCATCAAATTCCCTTACGTTCTCCTGAGACACATTTACCGGACGATGACTGGGAACGCCTTGTTCTGTACTGGTCCCGAACCAAGAATGTGGTAAGGTCTATGAGCTCATTTTCTATTTTTTAAGTATTACATTCTTGTGTCTTACTGTACTCTGTTCATGTAGAACAAGTGCCTAAACCTGAAGAACAACTGTTCTAATTTAAGATTCCATTGCTATCATAGTTCAAAAAAGTGCTAGGCGTTAATTGTGCGTTTTGCCACCGCCTTGTGTTTTACTGACCAAAGCGCATGCTTATGCGCAGTTACGCACAGATTAAGCGTACTTATGCGTAATGCGTTTTGCCAACGCCTAGAGCCTAGGCGTGCTTAAGCGCTCACTTAGGCGTGCCTTTTTTAAGTATGATTGCTATCACGCATACTGCTTTGCCTTGTATCACTATATTTACTCATACAAACTTATTTTTAAATTGAAGGATCCAATCGAAACTCCAATGGCACAGCAGGTATGTTCACGCATGTTTCTTTAACAGGTTTGCTCTTATCAATAGCTCTGTTGATTTCAATTTCAATTGTGTATACAGTTGACTTCTCATATCATGCACATTACTAGCATCACAACAGGGCCAATAGTGTTGTTGTACATGTAGACCCGTGGTACCCATCTGAAATCTTGTTGTGCCGTGTAGTTTCCCACGCTTTGTATTCTTTCACTGCTGCTTTGTCTTGAACTGATATGATTTGAACCATGTCTCTATTTTGATTTGGCAAGACAATGCAGTGACCATAGGACATAGATATATGTTTGTTTGATGCTTTTATTATGTACTAGTACTTGGCAATAGAAGACTTGGTAGTTTAATCCTGTCCACCTTACTAATGAACTGATTCACCAAAATGAGTTTCATATACTAGTACATGCTAAACCTGTCTGCTTGTTTCTTCTTTTAGAATGCTGACAGAATATTGGGGAAGAGTGCCTTATTAAGCAATGGTAAAGGAAGTAATGCAGATAAGGTTCAGGATAGTGAGACATCCTTGTTGGTCTCCAACAAAGCTGATAAAACAGCTAAGGAAGACTATCTTGAAGATAGTGAGACAACCCCAAAGTCCTGTCTTGGTTTAGTGTTCGAGTTACTGGCCACTACCGCTTGCACAAGATATTCAAACTCACTGTCTGAATCAGTTCAGTTTCTTGAGTCTCAACTACAAGCTGAAAGACATCGATCAGTTGTGTTGTGACAAGAAGCGGAAGGACCACAGAAGTCCCTGGGGCATTCAGATGCATACTTTCTGGTGCAACAGCAAGCGTTGGGGGATTTTAGCGCCAAACGGGACAAAGCTAATAAGCTTGCTAAGCTTATTGCCATCATGGTGGATACCCAGGATAATGTTTCTTGAGATCTTCTGAAGTTGTTTCCGTTATGCTCTTGTTTTACTGCCGCGTTTATTTGCACTGGTGGCCAATTTTGATGGCCAGTGTATGTAATATGCTGCTTTGTTCCCTATATTTGCACTGGTGACGAACTTTGATGCCCAGTGGATGTAATATGTGTAATAGCAGTAATAGGCTAGCGTTAGTTGCTTGCTTATTTATTTCCTTATTGTCTTGTTTAGTTGCTTGCTTGTAGTCACTGCAGTTCTTTTTCCGTGTTTTTCTAGTGGCCACAATAACCTATTTTTGGTAACTAGGCCACAACAATCATGGCAACACATGGACTTTTGTAACCATGGGCCTCCTGCGGGCCGTATGATCCATGGGCCTTCTACGGGTCGTAGGATCCATTGGTCTTCTATACGAGCTGTAGGATCCATGGGCCTTCTACAGGCCGTAGGATCCATGGGCCTTCTACTGGTCATGCGATCCATGGGCCTTCTACGGGCCGTAGGATCCATTGGTCTTCTGTATGATCCATGGGTCTTCTACGGGGCGTATAATCATTTCACCAATCATGGGTCGTACTATTCGTGGACTATAACGGGCCGTTAATAGGCCGTATTTGATAACTCTATGAAAACAGCCCAACGGTTTTTTTACATGAAAACGGCCCAATGTATTAACGGGCCACAAACGGGCCGACTGTAACCACGGGATGAATTTGGCCCACAAGCAGAAAATGACAGTACGGGCCGTAAGTAACCGAATGCTGGAAATGAGCCCAAGAATAAATGGGCCCTCAGAAGGCTTAACGATAACATGGGCTAGAAATGGCCCAATGGAATAATGGGCCATTAATGGGTATAAAGTGATGCATTGTTCATTACGGGCCAGTTTCACCACGGGTCATTAATGGGCCAACAGTTACAAAGGGCCTCATATGGGCCGAAAGACGTCATGGGCCATACATGGGCTGGAAGTTATAACGGGCTGGAATCATATTGGACGGCCCAGATGACGCTACTGGGCCTAATTCGGATAGGTCGTAATGGGCCCTGGGTTAGCGGGTTGTAAATGGGCTATATGCGAACAGGCCGTTAACAAGCTTTCCGTGGGCCGGCCCACCACCTTTTGACCAGGTCAAACGGGCCAGCCTTTTCATAGGAATGGGCCTCTGTTGGGCTGTGCCACGTGTCGACGTATCATAGGCGCCTTTGGTCCAATGAGTGGATGACATCTGTTCCAACGACGAGCTGACGCGTGTTTCCTCCAGCCAATGATGATTTTACATAACAGAATCAAGATAGCTCCAAAATCAAGATAGTCATCGTCGGCTGGATGACATCTGTTCCAAGATCCAGCCAATGATGATTTTATGACAGAATCAAGATAGTCATCGTCGGCTGGATGACATCTGTTCCAACGACGAGCTGACGCGTGTTTCTGTCATAAAAACCCCATTGGTCGGGGCTGTTAACGGGTTATCGGATCCAAAACCGGACACGATAGCTTAACGGTGTTCCGTTACGATGGATGCCACATCTCGGTCACCCTTGACGAAAGCACTTCTGTGACGCGCGATTTATCATCATAGAAGTGGACACTTCCGTGATGATAATTTTGGTAATGTCATGGAACACTTCTATGACAGCACATGTATGACTATCTTGATTCTGTCATAAAATCATCAGGGATGTACATGCATGACAGAAAACATGATCTACTGTGACAAACACGTATCATCACGGAAGTGTATTTTTTTGTAGTGGTTGCTTCGGTGTCATAGAGTTTTACGAATCGGTAGCTCCAAAATGCTTCCTATAGAAAACTAAAACTAAGTTTTTGACTCATTCTTTTTGCAAAAACTCTGCACTTTGTGATGCTCATCTACAAACTATTCACAGGGTCAGCTCTCAGTGTGCAGTGCACTATGTCTGATCAAAGTGATAGTCAGAACAAGTCAGAGGAGCAGATGGACTTGAGTGAGGGAACTAGTCCCTCTGGTATCTATGATGAGGGTAGTAGGAGCACACCAAGCAACCTGCCTAAGGCTCAAACTAGGCAGAGGAAGAAGAAAACTTCAGACTCTGAGGATGAGGACTTTGAGGTTGAAGAAGTCAGCTCAAAGAATAAAGTGCTAAAGAAAGAGTATGTTGATGCTGCTTCTACCAAGCAAGGTCAGGACAAGAAAGCACCTGCCAAGAGAGTGCCCATGTCAAAGGCCAGAGCCTCCACTCTTGAAACATCCAAATCAACTATTGGAGGGGCTGCTAGAGAGGGCAAGAAAAAGGAAAGAAAGAGAGGGAGATGGTGTAAGAAAGTGGATCCCATGGCAGAATTTGAGAAGCATTCTTCTGATGAGGAGGAAGAGGAAGAAGAGGATGCTGCGCCAGCACCTCCTCCCAAGTCACAAAAGCTGATGGGGGATGCCATTAAGTCTGAGGCTGCTCCTTCAAAGCCCAAGACAGCCCCTAAAGCTCCAGCTCAAGCCTCCAAGACTGCAGCTAAGAGAAGCACCAGGAACATTCCTGCTACAGTGAAGAACAAGGCGCCAGTGCCTGAAGTTGAAGAAGAAGATGATGAAGCCCAAGTGCTTAGGAAACTCAAGCCAAAAATTCCAGACCATGATGACAATCACCCAGTGGATGTGGATATGAAAGAAAGAAAAGATGTAGGTCTCAGATTGTGGAGACAAGCTGGTCCATATGCAGTGAGGAGAAGGACAGTTGTTGACAATAGATTCCATACCAAAGAACAACAAGATTTCTATGAAACGGTGTTGCATGACAAGAAGCCTATTGTAAGTGATCTGAAGTGGGTTGATTCGGAATATATTGATGAAAATGAAGACCATTTTCCAGGAGTGCATGAGAGCTTCAAGCTCAATGGTGTTGACAAGTTTGTGGGTCAAAAGTTGACCAAATGTTATGATGAGCTCATTATGTAGTTTTACTCTACAACTCATTTCTATCCTGATGGGAAGATTGTGTGGATGACTGAAGGTACAAGGTACTAGTCTACTGTTGATGACTGGGCCAAGCTCATAAAAGTCCCCAAGGAGCATGAGAAAGACATTGATGTCTATGCTGAGAAGAAGAAAGACCACAACTCCATGGCAAATATGTACAAGGAGATACCTGAAAAGGCCTTGGAAACTCACAAGCTAGGCTCACTGTACTACTTAATGTCTGGATTGGCCACAATGAAAACTATATTGAGGCACACCTTGTTGCCCAAATCAGGAGATCACAGGATGATCAGAGGCCATTCCATTAATTTACTTTAGATGTTTGATTTGCCCCGGAAGTTCAAAGTCGTGAGTTTGATTGTTGAGACAATCAAGAGAACAACTGCTGGCCAGAAGAGGTCATGTGGGTATGCTCCACACATACAGATGTTGATTAACTCCAAGATACCCAAAGGAGTATATTTGTTGGACAAAGAACATCTGCCCTTGAAACCTGATTTTGAGCACAACACTATTGTCATGACTGCTGAAGATCCAACATCCCTAGAGGCTCAACAGAAGAGACAGAAAGCTAAAGCTGAGAAGGCAGCAAATATGTCAAGTGTTGATGAAGCTTCAGAAGTGTTCCTCAAGTCAAAGCAAGACCAACTTGGATATCTTATTCAAGCAACCTTGAGAATTGAGAAAGAACTGACAACCCTGACTTGGAACTAGGAGAGCTTGGAGAGGATCATTGAAACCAAATTCTATGATCTTGACTTGAAGGTGACTGAAATTCAGATAGCAGTTGAAGAGCTCCAGGAACAAGCAGAAGAGAGGAAGGGAAAAGCAACTACTGAAGTGTTCCACAGAGTGCCTAGGGCATAGAGGTCTGCATCAGTGGTAGTGCTAGACACAAGAGCCACAACCTCAGCACCTGCAGCCACAGCTCCAGTTGCTCCTCTAGTGGCAACTCCACCAGCTCCATCAACTTCTACAGATGCTTTCATCCTTGGAGTCCTCTCAACATCTCCTCCTGAAGATCAAGCCTAGAGAGTCACATAGCACTATGCATTTTCAAGATTTTTCGTAACTTTGTTGCCAAAGCGGAAGAAAGTGTATAGATCATAGGCTTCAGAGAGAGAGAGAGAGAGCTTTGCTTATTTTTGCCACTTATTTGCTTTGCTTGCTTGGTTGAGATACTTTATGTTTATGTGTGTGAGATACATTGTATGGTCATGTGTTTGATCATATCATGCTTAATGCTTGTGCTTGGATGATGACATTATCTATCTTTTATGTATGATCATTCATTTTTCCTTGGTGATGAGTGCTGGTTCCTAATTTTTTATCATTTTGAGCGCTCCACCAAGATGTACGTGACATGGAAGAGTAACCCATGATCCAAATTGATTGTGCATTTGCATTCAAAAGCAAATTTTAAATGATTCACAAATTTGGGGAGCTCTTGCTTATCACATACTTCTCAAAATGACGATGTATTTCATTCTTATTAGATTTTATCGAAGCTTTGATTTATATGTTATCATCAATTACCAAAAAGGGGGAGATGGAAAGTGCAACTAATCCCTGGGTGGTTTTGGTAATTCTTAACAACATATAGCTCATTGAACTAATGCGCTTTCAAGATGATCATTTCAGAAAGTTCAATGATTGGCATGGCACGGACTAGAGATGTGGACCCCTCAAAATGCTAAGTACACATATGGGCAACAAGCTCAAGACTCTACATTTTCCTTTTAGTGATCCAAGATCACATTGAGTCCGTAGGAAAGTCAATACTATTAAAAGGGCATGAGGTGTTGCTCAATGGCTTACTTGCTCAAAATGCTTAGTGATATGCTCCAAAATCCTCAACCACTTTCTCATTTCCACATATGTTCTAAACCTAAAAGTCAAACTCGACCCCACCGATTTGATCTATCCGGCGCAACCGAGTTTCATTTGACATAGCCACAGCCACAAATCCTAGTCACTTTGGTTTCACCGATAGGGATCTCGGTCTCACTGAGATGGGATTGCAAATTCTCTGTTTCCCTCCGTAATGTTTTGATCTCACCGAAATGAGCGATCGGTCCCACCGATTCTGCAATGCAAACTCCATATTTCCTTTTTGTAACACTTTAGACTAACCAAAGTGAGCAAATCGGTCCCACCGAGTTTGCCTGACCAACTCCATGTGTGCTCATTACTGAAACCGGTCCCACCAAGTTCATGTGATCGGTCACACCGAGATTATGTTATGCCCTAACCCTAGCGCATCGGTCCCACCGAAAATCCTAACGTTCACATTTTTACCTGAATCGGTCTGACCGAATTTTACCATTCGGTCCCATCGAGTTTGGGAATCTGTGTGTAATGCCTAGATTTTGTGTGGAGGCTATATATACCCCTCCACCCATTCTTCATTCATGGAGAGAGCCATCAGAACATGCCTACACTTCCAACATTCATTTTCTGAGAGAGAACCACATACTCATGTGTTGAGACCAAGATATTCCATTCCAACCACAAGAATCTTGATCTGTAGCCTTCCCCAAGTTGCTTTCTAGTCAAATCATATTTCCACCATAGCCAAATCTGTGAGAGAGAGTTGAGTGTTGGGGAGACTGTCATTTGAAGCACAAGAGCAAGGAGTTCATCATCAACACACCATATATTACCTTTTGGAGAGTGGTGTCTCCTAGATTGGTTAGGTGTCACTTGGGAGCCTCTGTCAAGATTGTGGAGTTGAACCAAGGAGTTTGTAAGGGCAAGGAGATTGCCTACTTCGTGAAGATCTACCCTAGTGAGGCAAGTCCTTCGTTGGCGATGGCCATGGTGGGATAGACAAGGTTGCTTCTTCGTGTACCCTTCGTGGGTGGAGCCCTTCGTGGACTCGCGCAACCGTTACCCTTTGTGGGTTGAAGTCTCCATCAACGTGGATGTAAGATAGCACCACCTATCGGAACCATGCCAAAAATCTCCGTGTTAACATTGCGTTTGCTCCCTCCAAACTCCTCCCATTTACTTTCTTGCAAGTTGCATGATTTACTTTCTGTTGCTCATATACTCTTTGCATGCTTGCTTGAATTGTATTGTGATTGCTTGACTTGTGCTAAGTTGCTAAAATCTGCCAAGAATTAAAACGGGGAAAAGGTTAACTTTTTATTTGGTCAAGTAGTCTAATCACCCCCCTCTAGACATACTTTCGATCCTACATAGGACAGTAGCAAATTTCCCTCAAGTGGATGACCTAAGGTTTATCATTCCGTGGGAGGCGTAGGATGAGGATGGTCTCCCTCAATCAACCCCGCAACCAAATAACAAAGAGTCTCTTGTGTCCACAACACACCAAATACAATAGTAAATTGTACATGTGCACTAGTTCGCGAAGAGATGGTGAGACAAGTGTAGTATGGATGGTAGAAATATATTTTCATAATCTGAATAAATAAAAACAGCAAGGTAGCAAGTGATAATTAAAAGTGAGCACAAACAGTATTGCAATGCTTGAAAACAAGGCCTAGGGTTCATACTTTCACAAGTGCAATCTCTCAACAATGCTAATATAATTGGATCATATAACCATCAATGTGTGATGAAGAATCACTCCAAAGTTTTATCCAGCGGGGAACATAATAAGAAATTGTTGTAGGGTACGAAACCACGTCAAAGTTGTTCTTTCTGATCAATCTTTCCAAGAGTTCGTACTAAAATAACACTAAGTTATCCTTTTCGAACGATATATCCAAGAGTTCGTACTAAAATAACACCGTATGATACACATCAACCAACTCTAATGTCACCTAGATACTCCAATGTCACCACGGGTATCCATGAGTTGATTATACGATATGCATCAAACAATTTCAGATTCATAATACTCAATCCAACACAAAGAACCTCAAAGAGTTCCCCAAGATTTCTACCGAATAAACAAAGACGAGAACGTGCATCGACCCCTATGCATAGATTACCACAATATCACCTCGGGAGTCCGCGAGTTGAGTGCCAAAACACACATCAAGTGAGTATTCAATCTAATAACAACAAGATCTCAAAGGGAAAACTCAATTCATCACAACAAGATAGAGAGGGGAACATCATATGATCTGACTATATTAACAAAGCTCGCGATACATCAAGATCGTGCCAAATCAAGAACATGAGAGAGAGGAAGAGATCAAACACACATCTACTAGTACAAACCTTTAGCCCCGAGGTTAGACTAATCCCTCCTCATCATGGTGGCCGCCGGGATGATGAAGATGGCCTTTGGCGATGATTACCCCCTCCGGAAGGGTGCCAGAACAGGGTCTGTTGGGGATATAACTCCGAGGTGTGACCCGCCCAGGAGGGGCCGGGTGACAGCATTGGCGGTTTAGTATGAAAAGGTCCAAGGAGGCCCAAGGCATGAAGATGGTGGCTCATGGAGGCAGGCCAGGTGAAGGCCCAAGACCCGGGCTTGTGAACCACCGTATGATGGCTTGTCTTGTAAGGTATAGCTAATTAGAAACCAAGCCGGTCACGTTGTGTGAGCCGGCCCGGACTTTGTAAGCCTCTGGGTCTCAACCTGTGTATATAAAGCTGAGACCCGGTGGTGGCATAACTCAAGAAACAAGCAATCGAGAACTACATCAAGCGTATTCGCTCCCTTGTAATCAAAACTCAAGCAATACAACTAGAAGCAAGATGTAGGATTTTACCTCCATCATGAGGGGCCAAACCTGGGTAAACTCTTTGTGTCCTTTGTCCCATTCAACCCCTTCAAGCTAACCTAGCGGCGATGGCTCCACACCTAAGTCCTTTCACTAGGGCATCTGCCATGACAAAACCACGATAGTTGGCTCCCACCATGGAGCTCTCACACGATGGTTTTGAGTTCTTGAAGGTCAGATTCTCAGGGATCAAGGGATACGCCATGGGCCGAATGACCAAGAGCCATCACGGCAAGATCTACATTGACGATGTTGGCTAGGGTCCCGAGGCCAATTCAATTGAATACGGGTACGAGGTCCCCTTCGGCGGAATTCACATTTTCATCGGCAAGATCGGCGATTCATTGCCTGAGCCAAATGCCTGCACCGACAACATTAAGACGGCTCGGTGCACGTGACCCGCCAAGGTCCAACTCACCTGGAAGCGCACTTTTGTTGGCTTTATTCATGGGGCGGATCTTGAGGAAGGTTTTGTATCTAGTGGAGAGATAGCAATCTACTCAGGTGATGAGTCTTCCACCGGTGAAACTGAATCAATTTATCGATTGCAAGATGGCGGGCTTAGGGGCTACTCTGATGGTGACAGTATTCCGGACTCCTATGAGCCGCCGAGCAGGGCTGCTATCTTCATGGCCGGTATGCAACAGATGTTGAACTCATCAACTGCCACATCTATGACCTCCAGTTCAACAGCTGTTGCGACGGCCGGTGCGAGCGGCTCTGTGTGCCCGCTGGCTCAGGTGTTAGCCGAGCTCTTGAATGCTTTGGCGACTCTGTTAGCTGCAGAAGTAACTCTAGCGACTCAAGCACAACATAGTGTGGAAGTTGCAAAGCTTCATGATGAGGTAGCCAAGGCTAGAGAGTGCAGAGAATGTCAGGATGGCAACAGAGCGAGCCACCTTGGAGCTGAGTCACAGCGGGTACGCGCCGAGGCCTTTCGTCTAAGTCTTGACCAGAATGCATAAAATGTTGTCTTATGGAGGAGGCACCAGAGCCGTTTGCCTTCGTAGTTTGAGGGGAGGAATCTCTTTACTACGCCCGGCGCAGGGCCAAGTAACCCACCCGGTGTGACCCGGACTGCTGAGGCGCATGTGACCAGAGTGGCGGTTCAGCCCCGCATAATGGACCCGCCTTGTGTAGATTTAACCCCGCCTCAACGAGTATCAACACCTCATGGTCATTATTCCAACCCACTGGATAACATGATTGTTGCGGCTTCACGGCTGGCGGCTCTTCCCATCGAAGTTGAGTCTCCTGTTGCAATAGAAGCCTGGAACACGATGGAACTTCTTCAGACGGCGGTAGCTCAGCAGGCGGCTTACTCCTGCAGCCGCGAGTGAATCCATTCAACTCCGCGTCAGAGCTGAAGCTACAGCCAGCGTGTTGAGTTGTCGGTGGTTTCCAGCAGCGAACAACATCGAAACCCTTCCCATGGGCTTAACCTGCCCCGTGGTGATAATAATGTTCAGGTTTTGACAGATCAGGCTAGAGCATGTCCAGTGGCGGAGCTGGCGGCTCAATTAGCGGCTCATCAATAGCCTCCATTAAACCCTTCTATGTCTATAGAAGCTGGGATGACCTCTAGGACAATTGGACTGCCCTGTCTAGTGCCGGCTCTGCAAAACGAGCGTCTGCCCAAAGACTTTAAGGGTCCTCGTAAGGTGCCTAATTACACAGCTGATCAACCACCTCAGGCTTGGATTGAGAGTTATGAGCTGGCCATGGAGATGCTGGATATTAGAGATGTTGTATGTGCCAAGTATTTCACCATGATGCCGGATGGGCCGGCTCGAACTTGGCTGAAGGGCTTGCCTGCCAACTCCATCAATTCATGGGCTGAGTTGAAGGCGTGTTTTATTCATAATTTCAAAGACACGTATAAGCAGCCCCTGTCGATCATCGACCTAGACGCTTGTGTCCAGCGCGAGGATGAGTCGGCCCACCACTGGGTGCGTCGGGTCTCGACCATTATCCATTCATCGGATAGCATCAACGCCGGTTCTGTTGTTCTAATTCTAGAGAAAAATTGCCGCTTCCCCCTCAAGCAGAAGTTAGGGCGGCTTAAGCATCATTGCAATGTCATGGGAGAGCTCATGGCGGCTCTTATCAAATACGCCGACTCAGACAACACTAAGGACCCTGGGTCCGATGAGGAGAAGTCCAGCAAGGGGAAGAAGAATGGCGATGGAAAGGGATAGCAGCAAAATAGGACAGGGCAGAATCAGGGCAACAATGGTAAAGTAAGCAATTGGATGGCAGGTCAGATTTTGTGTCCAACACCAATGTGCGGCGTAATACTCCGCGTCGTAAGAGCAGGCCGCAGTTTGGAGGGCCAAAGTTCAGCCTGGAGCGATGTTAAATGAGCCTTGCCCAAAACATAGTCTTCCGGATAGTCCGTCAACTCACTTGTGGAAGGATTGTTTTATTATGAAGGAGTATAAAAATACCGGCTATCTCCAGAATCGTAATAACAATAAAGGCCCACACAGCGGGTCAGGATCCGGTTCTCAAGGCCCCGGCTTTGGGGGAGGCGGCTCAAACTCTGGATATCAGGGAGGTTATAATCAGCAGCCCAGTCAGAATAACCATCAACAGCAGTCAGGGTATCAGAGTAATCCTAAGCAGCTTAATAGTGGCCAATATCATGTTTTCACCACAAGCCTTTGTAAGCGAGAGCAAAAGGTTCATCAGTGTGCGGTTAATACAGTTGAGCCGGCGGTGCCTTGCTACTTACGGTGGTCAGAGCAGCCAATCATATGGAGCCGTGTGCACCGCCCACGCCGGGTTGACAATCCGGGTCAACTGGCATTAGTGGTAGCCCCTCAAGTTGGGGGTTATAAGTTTACGAAAGTGCTCGTGGATGGAGAGAGTAGCATCAATATCCTTTTATTATGATACTTTTCGTCATATGGATTTGACTAACAAACATCTTAAGCCGTCTTCTACAGTCTTTCATGGCATGGTACCTGGCAAATCGGCATACCCAGTTGCTAAGATTGCCTTGGAGGTGGCTTTTGATGATGACCATGATTACAAGGCAGAGACGTTGTGGTTTGAGGTGGTAAAAATTAAGAGCCCTTATCATGCTTTGTTTGGACGGACGGTTTATGCCAAATTTATGGCACGTCCTTGTTATATGTATCTATAGCTTAAGATGCCAGGGCATAAATGTACCCTTATGGTTCATGGTAATAGGAAGATTACTTTGGAGTGCGAAGAGGGTGATGCGGCTTACATTGAGTCTGCTTGTGCTACAAAAGAACTTAACTATTATAAGGATAATGTTGACCCGGCTGACATAACTCCGTTGAAGAAGCCAGCCACAGAGCAGGACCCTACCAAGCAGGTTGACTTTGCCCCTGGCAACTCATCTCAACAGTTCATTATTGGTGCTAATATGGATCCGAAATAGGAAAGTGCGCTCATCGAGTTCATCCATGAGAACCGGGACATCTTTGCATGGAAGCCTCCAGACATGCCAGGTGTACCGAGAGAATTCATTGAGCACACTCTCCATACTAAATTTAAGCTGGTCAAGCAATTCCTTCGTTGTTTTAATGAAGAGAGACGTAAGGCCATAGGAGAAGAGGTGGCCCAGCTCTTTGTGGCCGGGTTCATCGTTGAAGTTTTTCACCCAGAGTGGTTGGCTAATCCGGTGATGGTACTTAAGAAAAATGGCACTTGGCGTATTTGTGTGGATTATACAGACCTCAACAAATCTTTCCCAGTTGATCCTTTCGCTCTTCCCCATATTGATCAGATCATAGATGCCATGGCGGGTTGTGAGCGTTTGTGTTTCCTGGATGCTTATTATGGTTATCATTAGATCAAGATGGCAGTCAAAGACCAACACAAGACGGCTTTTATCACACCTTTTGGAGCTTTCTGCTATGTGTCTATGCCTTTTGGGCTCAAGAGTGCCCAGGCGACTTATCAGCGTGTGTTCAGAACTGCTTTCATGATCAGATTAGACCTAATGTTCATGCTTATGTGGATGATATTGTTGTGAACTCTAAGAAGAGGGAGACTCTGTTGGATGACCTGAAAGAGACCTTTGATAATCTCCGGGTCTATAAAATGATGCTTAACACGGCCAAATGTGTCTTTGGTGTGCCTGCAAGCAAGCTCTTGGGTTTTTTGGTCTCTGAAAGAGGTATTGAAGCTAACCCGGAGAAAATCAAAGCTATCACTTCATTGGCTAAGCCGACGTGTGTCAATGATGTCTAGCATTTGGCGGGTCGTATTGTAGCCTTAAGCTAGTTTATAAGCCGCCTGGGAGAGAAGGCTATTCCTCTGTACCAGATGATGTAGAAAACAGATAGTTTTGTCTAGAGTGATGCTACTAATTGAGGCGTTTGAGGCACTTAAAAAACTGATAGCTAAGCTGCCGGCTCTTGCAGCTCCTATTGAGAAAGAGTTGTTGCTGCTATATGTGGCAGCTAACGGTAAGGCTGTCAGTGTGGCAATTGTTGTAGAGCGCAAGGAAGCAAGAAAAGAGTACCAAGTTCAGCGGCCGGTTTACTATGTCAGTGATGTGTTAACTGAATCTAAGCAGAGATACCCACATTGGCAGAAGCTGGTTTATGGAGTATTCATGGCGAGTCATAACCTAAAGAAATACTTTCTGGGCCATCCTATTACTATGGTCAGTTATGCTCCTTTAGGAGATATTATTCAAAATAGAGAGGCCACTGGCCGGGTTGCCAAATGGGCAATATAGAGCTTGGACCTCATGGCTTGAGATATGTGCCAAGAATAGCTATCAAGTCTCAAGCACTAGTGGACTTCATCGACGACTGGACAGAGCTGCAGATACCTGAAGAGAAGCCTGATCACACATATTGGACTATTCACTTTGATGGGTCTAGGCAATTGGAAGGCTCGGGGGCTGGAGTTATTTTGACTTCCCCACGAGGTGACAAGTTTTGTTTTGTCTTAAGGCTGATGTTTCCTTGCACTAACAATGCCGCTGAATATGAGGCTTTGCTTCATGGCCTCGGAATGGCTAAAGGGATGAATTTAAGCCTGGTCAAGTGTTTTGGCGACTCAGATTTGGTGGCTCAGTAAGTTTCAGGCACTTGGGATTCTAAAGACCCAGTCATGGCGGCTTATCGCCAGGAAGTTGATAATATCGCTGATCACTTCAAAGGTTATCAGGTGGAGAATCTTGATCGAAGGAAGAATGAGGTGGTGGATGCTATAAGCCGGCTTGGGTCTCAGCGTAAGCCGGTACCCCCTAATGTTTTCCTTGACATATTGCATAATCCTTCAGTCAGAATGTCGTCAGAAGAGGATCTTTCTATTCCTGACCTAGAGGCACAACTGGTGGCGGCTCTCCATGCAATCCCTGATTGGGAAGTTCCATATTTGGCTTATATGACCCGGGATGAGTTGCTTGAAGATGAAACTTTGGCCAGGAAGATCACCCGGCGGTCTAAGCCCATGACCATTATCAATGGTGAGTTACACCAATGCAGTGTCACAGGCGTGTTCCAATGTTGCGTTTCTCCTGAGGAAGGCCGTGAGATTCTAAGGGAAATCCATGAAGGTGATTGTGGTCATTGATACGTCCCCAACGTATCTATAAGTTTTTTATTGTTCCATGCTATTATATTATCTATCTTGGATGTTTTATATGCATTTATATGCTATTTTATATTATTTTTGGGACTACCCTACTAACTTAGAGCCCAGTACCAGTTTATGTTTTTTCCTCGTTTTTGAGTTTTACAGAAAAGGAATACCAAACGGAGTCCAAACAAGCTGAAAATTTACAGTGATTTTTTATGGACCAGAAGAAGCCCCCGAAGCAAAAGAGTTGGGCCAGAAGAGTCCTGAGTCATCCACAAGGGTGGAGGGTGTGGCCCCCTGTCTTGTCGTTGACTCGTGGACCACCTTGACTTGTTCTCAACGCCAAAAATTCCTATAAATATAGAAACCCCCAGAAATAAACCTAGATCAGGAGTTTTGCTGCTGTAAGCCTCTGTAGCCACGAAAAACCAATCTAGGCCCTCTAGCACCCTGCTGGAGGTGGCCATCATCACCGGAGGCCGTGGAGGAGGATCCCGGAGGGGGCCATCATCGCCATGGAGGCCAAGGACCAGAGGGGGAATCTCTCCCCGTCTAGGGGGGAGGCCATGGAGGAGGAAGCACAAGGGGGAGACTCTCTCTCCCTCTCTTTCGGTGGCGCCGGAGTGCCACCAGGGAACCATCACCGCGGTGATCATCTTCATCAACATCACCATCTTCATCACCATCCTCATCTCTTTATGCGGTCCACTCTCCCACACCCCGCTGTAATCCCCTACTTGAACATGGTGCTTTATGCCACATATTATGATCCAATGATGTGTTGCCATCCTATGATGTTTTGAGTAGATTTCTTTTACCTTTTGGTTTGATTGATGATCTAGATTGGTTTGAGTTGTATGTTTTATTTTGGTGCTGTCCTATGGTGCCTTTCGTGCCAAGCACACATGAAGGATTCCCGCTGTAGGGTGTTGCAATATGTTCATGACTCGCGTATAGTGGGTTGCTAGAGTGATAAAAGCTTAAACCCGAGTAAGGGGGTTGTTGCGTATGGGATAAAGGGGACTTGATACTTTAATGATGTGGTTGGGTTCTACCTTAATGATCTTTAGTAGTTGTGGATGCTTGCTAGAGTTCCAATCATAAGTGCATATGAACCAAGAAGAGAAAATATGTTAGCTTATGCCTCTCCCTCATATGAAATTGCAATAATGATTACCGATCTTGTTAACAATCGCCTAGGACAATTCCGCACAGCGATCCATCATTATTCCACACTCGCTATTTATAACATATTCTAAGTTTATGTTAATAGCACCTATTTTGATATTTTAGTTCTCTGATATCATGCAAAGTTATCCTCTTCATACCCACAACATAGTTCTATTTCTCTTTTCCAGATGAAAGCAAACATTTGGTGTACGTAGTGTCGTATCAGTGGCACATAGGACTTGAGAGAATATTGATCTTACCTTTAGCTCCTTGTGAGTTCGACACTCCATACTTATCACTTCCATCTTTGGAAATTGCCATGATTATTCCTTGCACTTGGGGATTATCAGTCATCAGGCCGGTTCAAAGTCTCTGGTAGCTAAAGCTTTCCGTCATGGATTTTATTGGTTGATGACTCATGCTGATGCAGAGGACCTTGTTAGTAAGTGTGATGGCTGTCAGAAATTTTCTCGATGAGCTCATGTGCCAGCTCAAGAATTGTGGATGATTCCAATCACTTGGCCGTTTGCAGTCTGGGGGCTTGATATGGTTGGGCCTTTCAAAAGGTCTAAAGACAAGAAAACCCACCTCTTGGTGGCGGTTGACAAATTTACCAAGTGGGTTGAGGCAGAGCCGGTCAGCAAGTGTGATGCGGCAACGGTGGTTCATTTCATCAAGAAAGTAATCTTCCGTTTTGGCTTTCCTCATAGTATCATAACTGACAATGATACCAATCTATCCAAAGGTGCTATGAGAGAGTTCTGTCAAAAGGAGCATATTCATCTTGATATTTCATCAGTAGCTCACCCACAGTCCAATGGTCAAGCTGAGAGGGCCAATCGGGAAATCTTGAGAGGTATAAAACCCCGGCTTATGGTTCCACTGTAGAGAATGTCAGGTTGTTGGGTAGAGGAGTTACCCTCAGTAATTTGGAGCATAAATACTGCGCCCAATAGGTCGACAGGCTATACGCCCTTCTTCATGGTCTATGGGGCAGAGGCGGTTCTTCCAAGTGATATCCGTCATGACTCGCCGCGTGTGACAGCTTATGTTGAATCTGTTAATGAAAAAGCATGTCATGATGCACTTGATGTGTTGGATAAGGAGCGTGCCTTGCAGAGGCTCGTTTGGCGATATACCAGCAAGATCTGAAATGCTATCATAGCCACCGGGTTAAGACCCGGACCTTTCAAGAAGGCGACATGGTACTCCGGTTAATCCAAGATCAAACAGATATGCATAAGTTATCCCCACCTTGGGAAGGGCCTTTCATGGTCAGCAAGAATCTGAACAATGGGTCATATTACATCATTGATATACGTGAACATAAAGAGCCACGTCATTTGGAGGAGGAGAACCGCTGGCCATGGAATATTGCCCATCTTCGGCGTTAATACACTTGAGCCACTGGCTCTTGTGCTGTACATACTTCTGTCATTGTATATATTATGATCAATATAATAAAGCCGACATCCTTGACAATTCAGGGCCTCTGTCGTTTCATTTTTAAACATCCGAGTCTTTATTATTTGTTCATAAGGTTACTTGGGGCCTTCCAACCCAATGGGTTTAGCTTTCTTACCCTCTTAACCATGCATAAAACGTTGAATCCCTAGTTTTGACCTGCATGTCTGCTTGATGCTTCTCCACCAGTTAAACATGAATGCCCCATCGTACTCTTAACAGTCAATATTTTAAGAGGACGACTCTAAGGCTGTGCGGCCTATGAAAGCACTCGAATCTTAGCGGTTGTGAGGTCCATGAAAGCACTTGAATTTTAAGGTTGTGCGGCCTATGAAAGAACTTGAATTTTTTCTGAATTTCTTTTTCTCGACATTTTGGATTTGCACTCCTTGCAGATTTTTTTGCTTGTGTACTTTGTACAATTCAGGCCATGTAGCCTTGATTATATGACTCATAATTGAGCATATTTGGGTCTGATAACCCGCCCTGATAGTGGATCATAAACCGCAAGGATATTTGTCTTGCGCAATCAACATCATGATATTTCACGTCTACGACTTATCATTATCAAAGGAGTTACCATGATGTCACTCTACAAGTATGTTTATTATGGTGATATGAATATTCAGGGTTTGGTAAACCGCCCTGATCTATTATTTTAAGTCGACATCATATTTTCGGCTTAAATAGCCTTTATTATAGTCTTTCTATACAATATTTCAAAGACTATTATATCAGGATTTGTTACCCGCCTTGGCTTAAACCGCCAAGGCGTACACTGTTTACCTTGTATGCAGGAAATATGTAGACATCGATCTGTCTAACATGGATGATAATACTATGAAAAAGAGGAGCGGCAAATCATTAAATGAGTATACTGGCGGTTCAAAAGTTTAATGGCTAAAATATGCACGATGGCATAACCGAGCATTGTTTTCAAATCTAGCTTATTACAAGGCCAAAGTGGACCTTCAAAATGGGACTTTGGTGTTTTTTAGCACATTGTGCTCATGCTCTAATCTAAGAGCCACCTAGTATCAATGACCTTCATCATGGCGGGTTAGTGCCTCCGGGTCATCCTGCTCCGGCTCTTCTTCTTCGCTAGTGTGGGGGTTAGGAAATGTCCCTTCGATGCCGGTTAAGGCTTCAAACATAGCTTCAACATTCATAATTGGGGACGGATCGACATCAGGAGCAAAAGAATGCTTATGTGTTGGAGGGGTGAGATCCACGATGTCATAAGCCGGCGCTTTCACCTTTGCATTTTCCATGGTGTAAGCAGCCTGGTACCTGGATAAACCGGTTTCCTTGGCTAGTTTGCATGCCAAGGGACATATCTCCTTCACACACTTACCAAAATCTGCCTGATCGAAAGGAGACCCATCTTCTTTAGAGCTCGGACAACTGGTGACCATCTCTGCTGGGTCTAACTCTGCTTGCCATGCTTTGGCCCGGGTCAGAGCTGTAATAGCACCAGCGCTGGCGGCTGATCGCTTTATTTCTTCCAGTTTTTTGGGCATCATAGACAACTTATCTAGCACCTCCCTGAGGAGGGTAGGCGGCTGCTTGCCATTGGAGATAGCCACCAGAGTATGTTGTGTGCCGGTGTATAACTTCTCCACCAGAGTGTCAACTGCCTTCAACTTCAACAACATGTCTTGGCCAAGATTGGAGCTCCTTGGGCCTATTGAGTAAAACATACAGATGAGTCGACAGGCGAGTTACAGTTCAAAAGATTGAGAAAGGTTAAAAAGTTAAGAATTACTTCCCAAAGATAGCAGATGTCATATGTGATATATGGCATTGTAAGCCGGTCAACTTTGTAGTAGTTTCCTTCAAGGAAGTATCCGCAGTTTCTACCCTTTCCAATAAGGCGACCTTTTCTTCTTCCCAGGCAGTCCTCTCCGTGGAAAATCCGGCTTTGAGTTTTTTGTTCTCATCCAGGCTAAACTTAAACTTGGATTCAGCTTTACGTGTTTCAGCTTCTTGGTGCTCAAGTCTGTTCTTCACGTCCACCAATTGGGACTCAGTTAAATTTAAGGCATCCTGCAAAAAAGCAACACATGGTTTAAGCATATTGGTCAGGCTACAGCTTACATTCAAGTCCCAAGAACATTGCAAGCAACAAACTTGGCACTTGGGGGCTAATGTATGAGGAAGTTCTTTTTAACATTGCATTACAGGAGATCCGGCTCATCTTTATCAGATAAGCCGGCCTGTGAGGCTATGAGGCGAAGTTTTTCTTTGAAGATAATCAAAATGATCCGGCTCATCTTTATCAAGACAAGCCGGTTCATGAGGGCTATGACTTGAAATTTACAATGACATTGATTAAAGTCTTAACCATACTCAACAAATCCTTTCCTATGGCTCTGACTTTGGGGTTGGATGACTATATAAACAGAGGAAGACGATGTTCATACCTCATATTTCTGTCGCATTCTTTTGACTATGTCTGCTTCCAGATCACGACCAGTATGCAGACGGCTCAGATAGCCAGAATAAAGCTCATTGACATCCAAGTTTGAGTAGCTCGCAATGTCAAATTTGGTTTTGCTATTCTCAATTAATTCCTCCTTGGCAGAATGCTTAGCCAAAACTATGGGATTCCCCGGCTCTACATAGCCAGTGCTAGTAATCAAGACATCTTTAGTATTTTCCTCGGCAAGTTTGATTGGGCTTGGCGGCTTAACACTTGACGGGTCAATGCCCATTGGATCCACAGGTGTGTCATGAGTTTCTGGCGGCGGGTCATTTGTGGTGTCTTGAGGGTTCTGATTTGAAGCTCGAATACCGGGGTTTACTTCTCCATCTCATGGACCTTGGGATCTTCGGCTGGTTTGCCCGTCTTCAACCTCTTGCTTGGTTTGCCTATACCACTGAAAAAAGGGGCGCATGAGGATGTGAATATGACATTTTGAAAGGTGTTAAACAAGGAAGTAAAATACTCTTACCCAGGGGCAATCTCAAAAGCAGGCATCTGACTACCAGTAGAGTCGCCAGAGGATGAATGAGACGTTCCCTGATAATTGGAGTCAGAAGGCTTAAGCAGTTGACGAATAAGATCCGCCTTTGGAAAGAATGGGATTGAACTCTGAAGCGCCTCTTTTTGACGTTTGCGAGGGACTGGCGTGTTGGGTAAGCCAGCAGAAAGGTCTCCACCTCCGCTATTCTGAGTTGTGCACCGGGCTTCATGCTGTTATTGCTTCAAAATAAAGTTTGGATCCAAGTAAGCTAAGGGGTGAGAAAACCTTACTTTCCGGGTCACTTGTCAAACTTTCTGTCTTGGCAAAGGCTCTGAGCCGGAGGAAATAATAGTTACCTCTTCAACTTCTGCTTGGCTTGTCTCCGCATCATCTTGAGAGGAGTCGACGTCAATAAGATGTATAAAAAAGGAACCAAGGGAATCGAGTTCTACCTCCGACTCATTATCCAGAGCAAATAGTTCTGATGTGTCTAATTTCTTCTGTTTTTTCTTTGAGGCCTTGGTCTTTGCCCTGACCTTTTTGGCCAGTTTATCCTGAAGCTTCTTGCTCCAAAAAGAAGAGTTGGCGTAAATGATGATAAGAAGTGTGCAGTTTACACGAATAATGAATAAAGTAAATGGTTTTGAGTACTTACATCTGGAGACGGGTTAAGAGTGCAAAAGGGATTCAACCCCGCCTTGCTGCAACTTTCTAAGCTTTCTCCAAGCAGTGTTTTAGTCATCTCATTGATTGCTTTATCATCCAGATGCACTTGACAGTGACGCTATGGATCTTTGACATCACCAGTATATGTACACATCAAGTCGGGTCGGCGGCTAAAAGGTATGATCCTCCAAGCGACCCAACATCGGACCAGGTCGACACCGGTTAATCCATTAGCCAGCAAGGCTCTTACCTTCTAAAAGGTGGGCATATACTTAGCCTATTCGGTGGTGCTGATCCGGTCCGGAAGTGGATGTTTTGGGCTAAGCCGGCAGTCGCGGAAACCCAATAGAGGATTTTTGTCAGATGGAGATGTATCTTGGGAGTAAAACCAGGTTTGATTCTAGCCTTTAGGGTGACTGGGAATTGCGGCTGAAGGGAAGATAACATCTTTTCGTCTTTGGATTGAGATTCCACCAAGCTCTAAGCTGGGTCCGTCTATGAATTCAGTCTGGCGATTCAAATAATAATACTCTCTGAAAAGATCAACACTGGGCTCTTCTTGAAGGTATACTTCACAAAAGACTTGGAAGTTGCAGATGTTGGAAATAGAGTTGGGTCCGATATCTTGAGGGTGAAGTTAAAATAAGTTCAATACATCGTGAAAGAAATTTGACCCGGGCGGTGAGAAGCCCCAGTTTATGTGGTCGGCAAAGACTATAACTTCGCCTTCCTTTGGTTGAGGTCTAACTTCTGGCCCTGAACCCGCCAGTGGATGACATTTTTGGCTGCTAAGACGCCTGTGTGAACATACTCATTAAGAGTTTGTTCCGTGACGGTTGAAGCAACCCAATTGCACGAGGTGATGGTCTTAGTCATTTTGTCACGTAAGGCCTAAGAAAGAAATATTGGTGGGTTAAATTCGTAATGGTAAGCCGCCCGAGGATTAAAGAAAGCAAATTTATTATGCAAAATTGGTTATGTGCAAAGATTGATTGCTATGAAAGAGAGTGAATGGCATGACTAAAATCAACAAGGCACAGTCAGGCAATATCAGTTTTAGATAAATGCTGGCAGTTTAAAAATTCATATATAAGCGACAGGAATTTGGCGGGTTACAAAAGATCATTTAAGCCGCGCCTACGACAGTGATGGAACAATTATCTACAAATCTGGAGTTGAGTGAAATTTCACCAAGTGCTGAATAAACAGCCTTCACATGTTCTGTTTATAATTTTGGATCTACAACAGTTCAGAAAATGGGAATGATTGTTAAACCTAAAATACGGCGGTGGAAGAGCATGCGAGGTGAGATTGAATCTTGAATGGAGGGGGTGCATCTATGATCGGAATAAGATGCTAAAACTACTATTGCGCAACTTCAGTACCATTTTCAGATCGAATTAAGTGTTCAAGGAGGAGACTACGATGAACAACGAAGAACACCGACGAATGATAGAAATCGTAATGCAGATTTGGCGCAAGGGGGATGAGTACTTACCGATGCTGATGAACAGTGGAGGGGCGTCGCCGTGTTTTGGTTGAGGTCAGGTCGATGCAGCGGCCAAGTTAATGCAGACGACTGGGGTGGTGGAGCTCTGTTGGCGTTGGTCATCGCGAGGAGGAAGAAGAGGCAGAGGCAGGGGTAAAAAGTGAAAAGGAGGACCCATGTCCCTACTTATAAGGAGGTGAGAAGACGGCATATGCGGAGATTGAGGAGGCAGAATGATTATATTAAAAATACGGATGCCTTGATTTTTGGGAAGTCTAATAAAGATAAGGATCCGTTGAGATATCATCGGTTTTGTGTGGAATTCAATGCGCATGATGTCATGGCGGGTTACAATGATTTTATTGATATGACGTCATGGAGGGTTATAGCAGTTTGAATAGAGTTCAACACTAAAGCACAGTTCTGTTGAGATTAAGATAGTGAAGATTGACATGAACAAGTTCAAGTCAACCTGGGGCCTAATGTTGGGGATATAACTCCAAGGTGTGAACCGCCCAGGATGGGCCGGGTGAAACCATTGGCGGTTTAATGTGAAAAGGTCCAAGGAGGCCCTAGGCGTGAAGATGGCGGCTCATGGAGGTAGGCCAGGTGAAGGCCCAAGAGCCGGGCCTATGAGCCGTCGTATGATGGATTGTCTTGTAAGGTATAGCTAGTTAGAAACCACGCCGGTCATGTTGTGTGAGCCAGCCGGGACTTTGTAAGCCTCTGGGTCTCAACCTGTGTATATAAAGGTGAGACCCGGCGGCGGGTTAACTCAAGAAACAAGCAATCGAGAACTAGGTCAAGCGTATTCGCTCCCTTGTAATAGAAACTCAAGCAATACAACTAGAAGCAGGACGCAGGCTTTTACCTCCATCATGAGGGGCCGAACCTGGGTAAACACTTTGTGTCCTTTGTCCCGTTCAAGCCCTTTAAGCTAACCTAGCAGTGATGGGTCCACACCAAGTCCTTTCACTAGGGCATCTGCCATGACAATATCACGACAGGGTCCAGATTGATTTTTTGTGGATACAGAGGCTTGCGGCGGTGAAACTTTTGATCTAGGGTTATTTCTGGGGGTTTATGTATTTATAGAATTTCTTGGCATAGGTCTCACTTCCAGATGGGCTTCGAGGGGCCCACTACCCACCAGCACATGTCCAAGGCCCCTGGCACGCCCTGGTGGGTAGTGCTCACCTCCTTCACCTTCTGGTCCTCCCACGAAGCTTCTAGTGCCTCTTTTGTTCCAAAAAATCGTCAAAAAGGTTTCCTCGCATTTGGAGAACTTTCATTTCTGCACAAAAGACAACACCATTGTAATTCTGCTGAAAATTGCGTCAGTCCGATTAGTTCCATTCAAATCATACCAAAATCATATAGGATTGTTGTAAACATGGCATGAATACCTCATAAATTATAGATACGTTGGAGACGTATCAGCCTCCAGAAGGGATCTCGTGGTTATGGAACTTGCAGCGGCGGAAAAAGTATTTTGGCTGGCTCTCTATTGATTTCACGATTTTAGAAAATTTATAGAGGCGAAGTTAGGTCAAAAGGAGCCACGTGGGCCCCACAAGCCACTAGGGCACTCCCACCCTCCTGGGCGTGCCCTCGGCCTCGTGGGCCACTGCTCCATCTTCTCGTCCCGCCCCGAAGCTTCCAGGGTCTCTTGTGTCTAGAAAAAAAACTCCAAAAAATTAGTGGCATTTGGACTTTGTTTGGTACTGGTATTCAGCAAAACCAAAAACAAGCGAAAAACAACAACTGGCACTGGGCACTAAGTTAATATGTTAGTCCCAAAAAATGATATATAATTGCTTGTAAAGGTATATAAAACACCCATGATCGATACTAAAATAGCGTGGAACAATCAAAAATTATAGATACATTGGAGACGTATCAGGAGTCAGCAGCTTGAAGGTCACCATGAAGCCTATCTTGATCTGATGGACGGCAGCGAAGGTGGCCCAACCCTAATCGAGGGTGACCCTGCCATTCAATAGCTATACAGTGATCCTCCAGGAGCAGCCGGTGTTCATCTTCAGCTTGAACTCCTGCGGCACGGACATGAACTGCTTCGTGAAGTCCAACGGCATAATTATGGCCTCGAGCTGAGGGGCCATGATCACCTTGCAAGCTGGTTGGCACGCCCACCTCATGGTAATGGTCGTAGTTCCATCGCTTGTTGTAGGGGGGCTCCTCCGGCAGGTCTTCGTCCGTGGTCGGGCTCTTGACGGGCATCACCTCGGCGGGCATCACCTCTGAGGGCAGCATCACGTCCTTGCCCTTGGCCACCACCTCCTTTCCCTTGTTCTCCGTGTCGAGCTGCATTATGAAGTGGTTCAAAGGTTGGGTTAGGATCTGCATTATGAACCTTGCAATATCGCCATTAAAACCTATGCTCGTGTGCCCCTTTATTTACCCACCCTGAGGGTCACCACTTACACACCGCCTCTATGTCCCTCACTCTACCTCTAACCCAATGCCATGAACCCCAACCCCAACCCCTTCCTTTTGGGCATTGGATGGAGAGCTTTCTTCCTAGGGTGCTCATTGGGTGACCGCAACAAGTTTGAGAACACCATGAAAGTGTGCTCAAATTTCAACAGCTTGGAAGATCTGCACAAAGAGTCAGGCATTGTGTTGAAGAAGGCGATGCCGAAGGAGTCGAAGACACTGATTCCTGACCCAGCGAAGGGCGCTATGTCAGTCGACATACTTCGCTGGGCCATGAATCAGGTTGAATCCGATGATGCTGGGCAAAGGGCGAAGTGGGCCAAGTACAGACAGTACCGGCATCCTCATGACCATCGTGCCAGCGTGTACTTCACCACAAATATTGTGCCTATGGAATGGAAGAAGAGGATGTGGTGGTGATGATTGTGAGGGCACCGGAGCCAGGAAACCGAAGCATGCCAATCAAGGTGCACTCTGGCGAGGAAGAAGAGACGATGGTGTAGGAGAAGACCAAATCTAAGGCCACCCGCCGCTCCAATCGCCTCTAGAATCCCCGAGGCTAAGATCTGTGCGTACTATGTAAGATGAACCCTAATCCCCATTCCTATTGTACTAAATCTGGATCGGGAACCTCATATCTACCGATAGTCATGACGATGCTATGATCACTTGTATGGTGTTTACCCCGATTCCGTGTTCCCCTAACGCGGATCGAATCTAAACTCGAATTGAATACGAAGTAGTAGGCGAGGAGGGGGAAATAGCTTACCGCCACTGCCGAAGTGCTGCTGCTGATGCCGATGAAGGTGGTCGGAGGTCGACTTGCTGTTCTCTGATCTGTTGCATGTTGCCGCCATCGATGAGAGTGTGGAGAGGGAAGGGGGGATAGAGCAGTGAAGGAAGGTGAGGGTAATAATTGCCGGCGCTTCGGGAAGCACCGCGGCTTCTCAAGGGTGGCTCCTCGCGTGCAGCCCCCGCCACCCACGTGCCTTGCTCGGATCTGCCGATTCGAGAGTGCCTCGCAAGACAGGCCCAAAGGTGCTTTAAACTTCGTGCGATGTAGGCCCAATAGTGTATGCTGGCAACCAAACAACCCAGTTTCTTCCCACACGGGCCTGGTTGGACCTTATGCGGGCAACCAAACTAGTCCCTAGTCTATCCCAGTATCAAATCCCCGCTAGCATCGTTTTTTCGCTACAGTGGGCCGGCCTGATACTGTAGCGCCGGACGCGAGAGTTCCCTCTTGTCTCGCTTAATGCGAGATATAGACGCCGCGCTCGTACAGACACCTCCTGAGGTGGAATAGTTGCCAACCATTAGCGTCCTAGATTTGTCAAGTTTCATCTTAATGGATTTCCCAAAAAGCATAATAATAGTTTCATGCCATACAGGCCCGGTCCTGAGGGGGGGCAGTAGGGGCGGCCGCCCCGGGCCCCCACTATCTAGGGACCCCCTCCCCAGGTACGTATGCACTAGCCCGTGGCCCATCCACGCTGCATGCGAACTCTCAGCTCAAAAGGAAAAAAATAAACACATAGGTAGCTCACGACTCCAGGACATCGAGCGCTCCTTTCTCTTCCCAGTTTCAATCGCTATGATTTCTTTTGACGCTACAATCCCTAATTCCTTTCTGCTCTACCACCGGGCCCTGTGGCTTCGATCCACCACGTGCCGACGCCGACGAACTCCGCTCTCCGGACTCCAGCCTCCACGCGCAGGGCACATAGGCGAACGCACAACCAGACTGCATCAACGAGCGACTCCTGCTAGATGACAGTCCACTCCACATCGCGCTAGCGCCGAATCACCGAGAAACGGACATGAAACCGAGGTACGTCATATGATATTAAGAAATTCAACCGAGGTACAAGTTAGTCAATGTACTTGCAAATTCAACCACTTCAGTCAAAAACAATTAAACTAATGATGAAACGCTTGGATTTTAGTTGATGGTACCATGATAGATTTTTAAAGTTGAAAGTTCTTAGATTTGATTGAAATATCTTCATAGGAAGTTTTGTAGGATTTTTGTCACACATTTTTTCCACTTGATTTGAGTTTAGAACTCATACAAATTGTCTTATGTGATTGTATGTGTATTCACTCAAATTGTGAGAAACGAGAGAGAGAAAGAGATGTTTATGCGGCACACTTTATTCATTCATCATCGGGAGAATTTATACAAGGTGTGGCAGTAACAGAATCGGCTAACGAGAGCCCTAGCGAGCAGGAGATCGTGCAAGAGATGGGCACGTCGATCCTGGAGACTCGGTCGCGTACGTGCTAGCTAACGGCAGCCATGTTGGGCTGGCGTGGGAGCCAAGTTGGGCCGCGATGATAGGCTATGTACAAGGCCTGTTTCAACACCCCCACTCCCCCCCC
>NC_041391.1:474887216-474890735 GCF_002162155.2 Triticum dicoccoides | reverse complement strand
ACAGAAGTCCCAGAACACCGACGGCGGGAGCCTTTTGGTCATGACGTCGGCGAGCTGTTGGGCGGTGGGAACATGGATGACGGGGACGTCACCGAGGGCCACCTTCTCGTGGACGAAGTGGATGTCGAGCTTGATGTGCTTGGTGCGGCGGTGATGAACTGGGTTGGCAGAGAGATACACCGCGGAGACATTGTCGCAGTAGACCATTGTAGCCTTGGAAACGCCGCGGTGTAGCTCCGTCAAGACCTGCCGCAGCCAAGAGCACTCCACAACCGCGTTGGCGACGGCGCGGTACTCGGCCTCCGCACTGAAGCGAGACACGGTGGGCTGGCGTTTAGACGACCAGGACACCAGCGAGGGCCCCATGTAGATGCAGTAACCGGAGGTGGAACGACGCGTGTCGGGGCAGCCGGCCCAGTCGACGTCGGAGTACGCAACGATGTCCAGCGACGGCGAGGCACCAAGGGTGAGCCCGAGCGAAGGTGTCCCGCGGACGTACCGCAGAATCCTTTTCACCAAGGTCCAATGCACGTCGCACGGGGTGTGCATATGCAGGCAGACTTGCTGCACCGCGTACTGGAGATCGGGACGCGTGAGCGTCAGGTACTGGAGCCCGCCGACCACACTGCAGTAGAAGGAGGTGTCGGCAAAGGGCACGCCAGCTTGGCCGGAAAGCTTGCCCGTGGTGTCAATCGGAGTGGAGGCAGCCTTGCAGTTGGCCATGCCAGCGCGGTCCAGCAGCTCGAGGGCATACTTGCGCTGATAGAGGAAGAAGCTGTCGGGACGGCGCGTGACCTCAACGCCCAAAAAGTAGTGGAGCGCGCCGAGGTCATTCAGGGAAAACTCGTGCTGGAGAAGCCCGACGAAGTGGCGAAGAAGAGTGTCGGAGGAGGCAGCCAAGACAATGTCATCGACGTACAGAAGAAGATACGCCATGTCGTTGCCGCGTTTGTAGACGAAGAGCGACGCGTCAGACCGGGTGATGACAAAGCTGATCTGCACCAAGAACGCGGCTATCCGCTGGTACCAGGCACGCGATGCCTGCTTGAGGCCGTAGAGGGAGCGCGAGAGCAGGCAGACGTCGTCGGGGCACGCCGGGTCGACGAAGTCGGCTGGCTGTTCGCAAAACACCTGCTCCGTCAGGTGGCCATGCAGGAAGGCATTCGAGACGTCGAGTTGGTGAAAAACCCAACGGCGTGAGATGGCGAGCTGGAGGATGCAACGGATGGTGCCTGGCTTGACGACCGGCGCAAAAGTCTCGGTGAAGTCGAGACCGGCGCGTTGCCGAAAACAGCGAAAAACCCAGCGGGCTTTGTACTGGTCGAGGGAGCCGTCGGGACGAAGTTTGTGGCGGAACACCCACTTCCCACTGATCACATGAGCTCGAGGAGGGCGGGGAACGAGGTGCCACGTGCGATTCCGCAGTAGCGCATCATACTCCGCTTGCATCGCGGTGCGCCAGTGGGGGTCCTGGAGCGCCGAGTGAACGGACAACAGGAGCGGCGAGGGCGCGGTCGTGGCAGCCGCACAGACGTACTCGTTGGAGGAGTACTTCCGGCTGGGACGTGACGATGCCGGAGCCTGGAGGAGCTGCGAGAGGGGCGACCTCGGGGCCACCAAGCACCGAGTCGCCAAGCGCAGACGATGGCGAGGTCGGGCCGGGCGAGGGCGAAGCCGGGTCGGTGGAGGCCGCGGTGTCAGCAGTTGCTGACGAAGAGGAAGTAGCGACGACGCCTTGGCCTGACGAAGATGCCCGCGCACCACTAGAGTCGGGCGAGGGAGCGCCAGCCTGCAGCGCAGGGCGGGCGGCGGGGGCGCCGTGGGCAGACGGCGCCGCTGCGTGAATGGCGCGACGAGCCCCGCGGGCAGGACCGCCAGGAGGCCGAGCGGGCACATCCGGTAGGATGAGCACGGGCGGACGGCGCGGGGCGTCTGCTGGTGGAGTCGATGACGCGAAGACCTTCTTGATGGAAAAGACAGATTCATCAAAGCATACATGCCTGGAGATGATGACGCGCCCAGATTCCGGATCGTAACAACGAAAACCCTTGGTATTGGAAGGGTATCCGAAGAATACGCAGGGAACGGATCGGGGGGGCCCGTTTGTGTGGAGAGGTGGCGAGGAGATTAGGGTAACAGAGGCACCCGAACACCCGAAGATCGTCGTAGGCACCCGAACACCCGAAGATCGTCGTAGGAGGGGGGATGACCAAAGAAGAGGTGGTGGGGGGAGAAGTTTCCACGTGCACGGCAGGGGCGAACGTTGAGAGTGCGGGTGGCTGTGGAGAGCGCCTCAGGCCAGAACCGAAGCGGAACGCCAGCATGGAGAAGGAGAGCGCGGACGCTGTCGTTGAGGGTGTGGAGGACACGCTCCGCACGCCCATTTTGCTGCGAGGTATATGGGCAGGTGAGGCGGAGGATGGCGTCGTGCGCGGTGAGCAGAGAGTGCACGCCGTGGTTGTCGAATTCGCGCCCGTTGTCGGTCTGGAGACCGAGGATGGGGCGAGAGAACTGCGTGTGTACAAAGGCAAAGAACGTGGTGAGGGAGGTGATCACGTCCGATTTGCAACGCAGGGGGAAAGTCTAGACAAAATGCGAAAAATCGTCAAGAACCATCAAGTAATATTGGAAACAGAATTATTAATAATTGGAGAGGACCATACATCACAATGTAACAATTCAAAAGGAAAACTAGAAACATGATGTGAATCGGGAAAGAGGAGGCGAGTGCTCTTGCCCAAGCGACAAGCGGAGCAGGAGTGTTTCGCACTCTTATTACATTGAAAGAAAGAACTACGAAGAAGCTGATGCATGGTCGAGGTGCCGGGGTGCCCTAAGCGCACATGCCAGAGATCAACACAGGCAGTGAGAGCGACGGGCGCGCGGCCAGGGAGCGACGACTGTAGTGGATAGAGATCTCCGTGGCTATTACATTGGAGCAGCACCATCTTGGTCCGCAAATCTTTAATAGAAAAACCAAAAGCGTCAAATTCAACCATGACAGGGTTTTGGCGAGTAAGAGCACGAATAGAGACAAGGTTAGTAATCAAATGAGGAGAGACAAGAACATCATATAGATGAATGGGAGAATGTGGGGAGGGGAGGGAGAAATCACCGTGGTGTGTGAATGGAAAGGAAGATCCATCACCCACCACAATGCGGACATGAGTAGAGTAGGGTTGGGAATGAGAGAGAATACCAGGGTGGCTAGCCATGTGGGAGGAGGCCCCTGTATCCATGAACCACTCGCCATTGCCGGTGTAGTTTGCCGGCGAGGGAGCTTGATGCAGGGCCGCGAGAAGAGCAAGGTCCTAGGAGGTTGATGCCTCGGCGTGGTTGCCGAGCCAAGCTGTAGGGGCATGGGGGGCCATGCGTTGGGTGGTGGAGTCGGGTAGCCGCCGGGCTGGGACGCGGCCAGCAGCACCTGATGGCCGGCAGGGCGCGCCCCGAGGATGCCAGGATGGGGAGCGCGCATTGGTGGCATGGCCCAGGCGTGGACGACGCCAGTCCAGGGGTTCA
>NC_041391.1:474872719-474886867 GCF_002162155.2 Triticum dicoccoides | reverse complement strand
AGGGGCAGGAGCCGGTGACGCGGGAGGACGCCAGGCAGGAGCCTGGCAGGTGGCGCGGGCACGGTCGTCGGACCCCCGCTTCTTCTTGCGGGTGGGGCCTGACGGAGAGGCCGCGGGCGGGGCTGCTTGAGGCGCCGAGGGCGCGGTCTGGGTGCGCTGCAGCGCGGACTGCCGCATCCGCCGCTCCTCGAGGCGCAGGTAGTTGAAAGTGCGCACGAACGTCGGCTCGGTGAGGAGGTTGAGGTTGGAGTTGGCGTAGTCCGGACCGAGCCCGCGGATCAGATTGGTGAGCATGGTGGCGTCGGAGATGAGAGCGCCCATGTTGCGGAGCTCGTCCGTGAGCACCTTAAGGCGCAGGCAGTAGTCGAAGAGCCACATGCCCTCCTGGGAAAGGCTGTAGAACTCGATGGTCAGAAGTACCTGGCGCTGCAGCTGGTTGTCGAGCAACAGCTGGCAGATGGAGGTCCAGACGCCCAGCACCTAGTCGTCGTCGCGGATCACGTGCGAGATGATCTCGCGGCTGACCATGCGGTAGAGCCACTTGACGATGGTGGCATCCACCGCCATCCAGTTGGCGTCGTCGTGCATGGCACGAGCGTCAACCAAGCAGTCGACGTGATCCTGAATCTGGAATTCACGGAACATCAACGAGAAGTACGTGCACCGGGTGGAAAAGGAGGGGGTGTGGAGATCCAAGACCATGGGAACATGGTCCTGGATATGGGAGAAGGCGAAGGCTGGCAGCGGAGGTGGGCTCAAGGACGGCAAAGGGATTGACCTCGCCGGAGAGGGAGGAGTGGTGAGACGCCATGGCCAGCGAGAGGGGAGCGGAAGCGTGGATGATCAGTAGAGAATAACTAATACCATGTGAGAAACGAGAGAGAGAGAGAGATGTTTATGCGGCATACTTTATTCATTCATCATCAGGAGAATTTATACAAGGTGCGGCAGTAACAGAATCGGCTAACAAGAGCCCTAGCGAGCAGGAGATCATGCGAGAGATGGGCACGTCGATCCTGGAGACTCGGTCGCGTACGTGCTAGCTAACGGCAGCCATGTTGGGCTGGCGTGGGAGCCATGATGGGCTATGTACAAGGCCTGTTTCAACACATTGCAAGTTAAAGTGCTCTGGATTTGAAATTAGAAAGTTACTATGTCAATATTATACATGTCCTATTTTCGTCTTCATGCATTGTCTAATCCATCCTTCTAAAAGAACTATCTTCCTTTTGAAAATTTACTCACGAATTAACCGCAAGATGTCGTCGCACAGTCTATACTTTTTTTGGAACGAAGACGCACGCAGCGTCCGGCTTTAAATTAATAAAGCCCCAAGGCAGCATCCACAAACGGTTCCGAACCTTACAAACCATAATAACAACAGTTCCACGGGCTCAACGTCCCAGCAATGCAAAGTTGCAACTAGCTAGTAAGCATAACATACATAAACGCTCGGCAAATCATAAGGTAACTCAAAAGACTCAAGCTTGTACTCCTTGATGCCTCGCTTTCACCGTGCACAGCTTGATCTGCTCCAAGATCTCGATCATATGGTCCTCGTCATGCTGCTTCCCCAATGGCGCCCAAGCCTGTAAGAAAATGTGGCATTTCAAGAGAATATCAGCTGGGTAAGCAGGGAACTTGTGTTCACTTGTAATTTTGTTTCGCACCGCCCAAATCGACCATAACAGCGCCCCTACGCTACGCCACAACAACCTCACATTGGCACCCCTATGTGCCTTCGGCAAGTTTAGTAAGTCCTCACTAGTTTGCGGGTTCCAATTCTGTTTGAAAGTCTCCCTAACCGTGCTCCACGAAAATCTAGCTAAACAGCACCCGAAGAAAACGTGGTTAGCATCTTCCTCGTGGCCGCAAATGGTGCAAGTCCTGTTCGCCGGTCCATTCCTCTTGGCCACATTATCAGATGTAGGAAGGCGATTGCGAAACAATTGCCACAGGAAATTTTTGATCTTGAGGGGAATACCAACCTTCCATAGCCCCCTAGCCATATCTAGCACATTCCCCTCCGTCAGCTTCTCATATAAGGACTTGACCGAGAATTTTCGGGAAGCCGTGAGCTTCTAGGTGATCTCGTCCCTTTCCTGGCTCAGAGTCTGTCCCTCAAGGTCGGCTACGAGAGTGTTCCAGGAAGCGGCCTCGCCAGCCTCCAGCGTCCTGTAAAAGCAGATCGCTGGAGGGTGAACCCTAAGGGCGTCGGCGACCGTGATGTTAGTGTCAGTGGCCAGTTGATACAGCTCCGGGTGGGATTGCCACGACGGGGATTGACCCCACCAGTAGTCGAGCCAAAACCGCGTGGATGAGCCGCTATGCACGTGAAACTTGGCACCCACCGTAAAGGTCGGTCTCACCGCTTGGTTCCCGTTCCAAAATGACGATCCCTTCGACTTAGCCTTGAAAAGATTTCCGTCCGGGAAATATTTAGCCTGAAGGATATCCGCCCAGAGACCCGTTTTGGGCAAGGTGCCACCACCATTTGGTGAGCAGGGCAACATTCATGAGCTTAGAGTTCGTGATCCCCAAACCACCGAACTTTTTTGGTCTGCACACCGCAGCCCATTTCACCAAATGATACTTGCGTTTCATCTCAGTTCCTTCCCAAAAGAACCTGGACCGCGGGGTGTCAAGTTTGGAATGGACCCCGTCCGCAAGTAGGAACATTCCCATCGTAAAGAGGGGGAGGGAGGACAGGCTAGAATTGGTCAAAATCAGCCTTGCTGCTGATGACATAAACCTTCCTCGCCACAGGCTAACCCGATTAGCGACTTTGCCGTATAGCGGCTCCCATTCAGCTATGGTCAAATTCTTATGTGAAATTGGGAGTCCTAGGTATTTGATTGGGAATTTCCCAATCTTGCAATTAAGCAAATTGGCAATCCGCGCACTGTCATGATCCTCCATCTCAATGGTGATCACCTCGCTTTTTTGGAAATTGATCTTAAGCCTCGACAAGATCTCAAAAGCAAGCAGCAGAAGCTTGATCGACGCTATACTATGATCGTTAGGTTCGAACATAAGCATCGTGTCATCTGCGTATTGAAGGTGGGTGACACCGCCAGGTATGAGGTGGGTGATTAGCCCTCTAATCTGCCTCGCTTCCCTGGCCTTTTTAATCAATGCAGCTAGGGCATCCGCAACAAAATTGAAGATTAGTGGTGAGCTCGGGTCTCCCTGCCGCAGGCCAGCTTGTTGCGGAAGAATTTGCCCATTGTACCGTTGATGGTAACCGTCTTGTGCCCGCTACACACGAGGTGCATGATTCGGTGGACGAAACCCGCATCAAAACCCTTCTTGATGAGGACCTCACGCACGAACTCCCTGTTCACGCGGTCATAGGCTTTCTCAAAGTACAACTTGAGAAGAACACCACGCGCTTTGGTGCGCTTAAGCTCGTGAACTATTTCTAGAAGCGCTAAGGGGCCTTCTAAAATGTTACGGTGTTTGAGGAGGCAGGTCTGACTAGGACTAATCACACCTTGAGCCACCGGAGACAATCGAGAAGCATAGGCTTTCGCACAAATCTTGAAAGGCACGTTGATCAGCGTGATCGGCCTAAAAAGTTTGATGTCATCGGCCCCTTTCACCTTAGGGATCAAGCTAATAGCCCCGTAGTTAAGCCGCGACAGGTCTACCGTACCTAATGCAAAAGCGTTCACGATCTCATAGAAAATATGCTTGAGATGAGGCCAAAATTTCTTGAAAAATTCCACCGGCCATCCGTCCGGACCCGGAGCTGTGTCGGTTTTCATGTCATTTAGAGCTTTGTCGATTTCCTCCGGAAGGAAAGAGAGCACGAGCCCTTCGTTCTCCTCCTGCGATACCCGTTCCGTTGGGTCCCACAAATCCTCACGGAGGCAAAGAGCTTTTTCTTTGGCCATCCACAAAAGGCCTATGAAAAACTCATAAATGTGAGCCACTATGTGTTCGTTGGTGAACAGAAGGCCGTTGTCAGATTGGAACCGCAGGATAGTACTCTTGCGCTTTCTACCGTTGGCAAACGCGTGAAAGCACCCTGTGTTAGCATCTCCTTTAGTAACCCACTTGACGCCGCTCCTACGGCGCCAATATTCCTCCTCCGCACGCAGAATAGCTAGGACTTTGTTTTCTAAATCGTATCTATGAGCCCATTCTCCCTCCGAGAAAGTCCGGCGATCTGCCCACTCTATACATACGAAGGACATGCTTCCCTCTAGCATAAAGAGGCCCCTGAGTTTTAGTTTCGCTCCGGGCCCCCAAAATACCAGGACCGGCCCTGGTGCTATGGAATGTCAACACCATGATGAGTATATGGAACTTTGCCGTGAGACTTTGATAAAAGCAGGACCGCACAATTCTGATGTCAAATCGAGACAGTCCACCTACATGACTTAGAGCGCATACCTATTTCCTTCCAGCTTCACACATCGTCTCATATCCCTGAACCGGCACAACCTTCTTTCCTCCTATCTTTTTTGAGCTTCAGTTGGACGGTAGAAGATGACAGGAGCAGGTTGGTGCTCCATCCGCTGTCACTGAATGTCCCGCACGTCATCTGAACGATGTTCCGATATGTTTCTTTATTCTAACTTAAGCGTACCACTACCAGGATGGTCTTCGATCTAAAGGAAGGGTGATCTCTGCTCGTGCAGATGTGCTAGCTCACACCTTTACGCCTGCTGTAAAAGAAAACTTGTACAGTTTCTCCGATGTATTGTGCATTGCTGAACAGATAAAATCTCGTGACATCATACGCATTTTGCACAAGACCATCGACGGAAAAACTGGCCAGATGCCATCACCAATCTTCATGGATTCCCAACCAAAACCATGGATCAGAAAAGACTTGTTCATGACAAGAACAACACGTACGTACGGCCCCGTCTTTGTGCAACTTTCTAAACTTTCTAGATGGATTCCCTTATTTCCCTCTGATAAGAGCGTCGGGTCGAGTGCTCTGTCTCAACTCTAAATCGACCGCGCGATTTTCTCCGGCCCCATAGCACACTTGGCGCGTCCCTTGGTTCCACTCCCCTTCCACCTCAACGTTGTTTTATAATACCATCTCACCTGTGCCATCGTCCATGGCGTTGGCTGCAGCTGGGGAGTGGTGGGAGGCAGCGAAGGCGACCATCGCGGCGTACACAGGACTGCCGCCGGAGGCGTTCACCGCGGTTGTTGCGGTGATCGCCGTGCTTTACGTCTCCGGCTTATTCACGCGGCCAGCGCCGTCGCCGCCGATAAGGAGGGAGGCGGAGGACGAGAGGACGCTCGAGCCGCTGCCGCCACCGGTGCAGCTTGGTGAGGTGACGGAGAAGGAGCTGGGGATTTATGATGGGTCCGACCCCAAGAAGCCGCTCCTCATGGCCATCAAGGGGCAAATTTATGATGTCACGCAGAGCAGGTACAGGTTCTCTCTCTCGTATAGCCATGGAATTTCAGGACTACTTCAGTTATCTCTTCGTCTTCCCTACAAATAAGAACACCTGCGTTTCCTGAGAAACTGAAAAGGAAAAGCTTTTTAATTCTTTATATGCGTCAGAGAAAGAGTACGGGTCAACAATTTAAATTATCAATATCTGCAAATTGTCATGAGAAGTTTTTTTTTTTGCGAAATAAATTGTCATGAGAAGTTAAAAAGGGAGAATTTGTCAACCGGAACTGAAAGGAGAATTTTGTTATTTGGCATTGGAGTTTAATCATTATATAAGGATGCCACATTCCCCCCAAACTTTTTATAAAGAGTTCTCCTTGTTTTTGTTTACGTCGTTTCACATCATTCTCTTCTATGTCTACTGAACTTCCATAGAGTTTGACGCGCTCAATTAGAAACGAAAAGACTAACGCCCACATGTGTGGGCGTCTGGCAACTCGCCCACACGCATGGATCCTTGTCCAACTAATTCTGCACGAATCTTGGCACGTTCTAGCAGTTTTTGTGTGTCACGTAGGACTGGGCTGATGTGTGGGCATTCATCCGGTCGCCCACACGTCTTTTTTCACTACACGGAGGACTGGTGTGTGGGTGTTTAGCAATTCGCTCACACACCAGTTTTCACGCACGCAGAGGGGCTGGTGTGTGGGCGTTTATCATTTCGCCCACACACCCGTCTCCTCGCCCACACCCAAAGCTGTCAGTTGCCATGCGTTTTTGCAGGGTACATGGCAACTGTTCTAGCTTTGCTTGTAAGCAGATGGCAATTCTTTTTTACCCGAGTTGCCATGTATTTTTGCATGATACATGGCAACTGCCTTAGCGTGCACATAAGCAGATGGCAACTCTTTCTTTTACATGGCAACTGCCCTAACGTGCTTGTGAGCACATCGCAACTCTCTTTTTTATCCGAACATGTTTTTTTGCCATGCTTGTTTTGTAGTGCTACATGGCAACTGCCTAGTGTTAGTAGGTGGCAACTTATAAAGTTTTTGAAATCATGACAACTGCAGTAGACCAGACCATACATGGCAACTGCAGTTGAGCAACCATGGCAACTGTAGTTGTCCGACATGGCAACTGTAGTTCAGCGACATGGCAACTGCAGTTAAATGAACATGGAAGAGGGTCTAGACCATGGCAACTGTGGGGACGCATGGTGACTGTCACGCGGGACGTGCGGGACCATAAGGTAGGTGATGAGGATATGTACCTAGGGTAGGGTCATAGACCTATCTAGGGTACCATGCCCAAGGACATCCTTAGACGAAGCTACCTTCCAGTCGACCAAGAGAAACTTCACTCGACTGGCTAGAAGACACTCGACAAACCTGAAGACACTCGACCATCAAGACCCACTCGACCATCAGGAGTTCAGGATCTACTCTGCATCCAAACGGTCTGTAATTAAGTAGTCTTAATGGTCATGATGACACTTTAAGTAGGGTGTTACCAGTAACTCCCGGCCTTAATGTACTTTAATCCTCTGCTACATGAGAGGGCTGGGGTCCTGGCGTCCTCTATATAAGCCACCCCCCTCCACTGGTAGAAGGGTTCGCACCCCTGTAACTCATATACACAGAAATCAGTCGACCGCCTCCGGGCTCCGAGACGTAGGGCTGTTACTTCCTCCGAGAAGGGCCTGAACTCGCTAAACACTCGTGTGTACAACTACTCCATAGCTAGGATCTTGCCTCTCCATATCTACCCCCCATTCTACTGTCAGACTTAGAACCACGACAGTTGGCGCCCACCGTGGGGCAGGTGTCTTAGCGACTTTTTTGGAGAAGTTGCAATTTGTTCGATCGCCTTCATCACGGTTTCCGGCGGAGCTCTGGTCGAGGGCCACGAGATCCGTCTCGGTGCGCTCACTTTCATCGCAGACGACTCCGCTTGGCTCCTGGAGGCACCACTCGACATCGACGCGCTCCCGTCCGCGGGGCGACGCACTTTCGGGCGTGTGTCCGCGGCGTCTTGCTGCGGCAGCCGTCGACCCCGTACCGGTCGACTCCTGCGCCGTCCTCCCTCCCTGTCTCCCGCCAGCGCAAGCGCTCCGGTCGGTCGAGGCTCCAGCATTGGGTGAGACACGCGGTGGCTCTCCAATCGGCCACCACCCAAGTCGCGGCGATTGAGCCCGACGAATCTCTCTACGGCCTGTTCAACCTGTCGACTGGCTCCGTAGAGACTGCATCCGAGTGCGATAGCAGTGATCCAGCGGCGGAGGTCCTGATGGTCAACGGGCCCCGTAGTCCTCCCGGTTTCCCCCGCGGCGACGGGATGGACGACGAGGATGACCCTGCTCAAGCCCATGAAGAGTACCAACCCGAGCCGCTCACTTCCCAGCAGAGGGAAGAACTTCGCCGCCGGAACATGGATGCCCTGCATACTCCCATTGCAGGAGAAATTCCTGAGGCTCGTGCCCTGGAAGAGGCGCGTTTAGCCAACCTGGCTGAACGCACTCGACTGGAGAACCTCCAGCGAGCACTCAACGAGCGTGCACGTCAACGAGTGACCAACTCCAACCGACGTCAGCTCTTTCCGCAACCAACTCAGGTATATCGAACCCCAATTCAGAATTTGGCAGCTGCAGCCCGCATAGCAGAGTCAATTCAGCCCTCTCAGTCAGAGGCTGGAAGAGGCTTGATGCAGATTAGAGATTTGCTCCGGGCGGCAGGAGATCAGAATTCAGTTGTGTCACAGTCGCGCAACAGGATTCATAGTCGATCCGTCGCTGCAAATACTGTTCAGTCAGCTCACAGTCCAAGGTCGCCTCTGAGGCGCATGGGACGTGAAGGCCCGCGGGACCACTATGATGATCGATTTGATCGTGATGACAGGCCTCGAGTGCCCACTCCTCCTCCGAGAAGTGGGTCTAACGCCCATCGGTAGCAAGATGACAGACGCCAGCTCAGTGTTGGGCGGAGAGCTCCAGTCGACCCCAGAAAGCCAGGCTTTGACGCTAGATCCATCATCGTGCAAGGTTTTGTCGACCGAAACAGAGCTCATAGAGGTAGTCATGACAGAGATGTGCCCACAAGCAGCCGAGTCCACGTTTCAGGTCCAGAATGTTTTAGCAGAGCGATCAGAGCCGCAGTGATACCCCCCAACTTCAGGTTGGCGACTGGGGTGAGTAAGTTCACTGGAGAGTCTAAGCCTGAAACTTGGCTCGAAGACTACCGAGTGGCTGTTCAGATTGGTGGCGGTAATGATGAGGTGGCCATGAAACATTTGCCACTTATGCTAGAGGGTTCGGCCAGGGCGTGGTTGAATCAGTTAGCTCCTAGCAGCATTTACACTTGGGAAGATCTTTCTCGAGTGTTCGTCAGGACGTTTGAGGGAACTTGCAAGCGACCTGCCGGATTGACTGAGCTGCAAGTTTGTGTACAAAAGTCGAGTGAAACACTGAGGGATTACATCCAGAGGTGGATCACTTTACATCATACTGTAGAGAATGTGTCAGACCATCAAGCGGTTTGCGCCTTCAAAGATGGCGTCAAGAACAGAGAGTTGAGCCTGAAGTTTGGTCGAATTGGAGATATGACCCTGAGTCGGATGATGGAAATAGCCACCAAGTACGCCAACGGCGAAGAAGAGGACCGACTCCGGAGTGGCAAGTACAAGCCGAGTCAGTCGGATAAAGGAAACTCCAGTCGGAAGCAAAAGCGGAAGGCCGAGCCAGCAGCGCCTGGAGAGGCTCTGGCCGTGACTCAGGGCAAATTCAAAGGGAAGCCCAAAGGATCTTGGAACCCCAAGAAGGTAAAAGATAAGGAAGGTAATGATGTGATGGATCTTCCATGTCATATTCACACGAAGAAAGACGAAGAGGGTAACTTCATCTACCCAAAGCATACCACTCGCCAGTGCCGGCTTTTAATCCAGCAGTTTCAAGGGAAACAGCCGAAGGATAAAGAGAAGGAGTCGGACAAGGCTGAAGACAAGAAGGACAGTGATGGAGAGTACCCTCATGTCAACTCCACTCTGATGATTTTTGCTGATGTAGAGAGCAAAAGTCGACTGAAAGTGATCAACCGTGAGGTCAATATGGTCGCCCCGGTGACACCAAACTATCTGAGATGGTCGCAAACTCCCATTACTTTCGACCAGTCTGACCATCCTACTCACATTGCCACCCCTGGGAGGCAAGTTCTGGTGGTTGACTTGGTCGTCGAAGGCACTCGACTGACGAAGGTATTGATGGATGGTGGCAGCGGGTTGAATATACTGTATGCGGAGACACTCAAGGGAATGGGCATTCCGATGTCCAGACTCAGTTCCAGCAACATGAGTTTTCATGGAGTCATCCTAGGAAAGAAGGCCGAGTCACTCGGCCAAATAGCTCTGGATGTGGTGTTCGGCGACTCGAAACATTTCCGCAAAGAGAAGCTGACATTCGAAGTCGTGGATTTCCAGAGCGCCTACCACGCCATTTTGGGAAGACCAGCCTACGCCCGCTTCATGGCTCGACCATGCTATGTGTACCTCAAGTTAAAGATGCCTGGCCCCAAAGGCGTGATCACCATCACTGGCAACCGAAAGAAAGCGGAAGAGTGTTTTCAGAAAGGCTCAAAGATTGCGGATGACCAGATAACAGTGGTAGAGCTAGAGGGATACAAGAAGAATGCAGATCCGAGTGATTTACTGCGGGCCAAGAAGCCCGCCACAGAGTCAGCGTTTCAGTCGTCCGGTGAGACGAAGCCAGTTCATATCCACCCGACTGACCCCAATGCAGCTCCGACCCATATTTCCACAACACTCGACTCTAAATAGGAAGAAGCGCTCATCTAGTTCCTCCGTGAGAACTGGGACATCTTCGCATGGAAGCCAGCTCACATGCCGGGTGTTCCCAGGGGACTGGCTGAGCATCGCCTTAGAGTCTATTCAAAAGCAAAACCTGTTAAGGAACATCTTCGACGGTCCGCCAGAAGAAAAAAGCCATTGGCGAGGAGGTGGCTCGGCTCCTTGCAGCAGAGTTCATCCGAGAGATATACCACTCCGAGTGGCTCGCCAATGTCGTCATGGTTCCCAAAAAGGAGAATTCCCTTCATATGTGCATTGATTTCAAACATATCAATCGGGCCTGCCCGAAAGATCATTTTCCTCTCCCTCGCATTGACCAAATTATCGACTCGACTGCAGGATGCGAGAGATTGTCTTTTCTAGATGCTTATTCCGAGTATCATCAGATCCGTCTGTATGGGCCCGACAAAATCAAAACAGCTTTCATCACTCCATTCGGATGCTTCTTCTATATCACCATGCCATTCGGCCTCAAGAATGTCGGAGCCACGTTCATGAGAATGATTCAAAAGTGTTTACTCACTCAAATCAGTCGGAATGTGGAAGCATACATGGATGATATCGTGATCAAGTCGCGAAAGGGTTCTGACCTGTTGACTGACTTAGCTGAAACATTTGCCAATCTTAGGAGGTATGATATCAAGCTCAATCCATCAAAGTGCACATTCGGAGTACCTGGCGGAAAGTTACTCGGTTTTCTCGTTTCCGAACGAGGAATCGATGCTAACCCAGAAAAAGTTGGTACCATACTCTGAATGAAGCACCCTGTGCGTGTGCACGACGTCCAGAAGCTTACTGGATGCTTGGCCGCGTTAAGTCGATTCATCTCTCGCCTCGGTGAAAAGGCGTTGCCTCTTTACCGACTGATGAAGAAGGCAGACAAGTTCGAGTGGACTCCAGAAGCTGATGCAGCGTTTGCCGAGCTAAAAACTCTGCTCTCCACCCAGCCGGTGCTTGCTGCTCCAATCAGCAAAGAGCCTCTGTTGCTTTATATTGCAGCCACAGGACAAGTCGTCAGTACAGTACTTACGGTCGAGCGGGAAGAAGAAGGGAAAGCCTTCAAAGTTCAGCGCCCAGTGTATTATCTCTCTGAAGTTTTGACCCCATCAAAGCAAAGATATCCTCATTATCAGAAGCTCGTATATGGGATCTACATGACCATGAAGAAGGTTGCTCATTATTTCTCTGATCATGACACTACAGTCGTCAGCGACGCACCATTGTCAGAAATTCTGCACAACAGAGATGCAACTGGTCGAGTGGCTAAATGGGCGATTGAACTCCTTCCCCTTGATATCAAATTCGAGGCAAAGAAAGCCATTAAGTCCCAGGCTATAGCAGATTTCCTTGCCGAGTGGATTGAGCAACAACAGCCTACTCAAGTCCTCTCGGAGCATTGGACCATGTTCTTTGATGGCTCTAAGATGTTAAATGGTTCTGGTGCTGGGGTCATTTTGGTTTCCCCCCGAGGAGACAAGCTCAGATATGTGCTCCAGATCCACTTTGATTCCTCCAACAATGAAGCAGAATATGAAGCACTCTTGTATGGATTACGCATGGCCATTTCACTTGGCGTCCGTCGCCTTATGGTCTATGGCGATTCAGATTTGGTGGTCAATCAAGTGATGAAGGAGTGGGACGTTAGAAGCCCAGCCATGACTGGATACTGCAATGCGGTGAGGAAGCTCGAAAAGAAGTTCGAAGGATTAGAGCTCCACCACATACCCCGACTGAAAAATCAAGCAGCTGACGATCTGGCGAAGATAGGATCCAAGAGAGAAGCTGTCCCCAGTGATGTGTTTTTGGAACACATCCACACTCCGTCAGTCGTAGAAGATCCTTTTACCGATGAAGCCCCGCAACCTAAGAGTGTCATGGACCCGACTGAGGTTGAAGTCCCAGCGGTGGTCGACCTGATCATGGAAGTTCTAGTGATCACTCCAGATTGGACAGTACCATATATCGCGTATATCTTGAGGAAAGAGCTCCCGGAGAACGAAGAAGAGGCTCGACAGATCGTCCGCCGATCTAAAGCCTTTACCGTGATAAAGGGACAGTTGTACAGAGAAAGTGCGACTGGAGTTGGTCAGAAATGCATAACGCCAGAGGAAGGTCGAATCATCCTTGATGACATTCACTCGGGAACCTGTGGCCATCATGCGTCCTCTCGGACCATCGTGGCCAAAGCATACCGAGCCGGATTTTATTGGCCAAGAGCGAATGAAATGGCGAAGGAGATAGTCGACAAGTGCGAGGGATGCCACTTTTACTCCTATATGTCACACAAGCCCGCGTCGGCTTTGAAGACTATACCACTCGTCTGGCCCTTTGCAGTGTGGGGTCTGGATATGGTCGGTCCTTTGAGAACAGGCAGAAGCGGTTTTACCCATGTTCTGGTAGCAGTCGACAAGTTCACTAAGTGGATCGAAGCTAAACCCATCAAGAACCTCGATGCCGGTACTGCTGTCAGCTTCATCAGAGAATTGATATTCAGATACGGGGTCCCGCACAGCATCATCACTGACAATGGGTCAAACTTCGATTCCGAAGAGTTCAGAGCTTTCTGCACATCTCAAGGCACGCGAGTCGACTACGCTTCAGTCGCTCACCCACAGTCGAATGGACAAGCAGAACGAGCCAACGGTTTGATCCTCAAAGGGTTGAAACCCCGTTTGATGCCTGATCTTAAGCATGCGGCTGGTGCATGGGTCGAAGAACTTCCCTCAGTACTTTGGGGGTTAAGGACCACGCCCAACCGATCGACTGGGAGAACTCCATTCTTCTTGGTCTACGGGGCTGAAGCAGTCTTGCCGAGCGACCTTCTCCATAATGCTCCCCGAGTCGAGCTCTACACTGAAGCAGAAGCAGAACAAGCGCGGCAGGATGCAGTTGACCTTTTACAGGAAGAGAGGGAGATGGCTCTGATCAGATCGACCATTTACCAACAGGACTTGCATCGCTTCCACGCCAAAAACGTGAAGAGTCGAGCCTTCGAGGAAGGAGATTTAGTCCTCCGAGTGGATCAGCAGAAACCACACAAGCTTGCTCCTTCTTGGGAAGGTCCCTTCATAGTCACCAAGGTTCTCCACAATGGAGCGTACCGTCTTTACAATGTCGAGCATCAGATCGACGAGCCCCGAGCTTGGAACGCGGAACTTCTCCGCCCCTTTTACACCTAAGTATTCACTCGGACGAGTTGTAATAAAAGTACTTCTGCAGCTTGTTTATTAAAGACGGAAGCTTTACAATCTTCCCTGTAATCATTATTTCTTTTGTCCTCTCAAAACAATCCCCCAGTGGGTGGCTTGGCTGCGAATCCGATTCGCCCAAGTCTGTAAAAAAAATCCTAACCGAGTAGTGAGTCAGTCTCCCACACGAAGGCTTAGCTGCGAAATCCGTTTTCGCCTAAGATAAATAAAATCCTACCGAGTGGTAAGCCAGCCTTCCACTCGGAGGCTTAGCTGCAGTCCAAGTACTCGCCTAAGATAAATAAAATCCTACCGAGTGGTAAGCCAGCCTTCCACTCGGAGGCTTAGCTGCAGTCCAAGAACTCGCCTAAGTACAAGTACAACATGCGTTCCGCAAGGAGGACGAGGTGCAGGTCGACTGCTACCCTCTCCTTCCTAGCTGCGCCACCAATTCAAAAATCCTACTGAGTGTAGAGCAGACCTCCCACTCGGGGGCTTAGGTGCAGCCCAGTGCTCGCCTAAGTATCTGAAATCCTATCGAGTGGAGAGCAGACCTCCCACTCGGGGGCTTAGCTGCAGCCCAGTGCTCGCCTAAGTATCTGAAATCCTACCGAGTGGAGAGCAGACCTCCCACTCGGGGGCTTAGCTGCAGCCCAGTGCTCGCCTAAGTGTCTGAAATCCTACCGAGTGGAGAGCAGACCTCCCACTCGGGGACTTAGCTGCAGCCCAGTGCTC
>NC_041391.1:474844244-474872314 GCF_002162155.2 Triticum dicoccoides | reverse complement strand
AAATCCTACCGAGTGTAGAGCAGACCTCCCACTCGGGGGCTTAGCTGCAGCCCAGTGCTCGCCTAAGTGTCTGAAATCCTACCGAGTGGAGAGCAGACCTCCCACTCGGGGACTTAGCTGCAGCCCAGTGCTCGCCTAAGTGTCCGAAATCCTACCGAGTGGAGAGCAGACCTCCCACTCGGGGGCTTAGCTGCAGCCCAGTGCTCGCCTAAGTATCTAAAATCCTACCGAGTGGAGGGCAAACCTCTCACTCGGGGGCTTAGCTGCAGCCCAGTGCTCGCCTAAGTGAATTAGGATGCAAGCCGATGGCAATAAGCGCTTTGCTTCAACCTGCAAAAGACGCCTCAAACCAAATGCAAACGTATTCAGCGACGAACCCAAGTTCGGATAACACCTAACGGAACCGAAAGTGCTCAGGCACTAGGCCTGTTAAGGTTTCTTGGTTACAAAACTCACTCGGCATACCGAGGCAAATTTAAAGTATCAAGCTCTGAAGTATTTTACCCCTCCCGCGGAGGGCTGGAAGGTGCCACAAACTCGTCCAGATCAATTCCATCTGCAATCCGAGTGGCAGCAGCAATGAAGGTCTCCATGAAAGATCTGAAATCGTGCTTCTTGTTGTTGGCCACCCTAAGAGACACCAGCTTGTCCTCTCGTGCATCCTTGCAGTGAACGCGGACCAGAGACAAAGCAACATCCGCGCCGCACCTGGCCGAAGACTTCTTCCACTCTTGCACTCGACTTGGGACCTCGTTCAGTCGAGTCATCAGAGATTCGAGGTCGTTCTGGAGTGTCTCTCTTGGCCAGAGTGTTGTGTAGATACGGGAAGTTGCGACCTTCAGCCTTGCGAGATAATCGATGACAGCAGCAACACGAGATTCAAGTCGGAGCACGTTCATGGCGACTTCATCTTTCACAGGGGAGTTGATGGGGTCCAGGTTTACTTCCAGTCGACCAGTCTCCTCTTCAAAGTTCTGACAAAATTCTGCAAGCACAACCACCGAGTCAAGACAAATAGTCGGAGGTCACAATTAAAATATTTGTTTGATACAAATGATTACCTTCAAGCATGAGGAACAACTTCTTGGCGAGTCCACCTAGATAAGCCTCTAGATCATTCTTCTTTCTCTTCAACTCACTGGCCTTGTCATTCAGGGTGGTCTGGTCGTTTTTCAGTCGACTGACCTCCTGGTTGGCAGCATCAAGAGCAGCTTTCAGATTGGTGTTTTCTTCTTCAAGCTTAGTCACTGAAGCCAGCTTCTCATCCACTAGCCTGGTCTTCTCTAAAGCGGTTTTTTGCATCTCAGCCAAGTCAAGCTCTTGTTTCTTCAGGGCATCCCTCACTTTGCCTGCAAAGTTACAGTGAGATTAGATTCGGAAACAAGTGAGAGGCAAAGGCAGTCGTCAAAGGCCTCACCAAGCATACCTTTAGCTTCCTCCTTCACCTTCGTCAAGTTCTCTTGGGCCAGTTTCAGATCGAGCTCGAGCTGAATGTGTTTGTTCTCCAACTCAGTATAACGAGCCGCAAGGTCACAGGATTTCTACGAAGAACCGATCGACAGATGTCAAAGACAATTCACTTCCGAGTGAGTAAGGAAAAATCATAGCGTTTCTAAGACTACGGCCGAATGCAAACATTCGACCATAGTCTCGGGGACTACACCCAGTGGGTGCACTCAGTGTGCCCCCACTAGTTTCATCAGTTAGAGTCGACCAGTCGACCGACAACACAAAAAAGAATCGGAGGTGTTCTTCAGACTATAATCGACCGCAAGCAGTCGACCACAGTCTCGGGGACTACACCCAGTGGGTGCACTCAGCGTGCCCCCACCGTCTATGAATCTATTCGACCTAGTCGAGTAAGGAAAAATCTTAAGACATAAAGACTATAGTCGACTGCCAGCAGTCGACCATAGCCTTGGGGACTACACCCAGTGGGTGCACTCAGCGTGCCCCCACCGGTCTATGAATCTATTCGACCTAGTCGAGTAAGGAAAAATTTTAAGACATAAAGACTATAGTCGACTGCCAGCAGTCGACCATAGCCTTGGGGACTACACCCAGTGGGTGCACTCAGCGTGCCCCCACTAGTCCAGAATTTCAATCGACACACCCACTGGGTGCAGGACAAACTCTAAGAATTGCAGAAAGAAGAGTTTACAGATATCATATCCTAACAGAACAGGCAGTGACCGACTGACCTGAACATTACTCTGAAGAGCCGAACTGGCGTCATAGGCTGCCTGGCTAGCTTCTCGTATCGCCTTCACTTGCTCCATCATGACTCCCGCTTGGCGTATCGCTTCTCTAGAAGCACTGGCTTGGTCTTCTGGAACGGGGTAGGTGGAGAAAAGCGAGGGTTGAGCAGCACTCGACGACGAAGGGCGAGCACTCGTCAACGGCACCGCGAAGGTTACGGTGGGTAGAGTGACATTGTCTCCCTCCACGACCAACGTCTCGGGTGCCGGCACATCCTGAGTCGCCTTGCCAGTAGACGTTTTCTTGCTTCTCCTCAGCCGTGGTGGTTCTTCGTCGTCGTTGTCAGGAAGGTCAATAACAATGTTAGAGGAAACTGCAGAAAGAATCAAAATTAGAGACAATAAGTCAGTCGACTGAAAACGGCAGCACAAGAGTCATACCAGGTCTCGAGGTTGTAGCATCCTCCATCTTGCGGTCTTCGGCCCTCGCCGAAGTGTCGGAAGTAGCAGCGCTGCAGTTCCAAAAGTCAGTTGATTGACCCATGAGTCGACCAAGAACAAGTTCATGAAACAGGGAAAGCTCAAAACTACCATTAGCCTGAGATAGTGGGGATCACCATCTTCATCTTCGGCAAGACCTTTGCAGGCTTCGACAGCGCCACTCGAGATTGCTTCGGAGCCTTCTCAGTCGGTGCCGGAGAAGTAGTCCGAGGGCGCTTGGTCGACTGGGAAGCGGTTGCGACCCCCTTACCCCGCTCAGTCGCGGGATCATGGGCAAGCTTCGAGCGTCTTTCCGAGCGGGGAGGTGCAACTTCCTCCTCCTCCTCCTCCTCCTCCTCTTCTTCCTCCTCACCAGATTCATCACCCTCGTCGTCGTCGTCAGCATCCGAATCCCACTCCTCTGGGCTTTCGCCCCCGCTTCCTTCCTCCTCCTCAGTCGGCATCTGCGCCCCATTGGGCATCGAGTATAATTCGGTGGTGGCCTGTCAGACAACAAAACAAAGATCAATCGACCGGTTCGCGGCAAAACAGAATGGATAAAGCAAGATCACAATCGGGAATAAGTGGCCATACCGCGTCCGCCGTATAAGTACAGTCGAGTGGCGGGATCCTCCTAGTCCCTCGAGGGTTGTCCTTGTTCCCTGTGATGGCGGCCACCCACCTCTCCAGCGTGGCGTCTTCGGCTGCTTCTGGATGGACCCGAGTGGTGTCTTCGGTACCGCAGTACAGCCACATCGGGCGGCCTCGGTACTGGAGCGGTTGGATATGCCGCCTAAGGAAGACTTCCAGAAGATCCATGCCCGTCACTCCGTCCCGAACGAGTTGGACCACGCGCTCCATCAACATTTTTACCTCGGCTTTCTCCTCAGGAAGCACCTTTAGAGAAGACGGTTTGTCCACTCGGTCCATGGAGAACGGAGGGAGACCAGTCGACTGCCCCGGCGTTGACTCGTCTTGGCAGTAGAACTAAGTCGACTGCCACCCTCTGACCGACTCAGGAAGGGTCATGGCCGGGAAAGTGCTCTTATTCCTCAACTGAATCCCAAGACCCCCGCACATCTGAATAACCTTGGTCCTCTCATCATCCGGACTCGCCTTTTTTACTGTCTATGAGCGACAGGTGAATATGTGCTTGAAGAGACCCCAGTGCGGTCGACAACCCAGGAAGTTCTCGCACATAGACACAAAGGCAGCAAGATAGGCGATGGAATTGGGATTGAAATGGTGGAGTTGCGCCCCAAAGAAATTCAGAAACCCACGGAAGAACACACTCGGCGGCAGAGAAAAACCACGATCTACGTGAGTGGCTAAGAGAACGCACTCACCCTCTTGCGGCTGCGGTTGACACTCGGACCCCGGGAGCCTCGCTGACCTGTGGGGGATCAGTCCCTCATTGGCCAGGTCGTTGAGATCTTTCTCTATGATGGTCGAGCGGATCCAATCTCCTTGGACCCAACCCTTCGGCAGGCGGGACCTCGACGAAGATCCGCCCCGACTGGACGGTCTCCCCTTCGCTTGCCCCGTCGCCGTCGCCTTCTTCGCGCGCTCTAGGGCCGCCGTCTTCTCCTTCACCATTGTCGCCGGCAAAGCGCGCAAGAGGTGGGTAGGCGGAGCCGGGAGCAGGCGCAGTGGGCGGAGGCAGAGAGGGATGAGAGAAGAATGGGAGGGCACTGTTCAAAAAACCCTCCCCCGGCGCTTTATATAGGGACGTTTCCGAGTGGCTGACGAGTGGGTCCGAGCGATCCTATCACAACCCGAAATAGTCGGCGTGCACGATACCTGGCGAAAAAGGCGGTGCGGAAATCGAGGCGTCCACGCCTTATCCCGTCCGATTGCCGCGGACCGCCCCGCTTCGCGCGCTTTCCAAATTTCGGATCCCGCAAAATCCGCTGGCGGCAGATCAGTCTGTCAGACAATATCTTTCCCGCGATCCGTCGCTCGGGAGTTCTCTAGAGTTCAAAAGTTCACTCGACAGAAGATAAGAATGGATCAAGGCGACTGAAGTAAAAGTTGACGCCCACACCGAAAGAAAAATCGCCAATCCAAGATACGACACAATCAAAGCGCAAGAAATGAGTCGGAGAAAATCATCAACTCCTTCCTCACTCGAACCTCGATCCATTCGGGGGTTAATGATGAGGATATGTACCTAGGGTAGGATCATAGACCTATCTAGGGTACCATGCCCAAGGACATCCTTAGACGAAGCTACCTTCCAGTCGACCAAGAGAGACTTCACTCGACTGGCTAGAAGACACTCGACAAACCTGAAGACACTCGACCATCAAGACCCACTCGACCATCAGGAGTTCAGGATCTACTCTGCATCCAAACGGTCTGTAATTAAGTAGTCTTAATGGTCATGATGACACTTTAAGTAGGGCGTTACCAGTAACTCCCGGCCTTAATGTACTTTAATCCTCTGCTACATGAGAGGGCTGGGGTCCTGGCGTCCTCTATATAAGCCACCCCCCTCCACTGGTAGAAGGGTTCGCACCCCTGTAACTCATATACACAGAAATCAGTCGACCGCCTCCGGGCTCCAAGACGTAGGGCTGTTACTTCCTCCGAGAAGGGCCTGAACTCGCTAAACACTCGTGTGTACAACTACTCCATAGCTAGGATCTTGCCTCTCCATACCTACCCCCCATTCTACTGTCAGACTTAGAACCACGACAGTAGGAGGCCTAATGTACGGGCATGTGGGCGTTATCTATTTTGCCCACACATGGGCATGTGAGAGGGACTGCGAGGAAAAAAGAGAGGCGTGTGGGCATTACTTGTTTTGCCTACACGTAGGCGTGTGGCTGATATTCTTAAACACCACACAAAATGTGTGGGCAGACCCCTTAATGCCCACACGTGTGGGCGTTATCGGCGTCCATTAGAAAAGGACATTGTTAACCTGTTAGGAGATGATATTCTTACATGGAAACGTTTTAGTAGTGATAGATTACATACAAACTCATTAAATCTTTGTCATTTGTAAATAAGTTTGCTTTATCTCAGATAGTTTGTGCTGGATATTTTAATTCCTGCAAGTCAATGAATTTGGCATGGCAAATATAGTTTGATCAGATAGAACTGTCTGAAGCTAGAAACATATGATGTGTATTTCCTTGTCTAAGTAAGTGGGCTGGTTCTTCAGAGTGATTAGGTTTTTGTTTTGTTTGCATGACAGTCACAAACCCATTGTGGCATTATTCTCATGATCTGCACCGAACTGTGTTAACAAAGATCGCACATTTCATGCTATTCAAACTTAATCACTTTGAACCAGCTTAATTTTAAGGATGTCAGTACTAACCATTTTTTTGGAAATCAAGAGCTTTGCTAATCAATTCACGGAATTACAATCCTTCATTAGATAAGCCGTAAGGAAGGATGGGGTTTTTATCCACAAACAACATCTCCTAGAGGAATTACACTGTTTAGCGCAAAGATGAGCTAGTTCATTTGCTTCTCTCGCTGTAACCACTAGGCGAAATTCCTCAAAATTTCCGCAAAGCTCTTGAATCTCATTCAAAGTGGTAACTATCTCCAAGTGATTGAGTGCAGAAAAATTCTACTTGTTCACCACAACTTGTGCATCGGTTTTGATGATCACTTTCCTCAACCCAAGATCATAGGCTAATTGTACTCCTTCTCTTACCACTAGTGTCTCCATGACAAATACGCTAGATCTCACTTCATACCAAAGGCCCTGAGTACGGATGAGAGTGTCTTCATGATTGCCAACACCCAGGCCAGTATTAACTATTGTATTTTAAATCAATGTTTGCAACATATTTATCCATCCTTCATACTTCTAGCATCTTTGTGTGGTACACGATGTTCTATGGACCTGGTGGCCCATATGCATTGTTTGCGGGAAGAGATGCGAGTAGGGCATTGGCAAAGATGTCATTTGAGCTGAGTGATTTAACCAGTGACGTTTCAGGCTTAGGCCCTTTGGAGGTGGAAGCCTTGCAAGAATGGGAGCAGAAATTCATGGGCAAGTATGTGAAGGTTGGAACAATAAAGAAGACCATTCTGGTCTCTGAGGAAGACGGTAGAGCGCATGCCGACATATCTGAAAGAGGCTTTGACTCAAATGTGATACAGAGAAATCATGAGTTGGTACCAGAAGAAAATAGAGCTGAAACTACAACTGCAGGTCATGTAAGTGCAATGGAGCAGCCAATGAAAATATACCATGTGGGTCACAGCAAAAGCGTCCATGAAGATGAAGTGGAGACGCCAGAGGAAACGCCTGGTGCAGATTTAAGGAACACAAGCAGCACTGGTTATGGAGGAGAGCCTGAAGATGCCGGGGAGAAGGCGAAAGAGGCACCGGATGTAGATGTGAACGGTAGCAGAAACCGTGAAAGTGTAGGAGGATCAAGGGAAGCGCCAAGTGTTGGTTAGAACAATACAAACATCCATCAAGATGAAGTGGGGAAACTAAAGGAAACATCAGATATTGAGGTGAATTATGCGTAGAGTTATGCCTATTGATGATGATGTGTAGAGTTGTGCCTATTTAAGAAGGAAGTACTCTCTCTGTAAACTAATATAAGAGCATTTAGATTACTAAAGTAGTGATCTAAACTCTCTTATATTAGTTTACGGAGGGAGTAGAAATTTAACCTTGGAAGAGGACTGATTCTTCATGTTTCGGATCCAAACAGCACATCCTCTCAACTCTTACTCTGCAATGCGGCTCACTCTGCAATGCAATAAATGAGAATCTACTATGTTAAACCATGAGAGCATTACTAAGTGAAATAATGATTCTATTAGACTACATGGTAAAGAACTTCTACGCAATATTTGGTTGTTATGGCAAAAACAAAATAAGATACAGGATGATTCATCTGAACCATATCAACTCCTAAAAGGGTAGGCACAACCACACAAGGTTACCAAATTGAACTATCGGTGTAATGTACTGCCATATAAGTATTGTGTGAACACAAGGATGCATTTGAAGATGGGCATCATCAGAAAATATCGATGCTTCCAGTGACCTTTGTGAGTAGCGAACACAAAGGGCAAAAGTTATTTTGTACTTACTATGTGGGTGCTAAGAACTATAAATTACATGTATAATTAGCTAGCTAATTACAGTAAGGTATAAAACACAATAATTGTAGGAGGCCGTATAAGTAGATTTCTATGATAAATCCTCCACCTAGTTGAAATACAAATTGACGATCATGCAAACTAAGTTGTGTAGCAGAATTAGATAAGCAGAAATGCCCATTCGGGTTGCTTGATTTGTGATCAAGCACACGAGAACATCAACCTGTAGAAAGGCTTTAACGCCGTACCATCTCTGGCGACGGTTCCGTGTTTATATAGCAGGGCCGCGACCTCCCTAATAGCAGACAAGCTTCGGTAGTTGAGATACAACTTGTGCTACAAGAGATAGAATAGAGATAGAGGGAGTTGTTACAAAGAGATAAAGAGGAATGCTGACAACCTAGTCTATCTCTTCCTGCTGCGCCTGAAGGCTTCTATGATCATGACAACATTAGGTGCAATATGTTTAACACCCTCCCTTAATCACAACTCCATGAGATTGAGATTACGTTTGAATTCATCAAAGTTCCTTGTAGGTAATGCCTTTGTGAAACCATCTGCAACCTGGTCTCTAGAATGAACAAAATGAATCTCCAACTGTCGATTAGCAACTCGTTCTCTGACAAAGTGAAAATCGATCTCAATGTTTTTGTTCTTGCATGGAACACAGGGTTAGCAGACAAATAGGTAGCACCAAGATTATCACACCATAAGCAGGGAGCCTGTGTGGATTTTAGTCCAAGTTCTTTCAACATGGACTGAACCCAAATGATTTCTGCTATGGCATTGGCAAGTGCTTTGTATTCAGCTTCTGTACTTGACCTAGACACAGTAGCCTGTTTATTTGCACACCATGATATAAGGTTAGGTCCAAAAAATATTGCAAATCCACCAGTAGAATGTCTATCATCCAGACATCCTGCCTAGTCTGAATCAGAAAAGGCACTAACAAGAGCAGATGAAGATCTGTTGAAGGTTAAGCCAAGTTTTATGGTACCTTTCACATATCTCACTATGCGTTTTGCAGCTATTCAGTGAACTGTGGTAGGTGCATGAAGGATCTGACACACTTTATTAACAGTAAAAGAAATACCAGGCCTTGGCAATGTCAAGTACTGTAGTGCTCCTACTAAACTTCTGTAATTTGTACTATCAGCTTGATTCAAAGGATCTCCTTCTGTAAGAGACAATTTTTCTGAACTGGATAAAGGAGTTGGTGAGGGCTTACATCCTTGAAGACCAGCTCTTCTTACCAGATCAGTGACATTTTTTCTTGAGAGAGATGAAGACCATCACCATGTTTCTTAACTTCAATCCCTAAGAAGAAATGCAAATCTCCCAAATCCTTGAGCAAACTCAGCACTCAAGTCTTTCAGTAATCCTGTCACTGCTTTTTTAGATGAGCTTGTGACAATAATATCATCAACATATATGAGAAAAAATATGGATGTATTAGACTTATTGTAAATAAACAGTGACGTGTCAGACTTGGAGGAAACAAAACCAAGTGCCTGCAGCTTCTGACTTAAGCGTGAGTACCATGCTTTGGGGGCCTGCTTGAGTCCATATAAAGCTTTGTCAAGTTTGCATACATGAAATGGTGAGTTTTTGCTTACAAACCCAGGAGGTTGTCTCATGTACACTTCCTCTTCCAGAACACCATGAAGGAGCGCGTTCTGTACATCTAGCTTTCTAAGGCACCATCCCCTGGAAACAGCAATAGGCAACACAAGGCGAATAGTAGCAGCCTTAACAATGGGACTAAAGGTGTCCTCGTAATCTATACCATATCGTTGTTTGAATCCTTTTTCAACAAGTCTGGCCTTGTAGCGGTCTATGGTTCCATCAGATTTCCTTTTAATTCTGAAGACCCACTTGCAGTCAATTAAGTTTTTACCTTGCCTTGAAGGAACCAAGTGCCATGTTTTGTTTTTCTGTAGTGCCATGTATTCTTCTTCCATGGCTTCCTTCCACCGAGGATACACGAAGGGCTTCCTCAATTGTGTTGGGTTCACCTGAAGAATAAGCAACAAGACCAAATTTGGTTTTATAGTTCACATGTTGAATTACCCCTTTTTGGAGCCATGTATGTGGTTGTACAGGAGATGTCGCAGCAGGCCGTGGCGCAGAGGATCATGTCCTCAATCCCGAAGCAGATCCCCCTGGCACTGGTGCAGCCCCGTCAGGTGCGCCCGGATCTTCTGTGGCGTCAGGACGTGGCTGGTGTGGTAGAGATGGTGCAGAAGATCTCGAGCCAGACCCAGCGCTTGCTGCACCCTCATCATTGTCAGATGATTGCACGGGGCCGACAGGATCAGCGCTGGATCGCAAGCCCGTGGGCCTGGATGAATCAGCGCTCGTGGAGTCGCGTGCCGTCTGTCGTCGCTCGTAGCAGCGGGGCCCACCTGGCGCCCAGCGATTCTCAGGCAGCCGCATGGTGGCTGCGGATTGGTGCAGCTCAGCGCCCGCACGGGGGCGAGTTGGAGTGCGCCGTGCGGCAGCCGCTGGTTTTCTACCGTCACGTCTGGTAGGCGACGCGGTTTCCTGCATGCTGCCGTCTGTGTGCGGCGCAGATCCCGAATCAGATCGCCTGGGCAGATCCTGTGGCAGCAATCCCAAGGAGGATTTGTCCCCCAACGGTGGACACATAAAATGTCGCCCTTCTGTACTGATTTCTTGGTTGTTTTGGTCGTTTCCGTCGCCATTTTCTATATTGAACGCATCTGCATTTGTATCACAACAAAGCTCATGCAGTTGGTTATGAGGATTAGTCAATGTATGGTCATCACAATTATTTCCCCCTTGAGCTAATCCGGTGAGTTGAGGTGGAAGAAGTAGGATTTCTTGGTGAAGGAGAGCACCGGCATTTGGGTGGAGATCAGCAAATGGGAATTTGGTCTCATAAAAAACCACATTACGAGAGATATAGACATGGCCAGTGGACACATCAAGGCATTTAACTCCTTTGTGTTGTGCATTGTATCCTATGAACCACTAAAAAAAGACACATCCGTGACATTTTGGGCCGAACGAATTTTTTTCTGTCATAACTATGACACTTTTATGACGATAATTGTGACAAAACCCGGTATCATCATAGATGTGGTGCGCTCCTACTTCTATGACAAAAAATCATGACAGAAAATGGGCTTTTCATCCTGGGCGGGCTGGAGACGCAGCTGCATGACATTCTTTGGGCCGTCCATGACGGAAAAAGGCGTGGTAGAAGCGAGCGCGAGGAAAATTTCGGGGAGGTCTCGGTTACGGTGGGTGGTCAGGGGCCGAGCGATGCGCGTTTCTCTCGTACACGTACGCGCGTGTGTGCGAGGCGTTGGGCTCTAACTGAACCCGAGCGAGGCGTTGGGCTCTAACTAAACCCGAGCGATTGCACTATAGGCTATGCGTTACTGAACCCGAGCGATCAATCGATGGCTGTTAACTGAACCCGATCGAGCGATTCCTTCGCTACTGCTGCTAACTGAAGCCGATCGATGCTGCCTCTAGATGAACAGTGAGTGTTGCAGGCGGGTTTGGATGAATAGTGAGCGGTGGGGGTGGATGAACAGGACCCCGTGGTGTTGCCTCTGGATGAAAAGGACCCTGATCGATTGAGCCAGTTGGGGCTGGATGAACAGGACCCCGTGGCGGGCTGGATGAACAGGACGGCCCCGTGGAGGGCTGGATGAACAGTAGACGATGGAGGGGTGGATGAACAGTAGCCCGTTGGTGGTTGAACAGGAGCCCGTGGAGAGGGGTGGTTGAACAGTAGCCGATGGAGTAGCGCGCGATGGAGGCTGGATGAACACGAGCCCGTGGATGAACAGTCGCAGGTGGAGGCTGGAGGAGGTCGACGGTGGATGAACAGTAGCTCGTGGAGGCTGGAGGAGGTCGATGGTGGAGATGAACAGTATACCGTGGAGTCCCATTTTGCGGTAGCCACACCCCTCCCGATGAACAGGACCCCCGTTTCAACCATAGCGCTCCAACACAAGTCCATTTCCTCTATTTTGCGGTACGCCACACCCCTCTCGATCAACAGGACCCCGTTTCGACCGTAGGAGGTCCAACACAAGTCCATTTCCTTCGTTTTGCGGTACGCCAGACCCCTCCCAATGAACAAGATCCCGTTTCAAATGTGGTCGGTCGAACACAAGGTCGTTTCCTCCGTTATGCAGTACGCCAGTCCTCGTTCCCATCGCCTGTTCTGTCCAAGTCGGTTGGCTCCCAAGCGTTCTGTTGCCTCCCGATGAACACGACGCATTCCGTTGCCTCCCGATGAACACGACGCATTCCGTTGCCTCAAAATGAACACGACGACGATGTTGTTTCTCCGTTCCGACCCAGCCATGTACACGAGCCCTGGCCATACGTATGCGCGAGTAGGCGTTCGAGACCCCGCCCGTATGTACGTACGTGACTATATTTTCCTTGTTGCACACTGGCCGTTGTACGTATGTGTACATGCTACGTGCGCGCCTCTACTACGACACGTGCACGCCTCTACATCCACTAGTATGTATGTACACATTCGCGACTAGAATGAAAACGCTACATACGCTTCGACCAGGTGGGTCCCAACTGTCAGGCACTTCCTTGCGTGCGAAGATGTAGCTGGTGGGTCCCAGCAGTTAGGGGGGTGATTTTGCCAGGACAAACTTCCTCGCGTGCGAAGATGTAGCTGGTGGGTCCCAGCAGTCAGGGGGCGAATCATTTTTTTCGTGAAATACGGTGGCCTGTCCGGTGGGTCCTTGCTGCCAAGTGGAGGAATAATTATTTTGCGCGTAATAAGGAGGCACTTCCTTGCGGCCGCTGTGGACCCAGCTGTCAGCCTCTCCACATACAAGTACTCCGATGGAAGTCGTTCCTTGACCACGTTGACCACACCACGCGGAGAGCACCAGGGCAGTGGACGACGGCGAGGCCTAGGAAGGGGACGACACGGAGCCGGGGAAGACACGGCAGTGGAAGCCCGCGCGGAGAGGAGTACGAAGGTTCACTGGTTCGGCTGCGGTGTGAGGCTGTCGTCGTCGCAGAATAACAGGGGGTGTGGGTGAGTAGAGGGATGGCCTGGCCAGCGTGGGAGTAGTAGGGGGTGGTGAGGCCTCCGCGGCATCACAGCCAGACACGGGAGGCAGGAGCACGCGGCACGACCGGTGCTGGTTTGGGCAGCTGGAGCAAGAAGACCAGAGGTTGAAGAAGCACTACGGCCGTTGGATGAACATCGTACGGTAACAGGAGCTAGAATCGTTCATATTGACTAAGTTGACAAAGCCCTCCGTCCCCGTCAACTTGGTAGGCCCACAAGTCAGCCTCCCACTATGCTGGGTTCCAGCTGGCAGGGGGAGTATTCATTTTTTGCGTAATAAGGAGGCACTTCCTTGCATGCGAAGATAGCTGGTGGGTCCGACCTGTCAGCAGGGGGCACGTTTTTTCACGAAATACAGAGGTGTGGTTTGGTGCGAAGATAACTGGTTCTAGTGCGGTGTGGTTCAGCAGTCGGTGGAGAAGAACAAGAGGTGTGGAGGGGTGGAGGGATGGCCTGGCCAACGGTGGAGTAGCGCTTCATAGCGAAGCGTGCTAAGCAGAGCTGCTAGCAGCAGGAGGTGGGAGGTGGTCCCGGCGGCGCTGGAGGAAGAAGACGAGAGATTGAAGATTGATGCTGGTCGTTGGATGTAAATCCAACGGCTAACATGTGAGAGTCATTTTTTGACTAAATTGACAACGAATTGCGTTGGCTTCGACCTATTGGCCCACATTTCAGCCTCCGAAAATGTGGCACGTATTCAACCCATTTTTTCAGAATTTACAGTCTTTTTTTGTGTGATAGAATTTACAGTCAATTTGATCTTTTTTTTTGAATTACAATCCATTAGCTGGGTTGGGTGAATAAATAATGTAGCGTCCATGCGGTCCATTTATTTTATTTCCTAAAAAATTACAGGTCATTTGCACTTTCTCAAAATACACTATTTTGCTGAGATGATTATAATTATAATGTTGGGTTGGGCCACCAATGTTATCAAAAAATAAAAAGGGGCTGAGCATTTTGTTATAAATATATTTAAATAATAAGTGATATTATTACATTCGACCTTAAATGTTACCAAGCTTTTGTACACAATCACTAGGATTTTCGTGCCAAAACAATCCAGGATTTTATTGTTAAGAAATTATTTTTATAAGTTAATAAGATGTGGGATATTGTTTTCTTACATATAGTATCTATTAAACATATGATGACAATAAAAATAATATATAATAACATAAAAAGTAATTTAAATATATATAATATAGTTAGAAGGGAAACATAAGTTGGACTTGGCGTTCCTATTCTTATATAGCAAAATAGAACAAACCTCTGTGTTTTCTTCAAAAAAATAATTAAATTGGGCTGCCGATGTTTCAGGAAAAATAAAACCTCGGATGGGAGGTCCATAGGCCGGTATGTATTTTCTTGAGGGCGAGGGCCGTCATGTATCGACCGGCCTATGGACCTCCCATCCGAGGTCGTGGGTTGCGTGTGTTAAAAATGAAAGTCTAGACGGGGCAGCCCAAAACCCAGCTGATACTTGTTGCCCCAGTGATAATAAATGATACCTGCCAGCTCCCCGGCTTCGTTGTGAATTCATCTCCTATAGTAACTACGTTGAAGCACCTAAAAATGTAACTATGTTGACAAACCCGTGGGCCCCAACGTCGGTATAGCATTAGGAGGAAGCATTTTTTTATGAGGCACTTGCTTGCGTACGGCCATAGACCTGGTGGGTCCAGACTGTCCGCCTCTCCACGTACAGTCCTCTCCAGATTCCTCTCGTTTGTTCAGCATGTTCACAACGGCAGACAGCGGCGTCGCGGCGAGTGCACAAAGGCGCGGGAGGGGATCCAACCACATGAGGAAGTGCCTTATTATTAACATAACTACTGAACTAGCCTAGTGGCCAAGTGACACTACCCGACAGTTGTTCCGCCCGGGTTCGTTTCCACCTGGGCAGGGAAAATATCTCCAAATTTTTTGCCTCTGCCTTTATTGACATGTGGGTCCCGATTGTCATCTACGCACACCACGTCCAACACTTGCCAAAACTTCGTCCCTCGTTTTCTCTGTGTTTCGCACACTCAACATTGTGTGGGCATTTTGACTGTGCATCATATGAAGATGTGCTATGCATGAATGTTGATCGGCATGATGTTAACTGGCTGGTAGTTCCATTTTCGACCATGAATAAAACTTCCAACATGGTGTTAACCCTGTTTGAAAAGGCCGTGTTAATATAAATGCTCTTCCTCTGAAAGTTGCAGTTTCTTATCTGAAGCTGAACTTGCAGTTTCTTATCTGAAACTGAAACTTGCAGTTTTTTCTCTGAGAATCACGTTGTCTGCACTTTTATACTCGTATGAAACTACATTTTTTAAGTGCTAAAAATATATCTCTAGAATTCATAAAATACTTCATATGCTCAATACTGCAAATCTAAAATTCAAAAGACATTCATATCTAAAAGTACTCTCAAAATACACAACACAAAACACATTTCTTAACCTGCAAATACTAACAACCCTAAGCTCCTCCTGACAATTCACAACCTGCCTGACTGAGGGGCAGTCCCCTCCTATTCCTCGGCGGTAGACAGCCGCCCCATGAGACGATTTGAACAGCGAGGGAGAGGATGGCGGGGAAGCGTTGTCGGGTCAACTGCTTTTCTCCTCTTGCAGTTGGGTTCGGTCGATGAAGACTCCACCGGCTCGCTCTGGCAGGACACCCTCACAAACGGCACCCTGTAGATGCTCAATCCTTCAATCTCTGGTGGATGCTCCATCTGGGATCGATACTCCCACCACCACTCCCTGACGATCGGATTCGGTGAATCTGTTTGCCCCATGGCCCAGAGGAGCAGCTCTATGTACTCCCGCGTGACTCCCTCTGGGAGTATCGCCGCCTTTTCGCTCTGTTGCAGATATTTGGCCATGGATGTCGCCATCACCGCTAGTTGGTCCTTGTTGTCAAACCAAGACTATATATCCAACATCCTAGCTAGCTTCATAGGGTTGTCATCTATGATCCTCACGTATCGGTTGTACTCCTCCATCGATCTACTTCTCCACAGCACCTTCACTCGCTGGCGGTGGTTTTTGAATGGAAGAGGAGAGGAGCTGTGCTGGTTTTGGATTAGAACAGGAGTGGAGCGATGCTGGTTTTGGACTGGGACAGGAGAGGAGGGGCGGTGGTTTTGAAATGGAAGAGGAGAGGAGTGGCGCTGGATTTAGATTGGAACAGGAGAGGAGCGGCGGTGGTTTAAGAGGAGAAGAGCGGAAGAGCGACGCTGGTCTTGGAAGTATTTTTTTGTTGTTTTGTGTATTTTGGGTCAAAGTTTGACCACGTACTGTATTTGACAAGCAAAATGTGAATGCATGTCACCAAAAATTGTATCGTTTGGTTCGTTTCTGGATGTACTTTCAAATTATATTACTTTTGCAACGTATAACATATATTTTATATGCGAAAATCATGGTCAATTATGACCCAGAATAAAAGGGAGACTAGTTAATGTGGGGTCGCTTTCTTAATTGAAGGGTAAATTGATTTTGATTTTGATCCAGTCACAGCGCGTCGGCCCTCTCGTCCAATCCTAAATCGCTGCCGCACGCTCCTCTCCCTCTTGTCCATTGCAACCCCCCCCCCCTCTCCTCTCCATCATCTCCATTCCAAAACCACCGTCTAGCCTCTCCCTCTTGTGATCTTCTCCATTGCAAAACCACCTCCTCTCCTCTCCATCATCTCCATTCCAAAACCACCGTCTCGCCTCTCCCTCTTCTCTATTGCAAGATGTGACGCCCCCGATTCAATCGTACACTAATCATACACGCAAACGTGTACGATCAAGATCAGGGACTCACGGGAAGATATCACAACACAACTCTACAAATAAAATAAGTCATACAAGCATCATAATACAAGCCAGGGGCCTCGAGGGCTCGAATACAAGTGCTCGATCATAGACGACTCAGGAGAAGCAATAATATATGAGCACAAACATAAGTTAAACAGGTTTGCCTTAAGAAGGCTAGCACTAACTAGGATACAGATCGAAAGAGGCGCAGGCCTCCTGCCTGGGATCCTCCTAAACTACTCCTGGTCGTCGTCAGCGGCCTGCACGTAGTAGTAGGCACCTCCAGTGTAGTAAGAGTCATCGTCGACGGTGGCGTCTGGCTTCTGGGCTCCGGCATCTAGTTGCGACAACCAGGTAGAAGGGAAAGGGGGAAAAGAGGGAGAAAAGCAACCGTGAGTACTCATCCAAAGTACTCGCAAGCAAGGATCTACACTACATATGCATGGGTATATGTGTAAAGAGGCAATATCGGTGGACTGAACTGCGGAATACGAGAATAAGAGGGGGATAGCTAATCCTATCGAAGACTATGCTTCTGGCAGCCTCCGTCTTGCAGCATGTAGAAGAGAGTAGATTGCAGTCCTCCAAGTAGCATCGCATAGCATAATCCTACCGGGTTGTTTGTGGAACTTGTTTGGGTGTGTTTTATTAAGTATCCGGTTCTAGTTGTCATAAGGTCAAGGTACAACTCCGGGTCGTCCTTTTACCGAGGGACACGGCTATTCGAATAGATCAACTTCCCTGTAGGGGTGCACCACATAACCCAACACGCTCGATCCCATTTGGCCGGACACATTTTCCTGGGTCATGCCCGGCCTCGGAAGATCAACACATCGCAGCCCCACCTAGGCACAACAGAGAGGTCAGCACGCCGGTCTAAATCCTATGCGCGGAGGGGTCTGGGCCTATCGCCCATTGCATACCTGCATGTTGCGAGGGTGGCCGGAAGCAGACCTAGCCCCCTTAATACAAGAGTAGGCTTACGGTCCAATCCGGCGCGCGCCACTCAGTCGCTGACGTCACGAAGGCTTTGGCTGATACCATGATATCGAGTGCCCATATCTTTCCCGCGTAGTTGGTTAGTGCGTATAGGCCAGTGGCCAGACTCGGATCAAATACCAAGATCTCGTTAAGCGTGTTATTTTGAAGTAACCGCGAACGCCGACCAGGGCCAGGCCCACCTCTCTCCTAGGTGGTCTCAACCTGCCTTGTCGCTCCGCCACATAGTAACAGTCGGGGGCCGTCGGGAACCCAGGCCCACCTCTACCGGGATGGAGCCACCTGTCCTTCCAGCCCCCACATCGGAATCACTTGCGGGTACTCAATGAGCTGACCCGAGTTTAGTCATCATCTGTATAGTATATTTATAGTATATACCCGTGATCACCTCCCGAGTGATCACGGCCCGATAGTATAGCATGGCAGACTGACAAGAATGTAGGGCCACTAATGGTAAGCTAGCATCCTATACTAAGCATTTAGGATTGCAGGTAAGGTATCAACAGATGTAGCAACAATGACAGGCTATGCAACAGAATAGGATTAATTAAAACAGTAACATGCTACACTACTCTAATGCAAGCAGTAGAAAGAAGAATAGGCGATATCTGGTGATCAAAGGGGGGGCTTGCCTGGTTGCTCTGGCAAGGAGGGGTCGTCAACTCCATAGTCAAACTGGGGGTCGCCGGTAGTCTCGGGGTCTACCGAAAAGAAGTAATGGAGAGGGAACACAATAAATAACAGGGCAAACAAAGCATCACAAAGCGTAACAAGGCAATACGCGGTGTTCGGTGTGCCCTAACGCGGTAGTAGGTGATACCGGTGAAGGGGGAAAACATCCGGGAAAGTATCCTCGGTGTTTCGCGTTTTCGGACAAATGAACCGGAGGGGGAAAGTTGTGAGTTTGCTATGCTAGGGATGTGTGGCGGACGAACGGGCTGGGTATCCGGATTCGTCTCGTCATTCTGAGCAACTTTCATGTATAAAGTATTTTCATCCGAGCTATGGATTATTTTATATTAATTTTCAAAGGTTTTATTGCATTTTCTATATTTCTTCTATCTATTTCCTTTAATTACTAAAATAGGCAGATACCTTTTACACCTACTAGGGGGCTAGCCATGTGTATGACAGTGGGGCCAGGGGTGGTCCAGTCAGCAGGGTTAATAGCAGTTGACCAGTCAATGTTGACTGGTCAACTGGGTCAAGAGGACCCACATGTAAGTATCATATGAGCTAATAAAAGTAGCTAGACTAAAATAATCTAGAAGGGGCCGCGTGTCATCTACACATTTGACTAATTAAACAAATAAACTAACCTGATCTATTCCTAGACTAATCTAACTCTAGCCAAATACGTCGGCCAGAGGCACAGCCAGTTGTGCACATACGCACGGGCACATGAGGCACCGGCGGCCAAAACCATCAGCAACACTAGGCGACAACGACGCATGTAGCAACATCAAAACAACAGCAGCAGCGGCTAGCAGATTAGCAGCAGGAAAGCGGTAGCAGCATGCGAGCAGCAGTAGCACAGCAACCGCATCATTGCTGCATCAGGCAGCAGCAGCAAGCGAGCAGGGTCGCGGGTGAGCGGGCGGCCGCAGGGTCGGTCGTGGGCGCGACCAGGGAGTGGCCGAGCGCGGCGGGGTGCGTGAGGCAGCGGGCGCATGTGGCGCGGCCGCGAGCGACGCGAGCAGGGCATGGTGGTCGTGCAGGGGTCGTCCGCCGCAGAGGAACAGCGGGGGCACGCAGCAGATGGGGAAACAGGGGGAAATGGAGTAGGCTCACCATGGGGAGGGCCGGTGGCGATCTCGACGAGGCCCGGGTGGCTCCGGGGAGGTTCGGAGATAGGGGAATCGGCAGCGGGGCGGCGGTCGATGACAAGGATGAAGAAGATGTTGCCGTGGTTGATGCAGAGAGCTTCAACTCCAACAGGTGGCTCCAGTAGACGAGGTAGTCGGCAGTTGTTCTTCTGGCGAAAGCAGGGACAGCAGGGAGCTAAGTGGGCGCGCGGGTGAGGTCGTCCATGGTGATGCGGGCGCACGACAAGGTGGATCTGGACGCGAGCGAGAGAGCGATGAGGGAGAGAGGGTGAGGGGAAATATCTGCGCAGCAGGTGGCTGGGGCTAACGAGGCCGAGAGGGGACCATGGCACCCTTATCCTCGTCGGGGCGTCGCCGGTCCAGTGGGGACGGCGCCTGTAGCGACCCAAGGCAGAGGTACAGGGAGGGAGATGTGTCTGGTGCGAGGAGTGGGCTGGATGGGGTGGACCGAGGCTGGCTGGGCCGCTTGGCCATCTGGGCCAAGGCCTAGTGGGGTGGGGGTTTGCCTTTTCTTTGTTTTGTTTTATTTTTATCTTTCTTTTATGTTTTCTTTTATTTCTTTAATAGTTTTGTTTTGTTTTACAAAGAGTAAAACCCACACCTAAAACAGAGTTACAATTCCAACTACTGTCACAAAAGGTTTTACCCCTAAACAAAATAGTTTAGTATTTTATAAAACTCAAAAGGCATTTATTTAATTGTTTTAGCAACTGTTTTATTCATTCTAGAGTATTAAACCATTTTATAAAAGTTTGGTTTCTTCACCATAATTACCTATGCATTATTTGGCTCCATCTGAACATTTTAGTTTTAATATTAAAAAACTTTTACCGTTGACTTTAATTTAAATTGAAATTGAACGGGGTTTGAATAAATGCGGTTTTATCAAAACTAATCATGGTGACGTGGCCTCATTAGTAGAGGGTTACTGTAGCTTAATTATCCGGGCGTCACAAATCTCCTCCACTACAAGAAATCTCGTCCCGAGATTTAAGGTATGGAGTAAGGGGGAAAGGTCTGGTTACGAAGTTCTAATGCGTCTTCTCGGTTTTGGTTGCTCTTCTCGAAGAGGTCGGTCCATAGCATTGATGTCTTCATTCCTATGCATCAATGCATCATGATAAAGTTGTCGTCCTTCCTTCAGGATCTTCACCGTACTTACGAAAGGATAAGAGGGGAAAAGCTCTATAAGGACGGATTCTAACAAGATTGAGCATCGGACGGTTAACTCATGGTAAGAAGCATAAGTATCTTCAAATTGAAACTTAAGAAGACATCGAGAGCAAAGTAAGAAGGTACCATGAGAAGTTTCAAATGGATAGGCAATCGTTCGATATCTGAAACAACGTGCAAAAGGGATCCAGAGCAACGAGATTTAGTATTGCGTTTGTTACCAGAATAGATCACTAGGAAGGTGGCCCGTGAATTACATATGAGGCCACGTGCGAGGAATAACTTTGGAAACCAGGGGTGTACAGGAGAGTCAGGTTTCGATCCAGTGGACCTGTGGGTTATGGGCCCACCATGTGGGTTGAAAGTAGGAAGGGTGGAGACATCTTGCACAACCGCGACAGGGAGGCATGTCAGTGAATAGCTTGTCAGCTATGCCGGCAACAATGTCGGTACCAAGGACGGGGAACGAAGAGAGCAATTTTCCTGCTTGTTGAACAAGGCGAACCAATTGGCAAAGTTATCACCCATCGGTCGTTACCGGAATGTCATCAACAATAGTAACAGGGTCTTATAGACAGACTGGTACAACAAGGTGCCTACCTAAGCAAGGAATTATCTCTGCTTAGTTAAGTCAGATTTAGGAAAGATTAAACAAAAGAATGGAAAGGAAAACGCGATTATCAGATTAAACAGAACAATGGAAAGGAAAATTGTGATTACACCCAATTATTAGGAGTATATCCTTCCCATGTACAAGCAGAACATGGCATACAGGGTAGGAGAGCAAATACCCAACCATTCAACTCTCTATGATATGCGATGCTACTTGGAGGACTGCAATCTACTCTCTTCTATATGCTGCAAGACGGAGGCTGCCAGAAGCGTAGTCTTCGATAGGATTAGCTATCCCACTCTTATTCTGGCATTCTGCAGTTCAGTCCACCGATATTGCCTCTTTACACATATACCCATACATGTAGTGTAGATCCTTGCTTGCGAGTACTTTGGATGAGTACTCACGGTTGCTTTTCTCCCTCTTTTAAGACAGAGATCACGAAACGCGACCGATTATGTAATAGCTACAAAGTTGGTATCAGAGCCGACTGCCTGTAGGAATCCCCCTTTCACACTCCTTGGCCGAAGTCGAGTCTAGACATTGCAAAGCTTTTTACTAACTTGGTTGTGCATCTTACGGGCCCACGTCGCCATTGGGTGGTATTAGGATCTTTTACTCCTTGACCTTTACTCTGGGACTCTGATCTCTCCTCTATTCGGGTTAAATGGTTTCGCTAACTCTAACTCTAGGTTCTCGTAACTATTTCTCCCGGAGAGCCCTCATTTCGGAAGATCACCTGCTTCGTCAGAAGATTCCGAGGATATCCCTTGATATTTTCCTGAGACCCTTGTGCTCATCGCCTTTGCAATCCACTGTCATCGATATATCCCTATGGATATCTGTATGCACTTGTCATTCTCTTGATCATTCCTCGTCGCTTGTGTTGTTACAAGATGCCTCAAAATATTCGCTGTTGTCCCGAGAATCCTTTGAGTTTACTGTCTTGCAGTTTTATTTCGCATGAAAACCCTTACGATTTTTTCTCACATATATCGAGGATCCATTCTTCTCAATTGTTCATGTGTCTCACAAAATTCTTTGGAATACTTTTCGATCTTTTGAAAATCCTCTGCAGCCTGTTATTCTTGAAATTCTTGCCTGCTTGCATTATGGTTAATTCCATATGACTAGTAGTCCTCGATAACATCCCTTGTCTTTTTCATTTTGAGCCTATTGATTCAATATGTGCGTACGCACGCAGTCATTAGGTTATCCTTTTTAAAATTATCTTTTCGACTCAGACGTCATTCCAGACATGAGTTGGTTCTCGGCAATTCAAACCTTTATTGATTGTCCAACTAAGTGTTTTCAACTTATCCATCCTTGATCAGAGTGTTTGCTTCTGATCCTTCGTTTTGGAAACCATAATTTCTTTCTGTTTAAGCATCAAACTAATCGGTTGATTCTTGAATCAGATGCCTCTGCATTCTTTCTTCCTCTGAGTGAGTACCGATACTCACATCAGCTCCGTGATGGATCGCCCGATCCATTGTTGGATTGTTATCCGACAGTGTCCTTCATATTCAATCACATTGTAAGTTCTTCCCGTGATACATACTGCCTTTGGTAAATTGTATCATCTGCTTGGCCAACCTTGCTCTGCTTTCAAGCTCGTGTATTTACTTTTGAAACTTGTGGTATATGTTACTAAGATGCCCGATGGGTTGAACCTATGCCTTCCCCTAATCCGTGAGAACCCGAAAGTTTTCACAAGTCAGACTCTTCCGGTGTTCTACCAAATAAAATTCCAACACTACAGTTTTATCAAAGAGAGGGGTGAATGAAATGATATGCATTAAAGAAGTGGGAGTCGACCTTGTACTTTGTGTTCATTCCCATGAAAATGATGTAGACCATCTCGGAAGCTTCTTGCAAAATGATTATCCAGCTGTATGATTCATTCGGTATTCTTGAAATTGATTCCTTACAGTTATGGTTCTGACCCTGCTGTCCTAATCTAATATATCTGATGGGAATTCATTCCAGTGCCTCGTCTATTTTTGGCGAGGTTAAAGTATCTACTGTCACAGGTCAATGACCCAGTTATACTTCTATCATGTTCTACCTTGGAGTATTACCCCCTGGTATCTCGAAGATGTCTTGCCATTGCACCACATCTTACTAACTTTGTTGAAGTAATGTCTTTCCTTGTCGTAATCACTCTACGGGTTCTGGGTTGTTGTCAACCGAGGACACCGACTAGTGAAATTATTCCACTCTACAAATCAAATACCCCTAGTATTTTTATTGGGAAATTCTGAATCCAATCTGGTCATTCCTAGACTATCGGCTGCATCCTAGTCTTGCTATCTTTGATTGTGCTACCTCGTCCTTCTCTGGTGCACAAATTCTTCAATTTGTGAGCATGACTTACGTCGAGCTTTCAACATCCTGGTGCTTGTCTTGAAAGGCCACTTTGGTTCCGAGCTTGCATCTTATATATTGATCCTATAACTTGCCACTTCGTCTTTTCCTCGCTTGTTTCCCTTGTTGTTTGAATTCATCTTCTTGAAACCTCCCGGCAAATGTGTCGGATCACCTTCAACACTTTGACTTCTTCTGAGATGCCAATTGTGTTCATGATGAGAAATACCCTCCTTGCCCTTGATGATTTTTATTATCATCGACAGCACCCTTGACTTCCTTTCATCACGAACTTGTCCACATTATGAATACGACTTGCTCTCCAGCGAGTGTTGTGTTCTGCCTTGAAGTATTGATGTCTTTTATGTCGAGAATGTTGTGGGGATTGCTCCACCTCTTAGAAATTCTCGGTATGATGATACTTCTCACCATCACCATTCTTTCTTCGTCCCCGTGTTGTTTTTAACGAGGATACCGATATGCTAACGATGTTGTTTAAGTTCTGTACTTCTAGCAACCCAATTGCTTTGAAGTTAACGATCGACAGTTCGTTCCTAGACTGTTGGTTATTGAATCGTCACTCTAACATTGATCTTGCTGCCTAAGGTCCTATTTCGGGCACACCTTTCAACTAATGATTGATCGTGTATGTTTTCCTAGAGCATACAACATTGTATCATTTGAATTGACAAGTGTCATCTTCTTGTTCACAATATTGTGGAAATCCATCCGTTTGGAATTCTCGAGGAATTGTCGCTGAGCCCATCAGCCACCTTCTCATCCCCTCCTTGATTTAATGATGAACTATTGTTTAAGGAACCCGCTCCCATAGTTCATTTTCTCGAGGATCTTGCAATGTCATTTCGTCGATTTGTGTTGCACCTTTTCTTCTCGGGCATCCTGAGTCTGAGGTATCTTGACACCAATCGGATCTGAATCTCGGTCAGATATGATGGTTAGGACAACTTTCCAGGAGTTATGATGTTGGTCCTTTGATGACCCGGTAATATGATGTCATGCCTAGCACCCCTGACTGGAGGACCTATCATTATAATTTCTTTTGCAAGGATAACCATTCTTCCTGGAGGAAATTGTAATACTTATTTTATAAGTTGCTCCTGATGGATCATTTGTGTATCGAGTCTGGCCCTTGATTGAAACACCATATCATTGCTACCTCGAAGCATGACTATGATACCCCGCTCTTCAACAAGAACATTGGAGGCACGATGCTAAATGTTTCTTGGTCAGTTATCCAAACACCGTTGTATGGGTAACATCTTGATTAATCCTTGCCTCTTATTTGAATGGTTGGTACTTGCTCTCCTACCCTGTATGCCATGTTCTGCTTGTACATGGGAAGGATATACTCCTAATGATTGTGTGTAATCACAATTTTCCTTTCCATTGTTCTGTTTAATCTGATAATCGCATTTTCCTTTCCATTCTTTTGTTTAATCTTTCCTGAATCTGACTTAACTAAGCAGAGATAATTCCCTACTTAGGTAGGCACCTTGTTGTACCACTCTATCTATAAGACCCTGTTACTATTGTTGATGACATTCCGGTAACGACCGATGGGTGATAACTTTGCCAATTGGTTCGCCTCGTTCAACAAGCAGGAAAATTGATCTCTTCGTTCCCCGTCCTTGGTACCGACATTGTTGCCGGCATAGCTGACAAGCTATTCACTGACATACCTCCCTGTCGCGGCTGTGCAAGATGTCACCACCCTTCCTACTTTCAACCCACATGGTGGGCCCATAACCCACAGGTCCACTGGATCGAAACCTGACTCTCCTGTACACCCCCAGTTTCCAGAGTTATTCCTCACACGCGGCCTCATACGTAATTCACGAGCCACCTTCCCAGTGATCTATTCTGGTAACAAACGTAATACTAAATCTCGTTGCTCTGGACCCCTTTTGCACGTTGTTTCAGATATCGAACGATTGCCTATCCGTTTGAAACTTCTCATGGTACCTTCTTACTTTGCTCTCGATGTCTTATTAAGTTTCAATTCGAGAGATACTAATGCTTCTTCCCATGAGTTAACCGTCCGATGCTCAATCTTGTTAGAATTCGTCCTTATAGAGCTTTTCCCCTCTTATCCTTTCGTAAGTATGGTGAAGATCCTGAAGGAAGGACGACAACTTTATCATGATGCATTGATGCATAGGAATGAAGACATCAATGCTATGGATCGACCTCTTCGAGAAGAGCAACCAAAACCGAGAAGACTCGTTAGAACTTCGTAACCAGACCTTTCCCCTTACTCCATACCTTAAATCTCGGGACGAGATTTCTTGTAGTGGAGGAGATTTGTGACGTCCGGATAATTAAGCTACAGTAACCCTCTACTAATGAGGCCATGTCACCACGATTACTGTTGATAAACTCGCGTTGATTCAAACCCCGTTCAATTTCAATTTCAATTAAAGTCAGCGGTAAAAGTTTTCAAATATTAAAACTAAAATGATCAGATGGAGCCAAATAATGCATAGGTAATTATGGTGAAGAAGCCAAACTTTTATAAAATGGTTTAATACTCTAGAATGAATAAAACAGTTGCTAAAAAATTAAACAAATGCCTTTTGAATTTTATAAAATACTAAACTATTTTGTTCAGGGGTAAAACCTTTTGTGACAGTGGTTGGAATTGTAACTCTGTTTTAGGTGTGGGTTTTACTCTTTCTAAAACAAAACAAAACTGTTAAAGAAATAAAACAAAAGATAAAAGAAAGATAAAAATAAAAGAAAACAAAGAAAAGGCAAACCCCCCACCCCACTAGGCCTTGGCCCAGATGGCCAAGCGGCCCAGCCAGCCTCGGTCCACCCCATCCAGCCCACTCCTCGCACCAGACACATCTCCCTCCCTGTACCTCTGCCCTGGGTCTCTACAGGCGCCGTCCCCGCCGGACCGGCGACGCCCCCACGAGGATAAGGGCGCCATGGTCCCCTCTCGGCCTCGTCAGCCCCACCCACCTGCTGCGCAGATATTTCCCCTCACCCTCTCTCCCTCATCGCTCTCTCACTCGCGTCCAGATACACCTCGTCGTGCGCCCGCATCACCATGGCCGACCTCACCCGTGCGCCCACTTAGCTCCCCGCTATCCCTGCTTTCGCCAGAAGAACAACCGCCGACTACCTCGTCTACTGGAGCCACCTGTTGGAGTTGAAGCTCTCTGCATCAACCACGGCGACGTCTTCTTCATCCTCGTCACCGACTACCGCCCCGCTGCCGATTCCCCTATCTCTGAACCTCCCCGGAGCCACCCGGGCCTCATCGAGCTCGCCACCGGCCCTCCCCATGGTGAGCCTGCTCCATTTCCCCCTGTTTCCCCCTCTGCTGTGTGCCCCCGTTGTTCCTCTACGGCGGACGGCCCCTGCACGACCACCATGCCCCGCTCGCGTCGCTCACGGCCGCTCCACATGCGCCCGCTGCCTCACGCACCCCGCCGCACTCGGCCACTCCCTGGTCGCGCCCACGAGCGACCCTGCGGCCGCCTGCTCACCCGCGACCCTGCTCGCTTGCTGCTGCTGCTGCCTGATGCAGCGATGATGTGGTTGATGTGCTACTGCTGCTCGCATGATGCTCCCGCTTTCCTGCTACTAATCTGCTACTGCTGCTGCTGTTGTTTTGATGTTGCTACATGCGTCGTTGTCGCCTAGTGTTGCTGATGGTTTTGGCCGCCGGTGCCTCATGTGCCCGTGCGTATGTGCACAACCGGTTGTGCCTCTGGCCGACGTATTTGGCTAGAGTTAGATTAATCTAGGAATAGATCAGGTTAGTTTGTTTGTTTAATTAGTCAAATGTGTAGATGACATGCGGCCCCTTCTAGATTATTTTAGTCTAGCTACTTTTATTAGCTCATATGACACTTACATGTGGGTCCTCTTGACCCAGTTGACCAGTCAACATTGACTGGTCAACTGCTATTGACCCTGCTGACTGGACCACCCCTGGCCCCACTGTCATACACATGGCTAGCCCCCTAGTAGGTGTAAAAGGTATCTGCCTATTTTAGTAATTAAAGGAAATAGATAGAAGAAATATAGAAAATGCAATAAAACCTTTGAAAATTAATATAAATAATCCATAGCTTAGATGAAAATACTTTATACATGAAAGTTGCTCAAAACAACGAGACGAATCCGGATACGCAGCCTGTTCGTCCGCCACACATCCCTAGCATAGGAAACTCGCAACTTTCCCCCTCTGGTTCATCTGTCCGAAAACGCCAAACACTGGGGATACTTTCCTAGATGTTTCTCCCCTTCACCGGTATCACCTACTACCGCGTTAGGGCACACCGAACACCGCGTATTGCCTTGTTACGCTTTGTGATGCTTTTTTGCTCTGTTATTTATTGTGTTCCCTCTCTGTTACTTCTTTCCGGTAGACCCTGAGACTACCGGCGACCCCCAGTTTGACTATGGA